>NC_138768.1:248942615-249542615 GCF_965119305.1 Pelophylax lessonae | reverse complement strand
TTCACAGGAAATAGTTACATTACATTAAAGATTTAGCCTGAGCAGGTTCACAAAACATCCTGTAGTCTCATTTCCAAAATGTGTGTAGAATAAGCAACCTGAGTTACAGACACTGTTAAAAAGTAAAGGATTTTAACTTGCTGAAAGGAAATAGCTCAGCACAATATCATTTACATATAGTATAACAGAGTAAGTCGCAAGTTTGCTTAATGTGCATGTCTTCAGTAAAGTTGCAAAGCACATTTCCATAAGACATATCCGTGATCTGCATATCCATCTGCATTATTCTGTTTCTTTCATTTTTTATGCTTTAAGTGGCTGATTTTGTGCAGCCCCAAGTCTTATCCTTAAAGGGAAAAAAAACTTTATCTATTTAAGTATGGGTTTTTTTTTTTCTTTCAGTTATTGTTATTTGAATAAATGCTTTATTTTACACACTTTTCTGCTATTTTATTTTTTTTACCAGTTCTGTCACTTTCCTCACATTTATTCAGTGATTTTAGAAAGTTTGATATACTGGTAGTATATCCCCCGCGCCAATGGACCTACCTAAAAAATAAATAATAAATAATAAAAAAATAATAAAAAGGGTGGGGAAGCAGCTGCTTTAGTAAAGTGCTAGTGAATGGATGTGAAGTAACCTAAATAGAAAGATTACCTATAGCGCTTTCTCAATAATAGGGTACATATATATTATATAGATAGTACTGTTATGTTATACTTCAGAGTAAATAAATAATATTGGTGCTTATATTGCACTGGTGGGTAGTGATGTCGCGAACCTAAAATTCGCGGTTCGCGAACGGCGAACGCGAACATCGGCAAATGTTCGCGAACCGGCGAACCGCCATAGACTTCAATAGGCAGGCGAATTTTAAAACACACAGGGACTCTTTCTGGCCACAATAGTGATGGAAAAGTTGTTTCAAGGGGACTAACACCTGGACTGTGGCATGCCGGAGAGGGATCACGCAAAAAAAAGTTCTTAAAAATTATAATTTTTTGATAGAGAGCCAATTATTGGAAAAATTAAAAAAAAATAAAAATAAAAAATTTCTTTGGATTTAGCATCTGGGGGGTCTAAAAAGTGTACCTGTGAAGTTTAAGCTCTGTAGCATGTCCAGAACCCCTAAAAAACAGCATTTTTCTTATATTTTCAGGAATATGGCTTCTCTGCGGCTGGCTTTTTCTCTTGCAGGCATTTAGCGGGCATTTTTTTAGGCAGGCATGTCATTTTTTGTATTTAGTGTCTGGGGGGGTCTAAAAAGTGTACCTGTGAAGTTTCAGCTCTGTAGCATGTCCAGAACCCCTAAAAAACAGCATTTTTCTTATATTTTCAGGAATACGGCTTCTCTGCGGCTGGCTTTTTCTCTTGCAGGCATTTATCGGGCATTTTTTTAGGCAGGCATGTCATTTTTTGTATTTAGTGTCTGGGGGGTCTAAAAAGTGTACCTGTCAAGTTTCAGCTCTGTAGCATGTCCAGAACCCCTAAAAAACAGCATTTTTCTTATATTTTCAGGAATACGGCTTCTCTGCGGCTGGCTTTTTCTCTTGCAGGCATTTATCGGGCATTTTTTTAGGCAGGCATGTCATTTTTTGTATTTAGTGTCTGGGGGGTCACAAAAGTGTACCTGTCAAGTTTCAGCTCTGTAGCATGTCCAGAACCCCTAAAAAACAGCATTTTTCTTATATTTTCAGGAATACGGCTTCTCTGCGGCTGTCTTTTTCTCTTGCAGGCATTTATCGGGCATTTTTTTAGGCAGGCATGTCATTTTTTGTATTTAGTGTCTGGGGGGTCACAAAAGTGTACCTGTCAAGTTTCAGATCTGTAGCATGTCCAGAACCCCTAAAAAACAGCATTTTTCTTATATTTTCAGGAATACGGCTTCTCTGCGGCTGTCTTTTTCTCTTGCAGGCATTTATCGGGCATTTTTTTAGGCAGGCATGTCATTTTTTGTATTTAGTGTCTGGGGGGTCACAAAAGTGTACCTGTCAAGTTTCAGCTCTGTAGCATGTCCAGAACCCCTAAAAAACAGCATTTTTCTTATATTTTCAGGAATACGGCTTCTCTGCGGCTGTCTTTTTCTCTTGCAGGCATTTATCGGGCATTTTTTTAGGCAGGCATGTCATTTTTTGTATTTAGTGTCTGGGGGGTCACAAAAGTGTACCTGTCAAGTTTCAGCTCTGTAGCATGTCCAGAACCCCTAAAAAACAGCATTTTTCTTATATTTTCAGGAATACGGCTTCTCTGCGGCTGTCTTTTTCTCTTGCAGGCATTTATCGGGCATTTTTTTAGGCAGGCATGTCATTTTTTGTATTTAGTGTCTGGGGGGTCACAAAAGTGTACCTGTCAAGTTTCAGATCTGTAGCATGTCCAGAACCCCTAAAAAACAGCATTTTTCTTATATTTTCAGGAATACGGCTTCTCTGCGGCTGGCTTTTTCTCTTGCAGGCATTTATCGGGCATTTTTTTAGGCAGGCATGTCATTTTTTGTATTTAGTGTCTGGGGGGTCACAAAAGTGTACCTGTCAAGTTTCAGCTCTGTAGCATGTCCAGAACCCCTAAAAAACAGCATTTTTCTTATATTTTCAGGAATACGGCTTCTCTGCGGCTGGCTTTTTCTCTTGCAGGCATTTATCGGGCATTTTTTTAGGCAGGCATGTCATTTTTTGTATTTAGTGTCTGGGGGGTCACAAAAGTGTACCTGTCAAGTTTCAGATCTGTAGCATGTCCAGAACCCCTAAAAAACAGCATTTTTCTTATATTTTCAGGAATACGGCTTCTCTGCGGCTGTCTTTTTCTCTTGCAGGCATTTATCGGGCATTTTTTTAGGCAGGCATGTCGCTTTTTGTATTTAGTGTCTGGGGGGTCACAAAAGTGTACCTGTCAAGTTTCAGCTCTGTAGCATGTCCAGAACCCCTAAAAAACAGCATTTTTCTTATATTTTCAGGAATACGGCTTCTCTGCGGCTGTCTTTTTCTCTTGCAGGCATTTATCGGGCATTTTTTTAGGCAGGCATGTCATTTTTTGTATTTAGTGTCTGGGGGGTCTAAAAAGTGTACCTGTCAAGTTTCAGCTCTGTAGTATGTCCACAACCCAAAAAAAACAGCATTTTTCTTATGATTTTTAGTAGAAAACTAATGCAGTGTCTTTTTTTCTTTCTGGCAAGCTGAAATATGATATGCCAAGGCAAACATGCCTATCAGTTGAGCTATGACACAGACAACACTGCACACATGGGGAAATATGTAAAACAAAAAACAGGAAAAGGAAATTAGGTGACGGTAACAAAACATGATATTGTGATTGGCCAAATAAAAAGTCACCTCGCGATGAGGTCGCGTCAAATTCGCGCTAAGTCGCGCCAAAGTCGCACTGGAAGCGACGCTACTTTAGTGGTAGCGGCAGTGTAAACCAGCACTAAAACATCCAGTGTGTGAATACGATCAGGTATGATGTTTTATCGGTCAAGTAGTGTAAGGGTTACGCCCGTTGCCCGCTTCACAGTGACAGACCAAACTCTGACAGACCAAACTCCCCGTTTAACAGTCAGTCAGTCCATTTGCACAACCGCAAACTCCCAATTTGCACAAGGTTGGATACCAAGCTAGCCATGTCCCGTTCCTTGTCCTCACTGACATCATTGAAGGTCTCTTCCTCCACCCAGCCACATACAACACCAAGGGTCCCCGAAAGGTGAGAACAAGCCCCCTGGGACGCCTGCTGTGGCTGGTATTCCACCTCCTCAAAGCCACCTTCCTCCTCTGACTTCTCTTCTTCAGACTCCTCTCTCTGCGTTGCCACAGGTCCAGCAATTGACAACGACAAGGCTGCTTCTGGTGGTGATGAGGACCACAACTCTTCCTCTTCATGCTCATCTACAGCCTGATCCAGTACTCTTCGCAGGGCACGCTCCAGAAAAAACGCATATGGGATGAGGTCGATGATGTTGCCTTGGGTTCGACTGACCACCAGGGTTGTCATCTCCGCAAAAGGATGCATGAGCCTACAGCCATTGTTCATGAGCATTCAGTAACGCGGCCAAAAAATACCCAGCTCCGCAGAAAGAATGAAAGAAAATGAATGTTTTTTTTTATGAAAAATTATCCTGCGGATCGCTTTTGGTCTGTACACAATGAAGCAACGACCTTATCATCTGGGGTGTGCCAACACAATCCTAGAGGTGATCGCTTCATTGTGATACGCAAGCCCCTACACCACGACAAGGTAACGATCACGAAGGGGAATTGACACATGTATGTGCCTTTTTTTTTGTTTTTTGTTTTTTTGCAGCCACAGTGTAGCACCAGAGGCCAGAAAAATTAGGCATGTACACATGCATGAAAAAGTAGGTATTGTTGCAGCCGCTGCTGTAGCAGCGGCCTGAAAAATTGAGGTTTTAAGGCAGAAAGTGCACTAAAACATTGCTGCTTGAACCGTAGTTGGTGGCGGAGACGTCACGTAAGTCATCCGGCATGCAGAGAATGATTATATACAGCAGCGTGTGGACCATTTTTAGGCCAAGGCATCTCAGTCATCACCAGGCCTTTTTTAGTCAAATGCATCCCCCACTGTCAGTCCCTTCGGGATCCATGCCTCATTCATCTTAATAAACGTGAGGTAATCAAGACTTTTTTGACCTAGGCGACTTCTCTTCTCAGTGACAATACCTCCTGCTGCGCTGAAGGTCCTTTCTGACAGCACACTTGAAGCGGGGCAGGCCAGAAGTTCAATGGCAAACTGGGATAGCTCAGGCCACAGGTCAAGCCTGCACACCCAGTAGTCAAGGGGTTCATCGCTCCTCAGAGTGTCGATATCTGCAGTTAAGGCAAGGTAGTCTGCTACCTGTCGGTCGAGTCGTTCTCTGAGGGTGGACCCCGAAGGGCTGTGGCGATGCATAGGACTAAAAAAGCTCCGCATGTCCTCCATCAACAAGACGTCTGTAAAGCGTCCTGTCCTTGCCGGCGTGGTTGTGGTGGTAGGAGGAGGATTACTTTCACCTCTTCCCCTGTTGGATTCCCGTTGTGCTGTGACATCACCCTTATACGCTGTGTAGAGCATAGTTTTTAACTTATTTTGTAGCTGCTGCATCCTTTGCGACTGCCGGTAATTGGGTAACATGTCACAGACTTTCTGCTTATACCGGGGGTCTAGTAGCGTGGCCACCCAGTACAGGTCGTTCTCCTTCAGCCTTTTTATACGAGGGTCTCTCAACAGGCATGACAGCATGAAAGACCCCATTTGCACAAGGTTGGATGCCGAGCTACTCATGTCCAATTCCTCGTCCTCACTGATGTCATTGAAGGTGTGTTCTTCCCCCCAGCCACGTACAACACCACGGGTACCAGATAGGTGACAACGAGCACCCTGGGATGCCTGCTGTGGTTGGTGTTCCTCCTCCTCAAAGCCACATTCCTCCTCTGACTCCTCTTCCTCACACTCCTCTTCCAGTGTTGCCGCAGGTCCAGCAATCGATGGTAAGGCTGTTTCTGGTGGTGTTGATGGTGACCACAACTCTTCCTCTTCCTCTTCACGCTCATCTACGGCCTGATCCAGCACTCTTCGCAGGGCACGCTCCAGGAAAAAAACATATGGGATGATGTCGCTGATGGTGCCTTCAGTGCGACTCACTAGGTTTGTCACCTCCTCAAAAGGACGCATGAGCCTACAGGCATTGCGCATGAGCGTCCAGTAGCGTGGCAAAAAAATACCCAGCTCCGCAGAGGCTGTCCTAGCACCCCGGTCATACAAATACTCGTTGACCGCTTTTTCTTGTTGGAGCAGGCGGTCGAACATTAGCAGTGTTGAATTCCAACGTGTCGGGCTGTCGCAAATCAAGCGCCTCACTGGCATGTTGTTTCGCCGCTGAATATCTGCAAAGTGCGCCATGGCCGTGTAGGAACGCCTGAAATGGCCACACACCTTCCTGGCCTGCTTGAGGACGTCCTGTAAGCCTGGGTACTTCTGCACAAAACGTTGCACAATCAGATTCAACACATGTGCCATGCACGGCACATGTGTCAACTTGCCCAAATTCAATGCCGCCAACAAATTGCTCCCGTTGTCACACACCAGTTGGTGCGGGGTCAGCCACTGATCCACCTGTGCATTCAGGGCGGACAGTAGTGCTGGTCCGGTGTGACTCTCTGCTTTCAGGCAAGTCAACCCCAAGACAGCGTGACACTGTCGTATCCGGCATGTGGAATAGCCCCTGGGGAGCTGGGGGGGTGCAGTTGGTGTGGAGCAAGACGCAACAGCAGAAGAGGACTCAGCCGAGGAGGTTAGCAAAGAGGATGGAGTAGGAGGAGTAGAGGAGGTGGCAGCAGGCCTGCCTGCAAGTCGTGGCGGTGTCACCAACTCCTCTGCAGCAGAGCCACGCATTCCATGCTTGGCAGCCGCCAGCAGGTTTACCCAATGCGCAGTGTACGTTATATACCTGCCCTGACCGTGCTTTGCAGACCAGCTATCAGTGGTCAGATGGACCCTTGCCCCAACACTGTGTGCCAGACGTGACATGATTTCTTTTTCCACAATAGAGTACAGGTTGGGGATTGCCTTTTGTGAAAAATAATTTCGGCCGGGTACCTTCCACTGCGGTGTCCCAATAGCGACAAATTTTTTGAAGGCCTCAGACTCCACCAGCTTGTATGGTAAAAGCTGGCGGGCTAAGAGTTCCGACAAGCCAGCTGTCAGACGCCGGGCAAGGGGGTGACTCTGCGAGATTGGCTTTTTGCGCTCAAACATTTCCTTCACAGACACCTGACTGTGGGCAGGTGACGAGCAGGAACTGCTGAAGGTGAGAGGCGGAGGGGCGGGTTGTTGATAGGGGGCATGGAGGACAGCAGTGGTTGACGTGGCTGAAGATGCTGGACCAGGAGGAGGATGGTGGCTTTCAGTTTGTGTGCTGCTTTTACTCATGTGTTGATCCCATAGGCGTTTGTGATGTGAGATCATGTGCCTTCGCAAAGCAGTTGTACCTAGGTGGGTGTTGGACTTCCCACGACTCAGTTTCTTTTGGCACAGGTTACAAATGGCATCGCTGATATCAGAGGCAGACACACAAAAAAAATGCCACACTGCTGAGCTTTGCAAGGACGGCATTCTGGTGGTGGCAACAGCTTGCGTTGATTGGCGTGCTGTCTGGCTGACCCCGGGTGCCGAATCTACATGCTGTCTGACTGCGCCACTAGCTCCTTGCGATGACCTCCTCCCCCTGCTTCCAACTCGTCTCCTCCTCCTCTCTGTCTCCCCATCTGAACTTTCCCCCTCTTCTTCTGCTCTTCGAGCAGGCACCCAGGTGACATCCACAGACACATCGTCATCATCAGCCGCTTCACTTGACAACTCAGCAAAGGCAGCAGCAGCAGGTACAACATCATCATCATCACAATGTACGTCCATGTGTATAATGCTGCCTGACTGAGACATATCCCCGTTATCTACATCCTCTGGCACTAATAGTTGCGCATCACTTATTTCTTCAAACTGATGTGAAAATAACTCCTCTGACGGATCAAGTGAAGCGGCTGTGGTGCTAGTGTTGGTGGTGGTGCCGGCGGGCTGGCGAGTGGTAAATTGAGAGGTGCCGGAAGCTGAGCTGGAGGAGGATGGTGCATTAAGGTTCCGAGCGGAAGCTGTAGACGATTGGGTGTCCTGTGTAAGCCAGTCAACTATGGCCTCAGAATTTTTTGAGTTCAGGGGCTGTGGTGGCCTCTGAACACTGGGCATTATTCTAGAGCCTAAGGAAATCACAGCACCACGACCACGACGGCCCTTGCGGGGTGGCCTGCCTCTGCCTGTCATTTTTTTTTTAATGTGTTGTTACTGTTGTACTATGAGTGCAAGCTGCTGTGCCACCTTATATATCAGTGGTGGGTGGGCAGTGGCACAGTACACTCTCTGTGGACCTGACAGCAGTCACTGGCACCCAGGCAACTGCAATTTAAAAAATATATATATTTTTTTTTACTTTGCAAGCTGCTGTGCCACCTTATATATCAGTGGTGGGTGGGCAGTGGCACAGTACACTCTCTGTGGACCTGACAGCAGTCACTGGCACCCAGACAACTGCAATTTAAAAAATATATATATATTTTTTTACTTTGCAAGCTGCTGTGCCACCTTATATATCAGTGGTGGGTGGGCAGTGGCACAGTACACTCTCTGTGGACCTGACAGCAGTCACTGGCACCCAGGCAACTGCAATTTAAAAAAATATATATATATTTTTTACTTTGCAAGCTGCTGTGCCACCTTATATATCAGTGGTGGGTGGGTGGGCAGTGGCACAGTACACTCTCTGTGGACCTGACAGCAGTCACTGGCACCCAGGCAACTGCAATTTAAAAAAATATATATATTTTTTTTACTTTGCAAGCTGCTGTGCCACCTTATATATCAGTGGTGGGTGGGCAGTGGCACAGTACACTCTCTGTGGACCTGACAGCAGTCACTGGCACCCAGGCAACTGCAATTTAAAAAAATATATATTTTTTTTTTACTTTGCAAGCTGCTGTGCCACCTTATATATCAGTGGTGGGTGGGCACACAGTGGCACTGCAGTGGGCACAGTACACTCTGTGGACCTGACAGTCACTGGCAGCCCAGGCAACTGCAATAATAAAAAATATTTTTTTTTTCAATTTATTGCAACAAGATGCTGTGCCAACGTATATATATCAGTGGTGGGCAGTGCACTGCAGTGGGTACAGTGCACTCTGTGGACCTGACACAGCACTCACTGCAATTATGACAGAGAAAAAAAAAATATTTTTTAAAATGCCAGGTACTGTGCCTGTGCCACCCGAAATGAGTGTGGTGTGCACACAGTACAGTCTGTGGTAGGTCTGTGGCCTCTCACACACAGCGGGCAGGCAACTGCAGTGTACAATAGATATATATATATATATATATATATAAAGAAAAAAATCTATTACCTTACCAGCCCTTGAAAGGGCTTTTGGGGACACTATATATATATATATATATGTATATATATATAAATAAAAAAATCCTCAATTACCAGCCCTTAAAAGGGCTTTTGGGGACACTAGATAGATATAGATATATATATATATGAAGAAACAACTCAATTACCAGCCCTTAAAAGGGCTTTTGGGGACGCTAGGTATATATATATATATATATATATATATATAAAAAAAAAAAAAAACACAAATACCAGCCCTTAGAAGGGCTTTTTGGGGTGCTGATATTACAGCAGTAGTGGACCAAGAACACTGCAAGACCAGGAACACTGACTAACTGTCCCTAGCTTAACAGCAGCAGCAGCAGCTCTCTCCCTATTCTCACTACACACACTGCTTCAGAATGATCTAAGATGGATGCTGCCCTTGCTTATTTATAGGAGGTGGGAGGGTGTGGGAGGGAGGTACGCTGATTGGCTGGAAATGTGTCTGCTGACTGTAAAGTTCAGGGTCAAAGTTTGCCTCAATGATGTCTTATGGGGGGCGGACCGAACATCGCATATGTTCGCCGGCAGCGGCGAACGCGAACATGCTAAGTTCGCCGGGAACTGTTCGCCGGCGAACAGTTCTATACATCTCTACTGGTGGGTCGCGGGCTGCGTTTTGAGTGGGTTGCAATGAGCTGGAAATCACTGAGAGCGGGCCCGCTAAAATTGTGCTGTCCGAGCCCACACAAATTACAGAGAGCCAAAGCAGTCAAAGCACGATGGATTCAGGACCCTACCCATGCAGTTTACGGAGGCTGGTCTGCATTTCCCACAAGGAGGATACTTACATCAGTGAGTACGTATGTGGGCTGTTATGTAGGATATGTTCATGGGTGCAGAGCCAGCTCCTCCTTCCTGCTGGTGGCAGCGGTGGTGGCTAGACTGGCGGCGGGATTCTCTCAGCTATATCGGGCAAAAACGGCAGCCTTGGTGTCATAGGAGGACCAGGTGGTCCGGCGGTGTAAGGAGTTTATGGCAGCTTCTGTCACCCCAGTAGAAGATCTGAAGGAGAAGAGCCAGGACACCAAGACCAGCATAGAGATCCTCATCATTGAGACTCTGGGTGAGGTGTGCTGGGCCCTGGAGAGGGCAAACAGGGGCTTCACCTTCACTGTGGACCACTGGGAGAGGAAGGAGGGTGAGTGCCATATAGCCTTAAATTTATTTATAGATTAATTAAGTGTATTCAATAAAAAATGTGAAAGTAGTAAATTGATATTTTTAATTTAACATCCCCCTCCCTTTAAAATATGCATTATTATTATTAATATTTGTATATATAGCGCCAACAAATTCTGTAGTGCTTTACAATATTCATTTACAAGCAAGTGGGTCCCGAAAAATAACTGTATTCAGAAGTGGGTCTCAGCCCAAAAAAGTTTGGGAAGCCCTGTTTTAGGGTATAAATGTTTTTTTGTTTCACTTTACTGTTGTCCCGAGAAAGATGAGCTTGTTTCTTGTTGAAACATCAAAGTAAAACCTCATCACTGTGAGTTCACCTTTCATGTGCAGTGAGTGTAGCATTATCGTTTGGATTTGATATATACAGATAGATATAGTCATGTTTTCCTATTTATCCTAAGTAATGGGAACCCATATATGTGTAAGTTTTGGCAAATATATGGTCAGAAGCATAAGAAAGTATATTTTAGATTTCTAGGCATATTCCAATACATTGGTTGGAACCGATTGGCCTGGGATGATGACAGGGCCATTGGGAATGGGTTAATTAAAAAGAAGAGACTCTAGACTCAAAATTGTGTGCCCTTGAATAACAGCAAAAAATTTAGTTTCCCTTTAAGTATACATAGCTGACATATTAGAAACTGTTGCAGGTAATCCATTTTAAGTTAAACCAAAACATGCCCTAAAGTATAAATAAAATAATGTAAAATGTGCTGCGCAAATCTGTGTATCCTATGTGAATTGTTAATGTTAATCAAGTGTATTCGTAATCACTGTTATATTATGGTGGATGTGCAGTAAAGCTCTTGATATTATATTATCTGTATAATAATTATTTCCCGTGATGGAAAAAACTAGTTGTGACAACCATGCAAGAAAATTATACAATTAAACGCAAAATAAATTGATACCCAATAACATACAAATGATGTCCAAATGTAGATATCCAAAAGATAGTATTATATATATATATATATAACAGTCGTGCAGTGAATGAGTGCAATGATATCACAATTAATTATTGTCCAATGCTATATGCGATTTTTCCAACATATATGCATTCAAAATAAGGTGCTCCTATATACAGAAATGTGTCCCAATCAATGGTGCCTAGTGGTATCCTTGTAGTGAAACATACCATGTTATGCTAATATGGCCATATTTTGTATTTAATGTTTTGTTTGCAATCTTTTGAATTTTTCAAAAAAAAAATGTCATCTTTCTTCTATTTTCTTGTTTTTCTTGTTGGAAAATCCTTGTTTCTTTTCAATAAAAAAAATGATTAAATAAAAAAATAAACAGGCTTGATATCACCTCAATATATTGTGCCCCCCCCCCCCTCAAGTGGGTGCCTCACCTTATTGCCTGATCAATTAAGCTCGATGAATGGTAAGCTTGCATGTGATCCAAGCACTTTAAATCCTGTCTTGTCTATGGTAGTGCAGCGGTGTTCATAACCCTCCAGGATGGCTAATACAGATGGAGAGAAAGGTATCCATAGTGCCAATAATGTTTGGTAAAATGTATACTTTATTAAATAAATGGGGGAGGGGCCATACGTCTGTGTGCTATTATTTGCAGCATATGGCATTGGACAGTAATTATTGTGATATCATTGCACTCATTCACTGCACGGCTGTTTTATATATATATATATATATATATATATATATATATATATATATATATATATATATACATACCATCTTTTGGATATCTACATTTGGACATAATTTGTATGTTATTGGGTATCAATTTATTTTGTGTTTAATTGTATAATTTTCTTGCAGGGTTGTCACAACTAGTTTTTTCCATCATGGGAAATAATTATTATACAGATAATATAATATCAAGAGCCTTACTGCACATCCACCATAATATAATAGTAATTACAAATACACTTCATTAACATGAAGTTAGCATGAAGCAGATATCCTACAGAATGACCTGGACAAAATAACGGAGTGGGCAACGACTTGGCAAATGAGGTTTAACGTGGAGAAGTGTAAGGTTTTGCACTTGGGGACTAGCAACATAAAAGCACAATACACATTAGGAGGGGAACCCCTGGGAGAATCAAAAATGGAGAAGGATCTGGGAGTCTTGGTGGATGATAGACTAGGCAACAGCATGCAATGTCAAGCAGCAGCTGCCAAGGCTAGCAGAATATTAGCATGCATAAAGAAAGGGATGTATTCCAGAGATAAGACTATAATCCTTCCACTTTATAATACTCTGGTCCGACCGCATCTGGAGTATTCTGTCCAGTTCTGGTCACCAGTCCTCAGAAGGGATGTGTTGGAGCTGGAGAGGGTCCAGAGAAGGGCAACTAAACTAATTAGGGGATTGGAGGACCTTGATTATGAGGAGCGTCTGCAATCGCTTGATTTATTCTCCCTGGAGAAGAGACGCCTGAGGGGGGACATGATAGCAATTTTTAAATATCTCAATGGGGATCTAGGCTTAGAAAAAAAGCTGTTCAATCGCAGGGATTGCATGAGGACTCGGGGGCATACAATGTGATTAGAGGAGAAGCGTTTTAACCTCAGGCAACGTGGGGGGTTCTTTACTGTTAGGGCTACAAGATTGTGGAATTCTCTACCACAAGAGGTGGTTTCTGAGGGTAGTATGGTGGCTTTCAAAAGACTACTAGACGTACATCTCAAGTATCAGAACATTCAAGGCTATGTGAGATGATTACAGCCACACACACCTACACAGGTTGAACTGGATGGACTATTGTCTTTATTCAACCTCACCTACTATGTAACTATATGTAACATTAACAATTCACATAGGATACACAGATTTGCGCAGCACATTTTACATTATTTTATTTATATTGCACCCACGGCAAGGGCGTGAACAGTGCTACCAGCATTTCTAGCCCACACCATAGATTGCTCGCAGTTCGACTCAATTTTATTGCCCTAAAGTATTTTTGTACCTTTGAGATGTGCAGGTGTCTAGTAGGTATCTGCAGAGTGTGTGTGTGCGTGCGTGCATGCGTGTGTTTTAAGTTTAATTTTTTTTTAGCATTTATTTAGTTTTTAGTTTTTCTGCTACTAGCACAAGGGGCTGACATGAAAAGTCTAGGCTTTAAATCCATTTTAAGAATGACTTGGGCTAGTTTATAAGTTAGAAATAGAGCTGAACTAAACTGCACATGATTTACAAAAGTCTAATATGTAAAGGGATATATGTGAAGAGTACCTGTGTTCATATAACATACAGTCATGTGAAGAAAAAAACTCTTTTTTTTTTAAACTCCCTTGCACCTGATTGGATATCTGAAATAATTTCAGGCTCACTTCACCTCTCTTTACATAACAATAAATTGTTATGTAACAATCACACAGGGCTTTCCGATCAGGTCCTCCTGCCATTTTTTTCAGGCGGACCTGATCGGATGCTCCATGCACCCCTATGGAGCAGCGGATGTCATCGGTGACATGTCTGCTAACACCCGCTGCTATCCGATCTGATCTTGTCTTTGAAATCTAGACGGATGGAAACCCTATTTTCCATCTGTCTGGATGATCGGATAGGATGAGAACGGACAGGCGGTCCATTATTATCTGATTTCCCATAGAGGAGAGCAGGGATCTGACAGGTCTGTCTCTGCACACAGAGTGGAGACGGACCTGTCATCTGCCTGCTCAGCGGGGATCGGCGGATCGGTCCCCACTGAGAAAAACTGAGTCCTCCGGGCGGAAAGCCAATGTGAAAGGACCCTAACTGATGAATACTTTATCCATTTTGATGTAACTGAACTCATAAAATGAACAGTCTGCATGTGTGAAAGGGGCCTTAGGTTCTTTTCACTTTAACCCCAAATATTAAAGTAGAAGCATGAAGGCAAACAGCTTTGCTCTGTGACAGAAGATGTGTTATTGCTATCTGGGCATGTGAGACTGTCTGAAATAATACATGGTAGCATAGGTGTGCGCAGCCTATTGCATTAGGGTGTGCACCCCAAAGTTTAAATACACATGCATGTGTTTGCCTACATGTATATGGCCCCGGTACATTACTCTCCCTGCTGGCAAAGTGAAATAGAAGTGTGTGGCACTTCTCTTATGGCAGAGCAGGTCCGAGGGAGATCTTTCCCATCTCCTCACTGGCAAACAGAGCGATAATGCTAATGTGCCCTAGGTGATTAGGGTGTGCCCAGGCACACCCGGCACACCCTGTGCGCACGCCTATGCATGGTAGATTAGTGCAGGTGTGTGCAGATCCTCCTCATATATCACATCAATGTGTGCATTTCCTATATGCAGCTTTCAAAATCAAACCAGGTAGTAATAGTTTATGGAGTTCAATGTTTTAGGCTTAGTTAATGAATAAAATTGCTAAGTACTGCACTGTCTAGAACATTTTTTGAGTTTTTGCCCTTTTGAGACTGTAAAATTTAATGTTAAAATCTAACTAAACATGTTCTAGTATCTGGCACAGTTTTAAATTAAGTATAATGTTCATCCTAGTGACACTGGAAATGTTATAAATGTACAAAATTGTGAAGAAATCTTTGTACTTTCTTTCTAATCTCTTTTACAACCTCTGCTAATGAAACCATTTCTTGCTTGAGATGAATCTCTGCTTTGCCGATGCAGGTTTGTGTTAAAGCCTAACTTCATCCAACATGATTTACTTTAAGCCTCGTACACACGTACCGATTGTTGGCCGTGAATTTTCGGCCGCCGCCCGATCGGCCGATTATCGGCTTGTTAGTATGATGCTTCCGACAACCGACTGCGACTTTTCGGCCGAACAAAATCTGGTGTGCATGCTATAAAAGTTTTGTTGGCTGTCAGCAGAACGGCCGATTGTTCCTCAGTCAGAACAGATTTCGGCCGACAAAAATCAGTTGAGCAAGACTGGGCATGCTCAGAGAAGAAAAAAAACACGAAAAGTAGACCAGAACATGACATCACTTCTGCAGTTGGTGTTGTTGGCCGACAAAATTCGTGTGCAGTCTAGAGCACATTTCAACCAACACAACAACACTGGACAAAAGACGGCCGATCAGTCGGCCAACAATCGGTGCGTGTGTACGGTGCATAAGTTTCAGACAGTGTGGATGTGTGCAATTTCTGTAGCCATTTTTCCTGTGACCTCATTGGGGACATTTAGACTCACTTCCTTTCTCTGTGACATCCCCTGAGGAATGAGCATGTGGTCATTATCGGGACAAGATGGCATGGCAGCAATAGCAACATTATCAGAAGTTCTAAGGATCCATGTACACTAGCTTAAAAAAAGCTGCTTCTAGAGGAGTTTAGCGTTTTGCCTTTAGAAGCAGCTCAATCTTATCCTATGTGTCCATGTACATTAAGTCGTTTAGAGGCATATTTTAAGCTCAGTGTTTAGAGGGAGAAAAAAAAAAAACCTTTCTGTTTTGTGTTTCTAAGAGCGTTTTACTGGCAGACAAAAAAGGTTAAACACTGCTAAATGGTCCAAAACTCTCCTAAGGCTAGGTTCACATCTATGTAGTTTTGGATGATGCGGTTTTCCAGCTCGTTTTGCAATGTATTTTTGAACACACAATTTTGATGCACTTTTGCGTGCAGTTGTCTTGCCTTTTGCTTTTATTTTCTCCCTAAAAAACTGTGAATAGTCAGTTGTTAAAGAGCAGGCCCAGCATGCCCCTGGCTGACGATGTCACAAGGGAGCGGGGTCACCGTTAAGTCTAATTTATTTAAGGAATATCAGACAGTGGGAGCCTTCAGCGGGAGTGGATCGTTATTTTTGTTTCTTTTAACGGGTCGGTGGTGGTGGCGTCTGGCATCTTGATTGACGATGGATTTACTTCGGAGGACATTGTTTTTGTTTTTAAAAAAAGGAATTGTCAAAAACTGGCAACTGTCGTTTTTATTACAACACTTTTTCGAATGAATGAATAGGGGTACTATGTACCATATACTCATTCACATGGGGGGGGGGGGGGTGGGATATAGGAGTCCCCTTGTTAAAAGGGGCTTCTAGATTCTGATAAGCCCCCTGATCACAGACCCCCCACAACCATCAGCTAGGGTTGTCAGGAAGAGGCCCTTGTCCCCATCAACATGGGAACAAGGTGCTTTGGAGGGTGACAGAGCCATGCCTGCTCCAAAGCACCCAGCACCCCACATAGTGAGGGCATGTGGCCTGGTCTGGTTCAGGAGGGGGGGGGGCGCATGCTTGGAGCCACGCCACTTATTTTTACACTTTGGCGTGGATTGGGGAGGACCCATGCCATTTTATTTTTCTTTGTTGGCAATTTTTTTTTACATTCAGCTGTCAGTGGGGAAGATGACCCAACTCATTGGTTGGTTAAGATGCGGTGGCCGCCAGGCTTAACAACTGGCTATTCACAGTTTGTTATGGAGGGAAAAAAAGAAGAAAAGACAAAACTCATGCAAACATGCATAAAAATGTAATACTTGCATTTTTGGTGTGGGTCTATTGAAGTCTATCACACTCAAAACACAATGTGCTGCGGGGAAAAAGAAAGTCCCCGACCTTTCCAAAAACGCAGCGGCTGAAAAACGCATAGATTTGAACATGCCCCACAGGAAACCATGTTAAATGAACTGTAGTGCATTTCTGCAAACTGGAAAATGCACATAAAAGTGCAAAGGTGTGAACCTAGACTAAACTCTAGTACAAAAAACACTCAAAATTAGATTTTTTTTCTGCCAAGAGCACTGACATTTTTTTTTTAAAGCCAGTGTTAATGGATCCTTCATTTGTCACTCTATTAAAAATTGGTTTCCATTTTTGTCTGTGTCTGTTGTACAGAGCTCCAATAATTTTTTGTCCTGGGGAGAAGTGAAGAGGAACATTCCTAGCAGGACACAGTAGGTAAAAAACAAAATATTCACAGAGGCTCTAACCCGCAGCCACTATATCCAAAAAGGAGGCTATTTGAGAGCAGTGCCTTCAAATAACAGAAGCAGAGGAATTGTTTTTGAGCAATCAATGCTGGGCAGGGAGAGAGACAAGAGGAGCTGATCAGGAGCAGGTCAGGGTAGGGTGCAAGGATTCCGGTACTCGTCATGAGAAAAAAAGTATTACCAATCAAAGCAAGCAAACATGGGAATTATAAAGCATTGCTTAAGTGCTTCTTATTGCATACCTCCCAGCTTTTTGAGATGGGAATGAGGGACACATATTGGCAAAAATATGTAGGAAAAGGACACACCCCCTGCCATGCCCCCTTAACTACTTCCTGCCTGTGCTATTGCCGATAAGACAGCTACAGAGCGGGCTTGGTGTGCCAGGAGGGCATCCATGGATGCCCTCCCATAATCTCACTGCCCTGCACCCCGTGTAGCACAGACCTAGACTCAGCTGAACACAGATTGAGGTAAAGAGCCAATCACAGCAGCCCTTTACTACGTAATCAGCTGTCGGCCATTGACAGCTGATCACAGCATGTAAACATAAGCTGGTTATCAGGTTTTTTTATTTTTTTTCTCACACTGACAGTATGAGGAGAGAAGAAATTCCATAACTGGCTTATGGTAAAGGGACATCAGCACTGATAATTTAGGACCACCAGTGCTCACCAGTGTCCCACCAGTCCTGCAATTAATGCCCACCAATGCTACCAATCAGTGCCCATCAGTGCTACCAATCAGTAGTCACCAGTGCCACCTATCATTGCCCACCAGTGCTACCAGTGCCCATCAGTGCCTCCTAATTAGTGTAACCTATCAGTGCCCATCAGTGCCACCTACCAGTGCCTATCAGTGCCCATCAATGCTGTCTATCAGTGTCCATCAGTGCCACCTTTCAGTGCCTCCTCATCAGTGCCCATCAGTTCCACCTATTAGTGCTGCTTCATTAGTGCTGCCTCATCAGTGCCCATCACTGCAGCCTCATCAGCGCACACCAGTGCTGCATGATCGCGCAATTGTCATGATAAAGTCACGTGACATTGAAGACACGCGTAGGGCAGCTGATCATACCAGAATTGTTTCCGGAGGGAGCTGGCCATCCTTGCTTGTTATGCCGCTTGCGGCTTTTTTAAATGTAACTTGTTAGCGTTTTTATTCAATAAAACATTTTTAAAACTATATCACACTATCGGAGCCTTCTCTCCCCTATACACTTGCCCTGAGTTATCTATCTGGACCACGCACCAGTGCCAGGACCAAAGAAGGATACACCTGCCCCAGTGAGCGATCCTGAGTAGACTGCAGTGCAAGAAGGAGGATTCCCACATGCAGGCCTACTTAGGAGCCGGATTACATGCTGTTTCCTCACAACAGGAAAGGTGGGGAAGAGGGGTACATAACATACCTCAGCTCACAGAATTGTGGGCAAAAACAAAAGCAGAGAAGCGCCTCCAAGTGCAGTAAGACAGTGTATCTTAATAAATCCCACAACAGGGATACTTACATTAGATAGGTAAAAAACAGGCACATCAATAGGTGTAGGTCCAGAATGCCAGTTGGAGCAGGCCATGGGAACTGCCGGTACCACCAGGTAGAATGTGACAGATGACCCCATGTGAAGGAGAAAGCTGGCCAAATTCCTTCCTGATGTGGGTGGAGCACAGCGTGGAACATAGCCAGGACCAGAATGAAACACATTTTAGAGCATGCGCTGTACCACATAGGGGCATGCACACTCCCTTTCCAAGCAAAGTTTAACAACTAATTATGTGACACCAGCCAGTCAGAAGTTTCCTACTAGCTCGTGGGCAGAATTGAGCAAGGCATGCACATAAGAATGAAAAACACTGGTAAATCTTTACAATGTAACACCTATAAATACATAATAAATGCTAAAATATATATTAGATATATATGTGAATGATAATACAAATACATCATTACTTGAAAAACATTTCATGGGGTAAAAAAATGTAAACATAAAAAACTGGACCTTTATGAAGGGAAAGGAGGAGGGGTTAGAACAGAGGGGGAAAGAGAAAGGTTTTATGTAAATACAGTGTATAAAAATATATAAAAATATATATGGGGATTGTGGGGATAGGACCCCTCCCAAATGGATAGGGATTGGCTATAAATAATTGGACCAACTATAAATTATTGCTTCAAAGCAGGTAAATACATTATAAAGCTAAGGTAACACCCATGACCGTATCCTATGTAGATTCCATACAAGTGGGGAGACGTTTCAACCTCTGCTCCCTCTGCGAAGGCAGGATAAGCTCTGCAACTTTACCCTTGTAACGTGGATCAAGAAGGGTTGCCAACCAGTAATTATCCCTCTCCTTGATAGCAGGAATCCTCGGATACTTTCGCAGGCTTTACAGAGTCAGGGAGCCCATGCAATGTGAATTGGAGGAGGCATGAGCTTCTGAGTCTTCTGGGTCACTAAGGATGACATTGTCAGGAGCAACCTCTCCCCAACCACGTACAACTCCTGGGGTTTCTAGGGAATCAAAACCATCCCTTGACCACTGCTGTATGATATCCTCTACATCCATGCTGCCACAATCCTCCTCCTCTTCCTCCTCCTCCTCCTCCTCCTCCTCTTCCTCCTGTGTGTTTTGTGGCCCTGCAGGAATGATATTTGCAGAAAGGGGGCCTTGTGAGGAAAGGAAGTCCTCCTCTTCCTCCCGCTGATCTGCTTCAAGTGCCCTGTCCATGATTCCACAAAGTATGTGCTCCAGCAGGTAGACTAAAGGGATAGTGTCACTGATCCATGCATCCTCCCAGGTCACCATCCTTGTGGCCTCCTCAAATGGTGACAGAATGATGCATACATCCTTTATCAAAAGCCACTGGTGTGGTGAAAAAAAGCCAAGCTCCCCTGACCATGTCCATGTGCCATACTCACACAGGTACTCATTGATGGCCCTCTGCAGCGTGTGCAGCCACTGCAGCATTGCCAATGTTGAGTTCCACCTGGTGGGCATGTCACAAATGAGGCGGTTGGAGGGCAGGTTGAATCCCCATTGAATGTCAGATAAGCGAGCACTGGCATTGTATGAATGTCAGAAATGGCCACAGACTTTTCTGGCCAACCTCAGTAGATCTTGGAAGCCTGGGTATCTGGTCAAGAAATACTGCACCACCAGATTCAAGACATGTGCCAAACATTGAACATGTGTCAAGTGTCCCTGGTTAGGGAGCACTGCTGCTCCAGAGGACAATTGAGCAAAAGAGGACATGAAGGAGGAGAAGGTGGTGGAGTAGCCAGATGTGGCAGAACCAGCACCGGGTTTTTGCAGGCGTGGTGGCAAAACAAGCTGCAACACTGACTCCTGTACTGCATCCTTCCCAGCTGCCAGCAGAGTTACCCAGTGGGCCGTGAAAGGAATGTAACGTCCCTGTCCATGCCTACTGGACCAAGAGTCACCAGTAATGTGAACCTTCCTGCTGACTGCTCTGTCCAACGAGGCCAAAACACTACCTTCCACATGACGATAAAGAGCTGGAATGGCCTTACGTGAAAAAAAATGCCTTTTTGGTACCTGCCACTGTGGTACAGCACATTCCACAAATTCGTGAAAGGGAACAGAGTCTACCAGATTAAAAGGCAGCAATTGCAATGCTAGCAATTTATCCAAGCTAGCACTAAGACGCTGAGCATGTGGATGGCTGGGGCAGTATCTCTTTCTACGGTTCAGCAACTGGGTAATGAAATTTGCCTGCTGCTCAAATTAAGCAGTGGTGTACTGCTAACAGATTGGGTGCAAGTCTCTGGGGCACTCATTGCTATACCATCATCCCTCTCAATGTAGGTATTTGAGAAGACATGAGGTATAGGGTTAGAGATCCCAGATGAGGAGCAATGTGCAGTATGGTTGTTTTGATCTTGTGGCTCTTTCAGGTGCTGTTGCCAACGGACTGCATGGCAAGTCCTCATATGTCTTGTCAAGCGTGTGGTGCTCAAGCTGCTGGTGTTCTGGCCACGCTTTATCTGCTTTAGACAGATGTTGCAAACAGCAACGCTGCGGTCTACTGCACATGTGCTGAAAAACTCAAACTAATGAACTTTTGGAAGTCCGCGGAGAGTTTGCAGCACCTTGCACCTGTGGAGCTCTGTCCTGTTATGCAATAGGTTGGCTACTTCTATGGCAGCCCCTGGAGCACATCCTGCCACATTGGAGTTGTGCCTCCTCCCCCCCCCCCCTCACTTTCCTCCTCTATCCTGTCAGGCACCCAAGTACAGTCAGTGACCTCATCATCCCCTCCCTCCTCGTCACTGGAGCAAACTATGCAGCTGAAGTTGTGGGAACATGACTGCTAGTTTCTTGTCTGTCATTGTCACCCTCTCTCTCTAGACTCACATTATTCCCTTCATCAACCTGCAAACCAACATAACAGTTTACAAATTGCTGCGCATCCTCCAGAAGCATGTCACTGACACTATGATCGAATAGTTCAGGTGACTCCTCCATGCATGATGGTGGGGTGACAGAAGGAGTAGCTGTGGAGAAGGAGCCTGTTGAATGGGCCAATTTGGCAGCTGCGGTGAAAGGCAAACTAGTGTGAGCATGGGTGTCAGAGGATGAGGAGGATGAGGGTGGCTTATTCATCCACTCCACCAACTCTTCTACTTGTTGTGGCTGAATAACACGGGCAGCACCCGAAAAAAAGGATGGGCGTGCCAAAGCTGCAGAGGATGCACCATGTCGACTGTGACCACCACTTTTCACTGTGGAAACTGAGGCTGGACATGACTGCCTCTCCAGTGGGGGTAAACTTGTCGATACCCCAAACCTTAGTGTCAACAGGATTCTTATTATGGCACCTGGCATAATGTTTGGACAAATTGTGGTTAGGAAAACCTTTCCTGATATTCCTAAGGTGTTCATTCACTCTCACTGTCAACGTTCTAATAGCGCGGCCTATATATTGTAGGCCGCAAGGACATTGAAGGAGATAGACCACATTAGTGGTTTTATCACATGGTCCTTAGATGTGGCTGTGGAACGAACCTCACAGATCCTCCTGCCAGGCAAAGCATTTACCTGGCATACCACACTACATGGAAAGAAGCCAGTAAGACTATGGAAAAAGGAGACACGGTTAGGTTTATCCAAAACGTTTGGAGCAATGTGTAAACGTAGAGGTTGAACACCTCTAAAGACCACTGGTGGGGCCTCTGGCAGCTGGGGGCCCAACACTTTATCATTCCTAAGAACTCCCGAGTGTCTCATAAAAATACGTTTCACATCTCTATATTGTTTGGAATATGTGGTGATAAAGGAGAAGCCCAAACAGTCAGAATCAACAGGGACCTTGGGTCTTCCAGTCAGCAGGGTGGATCTATCCAGACCTCCCACTTCACCAATTAAGGTGTCCAAAGCCACACCTCTATAGCCCTTGTCCAAAAATCTGTTTTTCAACATTAAGGCTTGTCTATAATAGTCATCCCTCTCAGTGCAATTGCGACGCAGATGTAGAAATAGACTCTTAGGTACAGAGCCTAACCATGAGGGATGATGACAACTTCCCTGTTCAATATAACCGTTACGGTCTGTCGTTTTAAAATAAGTACTCGTCACAATAGCGCCATCCTTGACCTCTGTATTGAGGTCAAGGAAATTGATTTTTACATTACTAGCCTCATGCTGCAAAATCATGCCCAATAAGTTAGCATTAAGATCCTTGATAAAATCGTCCAAAGAATCCCTATCGCCATCCCACAGGAGGAGGACGTCATCGATGTAGCGCCGCCAAAGAACCAATTCTGGTCTAGGCTGGCCATAGATGACGTCCTCCTCCAACTTGGCCATTAATAAATTTGCCATGCTTGGTGCAAACTTTGCACCCATGGTGACTCCTCTATTTTGCAAATAGTAGGAGCCGCCAAACCAAAAATAATTATTTTGTGTGGAAAATAATAACAGGGACAACATAAAGTATCCCTGTCCAGAAAAGTCTCTACAGCACAAATTGTCCTATATATAGATGGAGATCAATATAGGGTATACTGAACTGACCGATAGACACTGAATGGCCTGATATCTAATCAATTGTCCTATATATAGATAGAGTTTACTATAGGGCATACTGAACTGACAGATAGATACTGAACGGCCTGATATCTAATCAATTGTCCTATATAGATAGAAATCAATATAGGGTATACTGAACTGACCTATAGATACTGAATGGCCTGATATCTAATCAATTGTCCTATATATAGATATAGATCAATATATGGTATATGGTCTATTGTATATATTGCACTACTGAATATACTTCACTATCTGATCTCTTAACTTGTAAAAAGCAGAAATCTCTCTCCCTGACTAACTCACTAGCAATGTTAGCAATGTCTCTAATTAAACAATTTTAGTTCCCCTGGGGGTGGGACTTTATAGGCACAATGTAGTAGTACTACCAAAAAGATTGTGTTTAAAATTTATATTTTATTAAACTGATACAATATACAAGAAAAAACAGTGGTATCTTGATAAAAACACTTTAGCAAGCAATAGGTAACATGTGCAAGGTTAATGAACTCAACCATCTAGTCCAAAGTGAGTACCCGACACGTTTCGAGGTCTATCACCTCTTCATCAGGGGTAACTCTGGAGTATTTTATGGTTGGTTGCACAACAGATAACAGAATGCTTGCTGCATTAAAAAACAGGGAAAAGTTGAACCCAGCCGGTGCTACGTATTCATAGAGTAAGACCCATATGGATGTTGGTGTTCCAAAACTAAAAGGCTGGTGAGAGATGCATCCACAGTGCACTCGGAACAACTGGAGTCAAAAAGTGCTTAGCAAAACAATCCAGATCAGATCATGCCAAAACTGAGTGTTGAATGGACAGCAAAGAATCGAGGTGACATACGATCTCCTTCTCCCGGCGGTGGGTTGTGCTCAATAATAATTGCATCAACCCAGTGGACAGTTGTTGGTGTGGAGTTTGATATCCATTTATGCAGTACTGGTTTACGGGCTATATACATAGACCGCAACCACATCTCATGCATCTCATGCATTGTAGGTGGGAGATTATGTTCTGAAATAATACCTAACAGAGCTATTTTTGGATCTACTTGAACATGTGTAGAGCTTAGTGTATTTAAGGTATCACAACTTTACTCCCAATATCAATATAATTTGGGGCATATGGAATCAAAAAACACCATTTTGAAGCCCTAAAACCCAATAAATGCCCCTAAAAAGTGCTTAGGGTTCTGGGTCATGCCCCAGGGACTATTTATCACACAAAAAAAGTTCTTAAAAATTGTCGTTTTTGATAGAGAGCCAATTATTGAAAAAAATATTGAAAAAAGAGATTTCTTTGGATTTAGTGTCTGGGGTGGGGGGGTCTAAAAGGTGTACCTGTCAAGTTTCAGCTCTGTAGCATGTCCAGAACCAGAAAAAAAAGATAACTTTTCTTAGAATTTTTATTAGCGCAGGGATGGGGTTCCGCTCCTGTCACACCTGGGCGTTTTTGTTTCAGGCGTTTATTGGGCATTTTTTGGGCATCTGTGTGTGTGTATATATACCCCTACACAGAAGTTCAGATGTCATGCCTGCCTCCAAAGACGTCCACAAAAAAGCCCAATAAATGCCTGAAACAAAAACGCCCAGGTGTGACAGGAGCGGAGCCCCATCCCTGCTCTACTAATAATTGTAAGAAAAATTATCTTTTTCTTATGGCGGTCACCCTGGCATACAAGCAGTGGAGCCCCATCCCTGCTCTACTATTAATTCTAAGAAAAATGATCTTTTTCTTATGGCGGTCACCCTGACATGGATGAGTTCTGTCACCCTGGCATAGCAGTCAGAGTCAGTTCACCCTAAACTACACTACGTTCACCCTGACACTTAACACTTTCCCTACAGAAACTAGATTATTGAATCTAACTATATTGGTATATAGTACCCTAACTACACTGCATATCCCTTTCCTCACACTAATAATTGCTAAATGACACTTTTGCAGCAGGAGTAACAGAACTGCTTCCACTCTCTTCCACAGCCCCTGCATTACAGTGCAAGAGATTTGGCGGGGCTATGTTATATACTGGGGGGCGTATTCACTACTGATTGGCCTCTGGACCCTCTAGTCACTCCAATCACATTCCTAGCATCCTCCTGCCCCCTCAATTGGCTTTTACTCATGTTTCTGGTCCAATCACGGGCTTTTAAAGCCCAGTTCCTGTCCCATTGCATTTCGGGCGGTTCTGGGGCCGAATTCCGAACTTTTACCACAAAAAGTTCGGAATTCGGCTGAATTTCAAACAGTCAATGTTCGGGTCGAACCGATGGTTGACCCGAACCGTTGGATCATCCCTATTCAAGACTACCACCCTGCGTATTAGCGTTAGTTGTAGTATATAAAGAAGAGTATATGTACTAATAAGTCCCTGTTTGGAAATCCTTTTAGATTCAGTTAAGCTTATAGAGGGATTGTATTTTAATGGAAAAGTCACTGCCTGACTCTACAGAGCATGGCGCAACTGCAAATACTGGAAGAATAGTTTGTTAGATAAATTCTACTTCTCTGCGAGTTTATTAAATGGTTGTATAACTTGATTTTCAAAAAGCTGGTGGGGAAGGACAATACCAGTCCTTCTCTATGAATCAAAACTTTTTAACCACTTAAGCCCCGGAGGATTTGGCTGCTAAAGGACCAGACCCCTTTTTTCAACTTGGCACTTCGTGACTTTAACTGATAATTGCTCGGTCATGCAATGCTGTACCTAAACGAAATTTACGTCCTTTTTTTCCCACAAACAGAGCTTTCTTTTGGTGGCATTTGATCACCTCTGCGCTTTTTATTTTTTGCGATATTAATAAAAAAAGAGCGAAAATTTTGCAAAAAAATGACATTTTCAACTTTGTCTTTTAAAAAATATCCAATATACTCAATTTATGTCATTTTTTTTGGCCAAAATATATTTAGCTACATGTCTTTGACAAAAAAAAAATCAATGAGCGTATTTTTATTGGTTTGCGCAAAAGTTATAGCGTCTACAAACTATGGTGTAAATACTGAAATTTACGAAGCTTTAATTTCTGACTGCCTATCTCATTTCATGAAGTGCTAAAATGGCGGGGCAGTACAAAACCCCCCCAAACTACCACTTTTTGGAAAGTAGACATCCTAAGGAATGTTCTGAGAGGCATGTTGAGCTCATTGAATATTTTATTTTTTTGTCACAGGTGTTTGAAAAATGACTAAAAAAATTTTTTTTTTTTTTTTTACACAAAGTTGTCATTGAAATGATATATTGCTCACACATGCCATGGGTATATGTGTAATTACACCCCAAAATATATTCTGCTGCTTCTCCTGAGTACAGGGATACCACATATGTGAGACTTTTTGGGAGCGTAGCTGTGTACGGGAGCCGGAAAACAAATCACCACCATCAGAATTTCAAAGGGCGTACATTTTTCATTGCATTTTCTCACTACCTATAACGGTTTAGGAGGCCCTGAAATGTCAAGATGCCACAAAACCCCCCCAAATGACCCCATTTTGGAAAGTAGACACCCCAAGCTGTTTGCTGAGAGGCATGGTGAGTCCATGGAATATTTTATATTTTGCCACAAGTTTTGGGAAAATTACAATTTTTTTTTTTAATTTTTTTTTTTTACACAACGTTGTCACTAAAAGATAAATTTCTCACACATGACATGGGTATATGTGGAATGACACCCCAAAATACATTCTGCCGCTTCTCCTGAGTATGGGGATGCCCCATGTGTGAGACTTTTTGGGAGCCTAGCTGTGTACAGGACCGCGAAAACCAATCAACACTCTCAGGTTTTCTAATGGCGTAAATTGTTCATGTCACCTCTGCACTACCTGTCGCAGTTTCGGAGGCCCTAAAATTCCAAGATAGCACAAAACCCCCCCAAATGACCCCATTTTGGAAAGTAGACACCCCAAGCTATTTGCTGAGAGGCATGGTGAGTCCATGGAATATTTTATATTTTGCCACAAGTTCCGGGAAATATATATATATATATATATATTTTTTTTTTTTACACAAAGCTGTCAGTAAATGATATATTGCTCACACATGCCATGGGTATATGTGAAATGACACCCCAAAATACATTTTGCTGCTTCTCCTGAGTACAGGGATACCCCATGTGTGAGACTTTTTTGCAGTCTAGCCGAGTACAGGACCCCGAAAACCAACCTCCACTTTCAGGCTTTCCAAAGGCGTAAATTGTTGATTTCACTCCTGACTACCTATCACAGTTTCGGAGGCCCTAAAATTCCAAGATAGCACAAAACCCCCCCAAATGACCCCATTTTGGAAAGTAGACACCCCAAGCTGTTTGCTGAGAGGCATGGTGAGTCCATGGAATATTTTATATTTTGCCACAAGTTCCGGGAAATATATATATATATATATATATTTTTTTTTTTTACACAAAGCTGTCAGTAAATGATATATTGCTCACACATGCCATGGGTATATGTGAAATGACACCCCAAAATACATTCTGCTGCTTCTCCTGAGTACAGGGATACCCCATGTGTGAGACTTTTTTGCAGTCTAGCCGAGTACAGGACCCCGAAAACCAACCTCCACTTTCAGGCTTTCCAAGGGCGTAAATTGTTGATTTCACTCCTGACTACCTATCACAGTTTCGGAGGCCCTAAAATTCCAAGATAGCACAAAACCCCCCCAAATGACCCCATTTTGGAAAGTAGACACCCTGAGCTATTTGCAGAGAGGCATGTTGAGTGTTTTGCAGATCTCACTTTTTGTCACAAAGTTTTGGAAATTGAAAAAAGAGGAAAAAAAATGCATTTTCCTGTTTTTTCTTCATTTTCCAAAAAAAATGAGAGCTGCAAAATACTCACCATGCCTCTCAGCAAATAGATTGGAGTGTCTACTTTGCAAAATTGGGTCATTTGGGGGGGTTTTGTGCTATCTTGGAATTTTAGGGCCTCCGAAACTGTGATAGGTAGTCAGGAGTGAAATCAACAATTTACGCCCTTGGAAAGCCTGAAAGTGGAGGTTGGTTTTCGGGGTCCTGTACTCGGCTAGACTGCAAAAAAGTCTCACACATGGGGTATCCCTGTACTCAGGAGAAGCAGCAGAATGTATTTTGGGGTGTCATTTCACATATACCCATGGCATGCGTGAGCATTATATCATTTACTGACAACTTTGTGTTAAAAAAAAAAAAAAAATTATTTTCCCGAAACTTGTGGCAAAATATAAACTATTCCATGGACTCACCATGCTTCTCAGCCAATAGCTTGGAGTGTCTACTTTGCAAAATGGGGTCATTTGGGGGGGTTTTGTGCTATCTTGAAATTTCAGGGCCTCTGAAACTGTGACAGGTAGTCAGGGGTAAAATCAGCAATTTACGCCATTAGAAAACCTGAAGATGTGGATTGGTTTTCGGGGGCGCGTACACAGCTACGCTGCCAAAAAGTCTCACACATGGGGTATCCCTGTACTCAGGAGAAGCAGCAGAATGTATTTTGGGGTGTCATTTCACATATACACATGGCATGTGTGAGCAATATATCATTTAGTGACAACTTTCTGTAAAAAAACAACAAAAAAAAAAAGAAATAATAATTTTCCCGACACTTGTAGCAAAATATAAAATATTCCATGGACTCACCATGCCTCTCAGCAAATAGCTTTGGGTGTCTACTTTTCAAAAAGGGGTCATTTGGGGGGTGTTTGAACTGTCCCGGCATTTTATGCTCAATCTTATCCACACATCACCCACTCTTCTAACCACTTGAAAACCAAGCCTTTTCTGTGCCTTTTTGTTTACATGAAAAAATATTTTTTTTTTACTAGAAAATTACTTTGAACCCCCAAACATTATATATTTCTTTAAAGCAGAGGCCCTATAGAATAAAATGGGGGATGTTGCAAATTTTTTTGTCACACGGTATTTGCGCACAGATTTTCCAAACGCAATTTTTGCGAAAAAAATACATTTTTTTTAATTTATTTCACAAATACACTATATAATTCCAATTATTATATAGGCAACAACGTACGTACATTTTTAAAAACTTTAAAAGTCTCTACAGGTTACCACTTTAGACTTACAGAGGAGGTCTACTGCAAAAATTACTGCACTCGATCTGCCGATCGCGGCGATACCTCACATGCATGCTGAAATTGCGGTTTACATATGACACTAGACCAACGCTTGCGTGTGCCATTGCGTGCAAGCACGGGGGGAAAGGGGGGGGGCTCAATTTTTTTTTTTTTTTTTTTTTTTTTTTTTTTTTGCTTTTTTATGTTATTTTGACACCTTTCCTTTAATTTTTTTTTTTTAAATCATTTTTATTGTTATCACAGTGAATTTAGATATCCCCTATGATAGCAATCGGTAGTGACAGGTACTCTTTTTTAAAAAAATTGGGGTCTTTTATACTCTAGATCTCTCCTCTGACCTTAATGTATCTGACCACGCCAAAATTGGTGTGATAAAATACTTTCCCAATTTCCCAATGGCCCTGTTTATTTCTGGCGAAAAAGAAGTCATGAAATGCTCGTAGCCTCCGGCATCTTAGGCCATAGAGATGATTGGAGCCATTCTAATCTTCAATTAGCTCTATGGTTAGATAACTGAACCACCGGCTGCACTCTCGGGTTAACCGGTGGGACAGGAGAGCCCGAGAAAAACCACGGAAGGCTTCGGAAGGCGGCGGTGGGGGGGGGGGAGACCCCTCCCACTGCATGTAAAAGCAGTCTAGCGGCCAATTACCTGCTAGGATTGCTTTTACATGTTAGCCGACCGCTGGCTGTAAAAAACGATACCAAGATGATGCCTAAATCTGCAGGCATCATCCTGGTACAACCACTCAAAGTCCAGCAACGTACCAGTACATTAGTGGTCCTTGTTTGGCATATAGGTTTTTTTTTTTTCATGCAGCCTGTGGGCTGAACGGAAAAAAAGAGAACCTATCAGAAATCAGCACAGGAATAATGCGTAGTATTACTCATCATTAACCGCCCAAACAACCACCCACTGAATTTAATGATGGGTATACACGACACTATCCACGTATACCAAAATAGGATTTTAACTGCAGTGCTGAAATCAGAAAATCACCACAGCTGCTATCAGCAAAGGTATCCATATATGCTGAGCGCAAACACTGTTTGTGTCAGAATATATAAAATCAATGCGTGGTAGCCGACGAGGGACCTGCAAGAGAAACAGGTCACAAAAGAATGAAAAAACAAACAAAGTACATTAAAAAAAGTACATTAGGAAGAGTAGGACATATAAAATGACTGACATAACAAAAGTTTTTGGATTCTCATCATTAACCGCCCAAACAACCACCCACTGAATTTAATGATGGGTATACACGGCGCTATCCACGTATACCAAAATAAGATTTTAACTGCAGTGCTGAAATCAGAAAATCACCACAGCTGCTATCAGCAAAGGTATCCATATATGCTGAGCGCAAACGCTGTTTGTGTCAGAATATATAAAATCAATGCGTGGTAGCCGACAATTACCTGCAAGAGAAACAGGTCACAAAAGAATGAAAAAACAAACAAAGTACATTAAAAAAAAGTACATTAGGAAGAGTAGGACATATAAAATGACTGACACAACAAAAGTTTTTGGATTCTCATCATTAACCGCCCAAACAACCACCCACTGAATTTAATGATGGGTATACACGGCGCTATCCACGTATACCAAAATAAGATTTTAACTGCAGTGCTGAAATCAGAAAATCACCACAGCTGCTATCAGCAAAGGTATCCATATATGCTGAGCGCAAACGCTGTTTGTGTCAGAATATATAAAATCAATGCGTGGTAGCCGACAATTACCTGCAAGAGAAACAGGTCACAAAAGAATGAAAAAACAAACAAAGGACATTGAAAAAAGTATAGTAGGAAGGAGTAGAAGGACATATAAAATTACTGACACCACAACAGTTTTTGGATCCTTTTATTTTACTTTCTAACTGTTCCTTTATTTCTTGATTTGGGAGGGAGTGCGATCTTCTGCGATCTTCTCTTCCAGCTTGGGTCTCTCAAAATGTCGATGGACATCCAACATCCTTCGAGACCCTGTGTTTATGTGCCCTACACTGTGTCGTGCTGTACCCTACACTAATACTCCACTAGTGTATGGTAGCGCTCAAAACATTCCCCGATGCAGAGACCAGGATGGTCAGGACATTTGGGACAATAATAACGGGTGTCACGCCTAAATCCGCGCCTGCTACAGACACGACATCGTCTTTGGGGTCGTATTTGGGTAGGGGTACTCGGGAGGGCATAAGGAAAATGCCTCTCATGCAGCCGGCTCACTGCATCTGGAAGGGGAAGTTGGGCAGGCATGCCTCCTGGGTACAGGTAGGCAAGGATGACCGCTTCCTGGAATTCCCGGAAGGGTCCAGTTCGTCCTGACGCCTTGTATAGGACAAAGGCGTTCAGCATAGCCAATTGGAAAAGGTAAACAGACACTTTTTTGTACCAGCGTCTGGCTTTACGGGCAACTAAATACGGCGCCAAAAGCTGGTCGTTAAGGTCCACCCCTCCCATGTTAAGGTTATATTCGTGGACACAGAGGGGTTTCTCCATAACGCCAGTTGCCGTAGGGATTTGGACTGTCGTGTCTGCGTGAAGGGAGGACAGAACATAAACATCCCGTGTATCCTTCCACTTCACCGCAAGTAATTTGTCCGTTTTCAAGCAGGCTCTCGCCCCCCGACTAAGACGGGAATTAACAAGCCGTTGGGGGAAGCCCCGGCGATTAGGTCGCACGGTGCCACATGCGCCAATTTGTAAATCAAGCAGGTGACTAAATAGTGGCACGCTTGTGTAAAAATTGTCCACGTACAAATGGTACCCCTTTCCGGATAAGGGTGACACCAAGTCCCAAACAATCTTACCGCTGCTCCCTATGTAGTCTGGGCAGTTCGGGGGCTCCACAGTGCTATCTTTTCCCTCATAGACACGGAAATTAACTGTATAGCCTGTGGCCCTGTCACAGAGCTTATACAACTTGACCCCGTATCTGGCACGCTTGCTGGGGAGGTACTGTTTGATAGCAAGACGGCCAGTAAATTTAATCAGGGACTCGTCAATGCAGACAACTTGTTCGGGGGTAAACAAGGCTGCAAACCGCTGATTGAAGTGGTCTATGAGGGGCCGAATTTTGTGGAGCCGATCGTATGCAGGGTCTCCCCGAGGACGACAGATTTCATTGTCGCTGAAATGCATAAATCGCAGAATTTGCTCGTATCTCCCCCTGGACATGGAGGCAGAGTACATGCGCATATGGTGAGCTGGGCTAGTGGACCAATATAGCCGCAATTCACTTTGTTTAGTTATGCCCATGTGGAGGGAAAGGCCCAGAAAGATCTTAAATTCGGAAACCGTTATAGGATTCCAGCCGAATCGTCTGGCAAGGTGCGAATTTGGGTTGGCGGCGATAAATTGTTGAGCATATAAATTTGATTGATCCACAATAGATCTGAAAAGATCTTCCGTGAAGAACAGCTCAAAAAAGTTCAGGGGCGTAAAACCAGCTGTCTCCACGTGGATTCCAGGTTGGGCGGTGAATGGGGGAAGTACTGGCGCTGTAGAATCAGTGGGTTGCCAATTGGGATATGCCAGCGCATCAGGGAGGGCACTATGGGCTCTACGGGCCTGTCTTCGAATACGCGGTGGCTGCGGGCCACTACTTGTGCTAGCCACCGCACCAGCTTCAACTGCACTTAGGGGACTCGCCACGTCACCAGGTCTTACTGCAGTGCTGGTTGTACTAGGTCCAGGTTGTACTAGGCCGCTGGCGCTTGCCAGGTCGCCAGAAGGATGAGTGGCACTAGTACCCACACTCTGCTCCATACGAGCACCCTGCGATTCCTGCATTTCAACAACACCAGAATGGGGTCGGGTACGCCTGGGTCTAACAGGGACCCATCTGTCGTCGGAGCTGTCTGTCAGGGAGCCGCTGCTGTCATCTGGTTCGTATAATGACCCTGATTCTGCCGGTGAGGCTTCCCCATCGCTCTCACCTGACATGGACATTATACTGTAAATAGCTTCATCACTGTACGAACGTTTAGACATTTTGGTAACTAAATTTACCCGTACAGTGATGCGACTCACAGGTAATAAAAGCACCTGGTTGTCGAAGACTATTTCAAGCGCTACCAAAAAAACTGCTAATGCTAGCAGGGATCAGGCCTGACTCTGCTAACACAGCGGTTTTGTGTCTTGTGTTTTTTGTAAGTGACAGTAATCTATTGATTACTACACTTACCTGGGTGAAAGGGTTAAACGCAGGTGCTGGCCGGAATCAGTGCTGATCGTGCAAACACCGCGTTTTGGGAACCCTAAACTATGGGGGCGCTAGTATAGCTCTGATCAGATCAGATATTGATCTGTTCAAACACTATACTAGAAATGGAAGTGTAGGTGCGTGCGTGCGTGTGTGGTGATCAAGGGGTTACTTCTAAACTATGCGCCGGGGATCTGGGGGGGGGTGGCGGGGACCCTAAACCTCCTTTGGGAAAGAAACTAGCTAGCTAGAGCAACCTCAAGTCACAATGACACCAATACAAAAATACAGTAAAAACAGTATATTATGTGTGTATTAGTGCTAATGTGACAGAGGGTGTAGGGGTTAACGGGATGTGATCAGGGGGGGATCAGGGGTTTAAATCTTTATTGGAAGGGGCTGGCGGGTATCCTAAGGATAAAAGGAACGGTGGCAAGCGCTAAACCTGGTCACAAGTCACACTTATACGGGTATATAGAAAATGCTATATACTGTATACAGTGTGCGTTGTGGCAGGGGGTGTAGGGGTGATCAGGAGGGGATCAGGGGATTAAATCTTTATTGGGCGGGTGGGGGGGACCCTAAACCTGCTTGGGACACAAACTTAGTCGCCTGCGCTAATTCTGATCACAATGACACTAATACAAAAATACAAAAACACAGTATATTACGTTTGTATTAGTGCTGATGTGACAGAGGGTGTAGGGGTTAACTAGCGGTGATCAGGGGGGGATCAGGTGGGATCAGGGGCTTAAATCTTTATTAGGGGGGGGTGGCGGGTAATTCAAGTGGAAAAAGGGGGGTCGCAAGCGCTAGACCTGACCACAAATCACACTTATACGGGTATATAGCAAAATGCTATATACTGTATACGGTGTGTGTTATGGCAGGGGGTGTAGGGGTGATCAGGGGGGGGTCAGGGGCTTAAATCTTTATTGGGCGGGTGGCGGGGACCCTAAACCTTCTTGGGACAGAAACTTAGTCGCCTGCGCTAATTCTGATCACAATGACACTAATACAAAAATACAATAACACCGTATATTGCGTTTGTATTAGTGCTGATGTGACAGAGGGTGTAGGGGTTAACGGCGGTGATCAGGGGGGGTTCAGGGGGGATCAGTGGGTTAAATCTTTATTAGGGGGGGGTGGGGGGTAATTTGAGTGGAAAAGGGGGGGTCGCAAGGGCTACACCTGTTCACAAATCACACTTATACAGGTATATAGGTATATGCTATATGCTGTATATAGTGTGTGTTGTGTCAGGTGCTGTAGGGGTTAATTGGGGGGGCGATCGGGGGTGAAATGTGCCTATCTAACTGTGTATGTACGTGCTTGGTGCTGTACTTACAATTAGATGTGCTCTCCTCTCACGCTGGATCCAAAAAGACCGTTGGGAGGGGAGGGCACATCTCCTCTAAGCCTGTGTTTACATTTCACAGGCTTAGAGGGAGATCTGATTGGGCAGGACCGATCAACAGGTCCAGACCAAAAATGATTGGCCTGGACCTGATGACTGATCGGTTCTGAACCCAATCGAGTCATCGGCGGGACCGCGGGTGCGCGCGCGCGCGCGCGCCAGAGCGGCGAAGGCTAGTGATGTACCGCTACGTCACTCTGCCTGGCCGGGGCTGACCGCCGCAGTATATAGTCGTGCGGCGGTCGGCAACCGGTTAAGTTTCGCAACCTCTGGTAGTACTAAGTTGTTCCATATGGGCATAATTTGGGTGTATCCCTCATGAAGAGTATGTTGTTGGATCCTAGTCCAAACTTTATGAATTAAATGGAATGTAGGGAAGCATAGTTTACTATAAAAATGATGAGCAACTATTAACTTGATCGGTGGCTCTACTGAAAGTTCAGAAAGTATGATTTGTTGTATGGGGTCCTCAAAGTCTGACATTCCAACCATTTAAATATTGCAATTGTGAGGCTAGATAGTACAATCAAGCATTGGGGATGACTAGCCCACCTCCATCCTTAGGCTGCTGCAGAATTCCTAATCTGATCTGGGGGTGCTTATACCTCCAGAAGAGATCTCTAAAGAGAGTATCCACCAATTGAAAAAATCTTTGGGGCAACCATATAGGACAATTGTATAGAAAATACAACAATTGTGGCATCCAAACAATTTTTACTAGGTTAGCTCTATCAACTACCGATAAAGGCAGAGTACTCCATATTTTCCCCGTCTGTTTAAAACATTTTAGCAGTGGATCTAGATTTATCTCTTCTCTACATATTCAGACATTTGTGATGTTACTTGATTTTACTAAATACTTAAACATAGAGACTACTGCTATTTGGGACGCGGAGCTTGGGATTTCATTCCCAAGAGGGTCTATCTGACTGGTCCCAATTTATTGCAAAACCTGAAAATAAAATAAAATTTAGTAGTAGAATAGTCTTTATGCCAAGTTGGAAAAGTATTCCTTTTAATGTTCTGAGGTCCTGTTTTTAGGCTGTTTTTTCTCTCGTTTGGGTCTTCGTATGGATCCTGGAAAGGTCGCGGCCATTACTAACTGGCCTCTCCCTGCCAGCCTTAAGGCGACACAAAACTTTTTTTGGGTTCACAACAGGCAGTTTATTAGAAATTTTTCTTCCATTTCTGTGCTGATTATCGCCTTGACCAAGAAGGGTGTGAATGCCAAGGAGTGGCCTTCAGAAGCTGTCTCTGCATTTCATAAATTAAAACAGGCCTTTGTTTCTGGACCTCTTTTGAGGAGACCTAATCCTGGAAAGCTATTCTTTATTGAAGTGGATGCTTCTTCAACTGGAGTGGGAGCTGTGCTTCTTCAATAGCTTGAGGGGAAACGTCAACCATGGGTGTTTTTCTCCAAAATATTTTTTCAGACAAAGAAAAATTATGCTTTCGGAGATCGGGAACTTCTTGCCATTAAATTGACTTTAGAGGAGTGGCATCTTATCTTGGAGGGTTCCTCTCACTCCATAACAATTTTCACTGATCATAAAAATCTGCAGTACTTACAGAATGCCAAACGTCTGAATCCCAGACAGGCCAGGTGGAGTCTTTTCTTTTCCCGTTTTAATTTCAGGATTATGCACAAACCTGGTTCCTGCAACAGTCAGGATGATGCACTCTCTAGATCTTTTGACACTCTGGATGAGGAGCCCACCTCTGAACCTGAACTGATCATTCCTACCTCATGCTTTATTGCCCATTCTACCACTCAGGAGTCAAAAATTACTCCTGGCAAGAACCTCGTCCCCACTGATCTAAGAGCTAAGATCCTTAGTTGGGGACATGATTCCAAGGAGGCATGTCATGCTGGATTCATCAGATCCTTCCTTCTCATCAGTCGCCACTACTGGTGGCCTACTCTCCATTCCGATGTCAAAGACTATGTTAAGACTTGTCATGTCTGCGCCCAGTCTAAATCCTCAATGCAAGCTCCTGCTGGTCTTCTCATGCCCCTGCCCATTCTGAAGAAGCCCTAGTCTCACATTGCCATGGACTTTATCACAGATCTTTCATCGCCTGAGAATAATACAGTCATTTGGGTGGTAATCGATCGGTTCTCCAAGATGGCTTATTTTCTTCCTCTTCCTGGTCTCCCTTCTGCTCCTGCTCTTGTTCCCATTTTTGTTTGAGAAATCTTCTGCCTCCATGGGGTTCCTTCCCATATTGTTTCTGACAGGGGTGTTCAATTCACACCTCGCTTTTGGAGAGCCTTTTGCAAAATCCCTTAATGTTATCTTGGTTTCAAGATACCAATCAACCAACCTGGTAAGGTGGGCTGCCCCATAAAAGGCTTGGATGTCAGGGAGGCCTACTCCTCTGTGAATCTTAGGTAAAGCCAAACTTTAAAGCTTAAGGCGAAACCATGGGACCATACAAACTCTAGGAACATAGAGACAACCATTTTTAAAAAAATTAGGATGGTAGTAGAATGGGAAGAGCTTGCAGTAGATAAAGCACCCAGGGGAGCAAAGCCACCAGGTTAATGTCAGTAAGTGCTAATGCAACAGATCTTCCCTCATTTAAGTAAAATTGTTTCATAGTTTGCAGAATACAGGTCAGCAGGGTCCGGTGTAATGTTTGTGCCAAGGTAATGGAATAAACAAGTAGCCCAGTGGGAAAAAAAGAGAGGCCGGAGAATGATCAGTAGTGATATTGAGAGCTGAAGATTTAGCCAGGTTGGTCCTGAAGGGTACTATACGTTTGCAAGGCTTGCAACAAATTTAATAAAGAGGTTAGTTGGTCCATCACAAAGAAAATCCAATTGTCAGTGCCACCTTGTGAATGCCTAAGGATATCGGATAGCCAGAAATACTGGGGACAGCTGGAACTGTACAGAGAAAAGGCTCTAAGGTGAGAATTAAGATAAGGGTGAAGAAGGGAAACCCCTGCCTCGTACATAGTTACATAGTTACATAGTAGGTGAGGTTGAATAAAGACCATAGTCCATCCAGTTCAACCTGTGTAGGTGTGTATGGCCGTAATCATCTCTCATACCCCTGAATTTTTTTCTCCCTGAGATGTACGTCTAAGAGTCTTTTGAAAGCCACCATACTTCCCGCAGAAACCACCTCTTGTGGTAGAGAATTCCACAATTTTGTAGCCCTAACAGTAAAAAAACCCCCACGTTGCCTGAGGTTAAAACGCTTCTCCTCCAATCACATTGTATGCCCCCGAGTCCTCATGCAATCCTTTCGACTGAATGGCTTTTTTTCTATGCTGAGATCACCATTGAGATATTTACAAATTGCTATCATGTCCCCTCTCAGGCGTCTCTTCTCCAGGGAGAATAAATCAAGCGATTGCAGACGCTCTTCATAATTAAGGTCCTCCAATCACCTAATTAGTTTAGTTGCCCTTCTCTGGACTCTCTCTAGCTCCAACACATCCCTCCTGAGGACTGGGGACCAGAACTGGACAGAATACTCCAGATGCAGTCGGACCAGAGTTTTATAAAGTGGAAGGATTATAGTCTTATCTCTGCAATACATCCCTTTTTTTATGCATGCTAATATTCTGCCGGCTTTGGCAGCTGCCGCTTGACATTGCATGCTATTGCCTAGTCTATCCTCTACCAGGACTCCCAGATCTTTCTCCATTTTTGATTCCCCCAAAGGTTCCCCCCCTAAAGTGTATTGTGCTTTTATGTTTTTAGTCCCCAAGTGCAAAACCTTACACTTTTCCACATTAAACCTCATTTGCCATGTCGTTGCCAACTCTGTTATTTTGTCCAGGTCATTCTGTAGGATATCTGCTTCATGCTGTGCAGTTATTGCCCTGCCAAATTTTGTGTCATCTGCAAAAACTGATATAGAACTACTGATTCCGTCCTCAATGCTGTTTATGAATAAATTGAACAAGGTTGGTCCCAGGACTGAGCTTTGGGGGACCCCACTTACCACCTCAGACCAGTCTGAGTATGCGCTATTTATTACCACCCTTTGGACATGCCCTTTTAGCCAGTTCCGTATCCAAGAGCAAACCCTGCGGTCAATGTCTGCAGACCTTATTTTATAAATTAAGCGCTTGTGGGGAACTGTATCAAACGCCTTAGCGAAATCCAAGTACACCACATCCACTGGTCTGCCCCTATCTAGCTCACAGCTCACCTCCTCGTAGAATGTTAAGAGATTGGTTTGACAAGAACGTCCATTTGTAAGCCCGTGCTGATTACTGCTGATGATGTTGTTGTCTTTAGCAAACTCTACGATATAGTCCCTTATCATCCCCTCCAGAAGTTTACTTACTATCGATGTCAGACTGACAGGCCTATAATTTCTCGGGACATACCTCTGCCCTTTTTTGAATATCGGAAACACGTTTGCTTTCCTCCAATCCCCTGGTACATTTCCTGTCATAATACTGTCAGCAAAGATCACGAACAGTGGTCTAGATATAACCTTACTAAGTTCTTTGAGTACTCTTGGATGTACGCCATTCGGGCCTGGTGATTTATTTGTGTTCATTTTATCCAGCCTTTTCCTGATTTCACCCTCTGTTAGCCATAGCGGCAAGTCCTGTGTATTACTACTAACCATATAGTCATGGTCAGTGTACCCCTCCTTTTCATGTGTAAAGACTGATGAGAAAAAAGCGTTCAGCACGGTTGCTTTTTCAGTGTCCTCTGTAACCATCCTCCCATCATCGTTAATTATGTGTGCAACATGCTCTGCCCTGTTTTTTTTTGCTGTTGATATATTTAAAGAATTTCTTTGGGTTCTTTTTACTATCTTCTGCTATTTGTCTCTCAAAGTTGATTTTAGCCATTTTGATTTCGTATTTACTTTTTTTATTTGCCTCCTTGTATTGCTCGAAAGCCGATACTGTGCCCTCTGATTTATATTTCTTGAAGGCCATTTTTTTCCCCCTAATAAGTTTTTTAACATTACGGTTTAGCCAGTCAGGTTTATTTCCCATAGAAATGCACTCCGAGATGCATTTGTTTAATATGTTCCTAAAGCATTCCCATTTTTCCTCCATGGTCAGTGTTCCCAGGGTTTGGTCCCAGTTTACCCTTTCCATCATTGAGCACAATTTGGGAAAGTTTGCCCTTCTGAAGTTTAGGGTTCTTATGTTCCCCTCTTGCCTTGTTATATTGTTATTTACGCTAAATGTGATCATCCTGTGATCGCTAGAGCCCAGGTTGTCCTGGACTCCTACCTCCGAGATTAGGTCTGGGTCATTAGTGATCAATAGATCCAGAACTGCATTTTCTCTAGTAGAAGAATCCACCAACTGAGACATGTAGTTGTCCTGTAACATTTCCATGAATAGATGGGCCTTCTGTGAGTGTGTAGTCCCCTCTTCCCAGTCAATGTCGGGATAATTGAAGTCCCCCAATATGATGACTGATCCCAGTTATGCCACTTTACCCAACAGTGATAAAAAAAACAGCTCTACGTCGTCCCTTGGGTGGCCTATAGCAAACCCCCACAATTACTTTTCCCTTTACTTCTTCCCTATGGAGTTCTACGCACACAGATTCTAACTCCATATTCATCCCTTCCATAATATCACTCCTTTCTATCACCCTTACAATTATTCTTGACATAGAGACACACCCCTCCCCCTCTTTTTCCTACCCTGTCCTTCCGGTACACCGAATACCCTTGGATATTGGCCAGCCAGTCATGTGAGGGGTCAAACTAAGTTTACGTTATTCCCACAAGGTCTATGTCCTCCTCATGTACTAACATTTCCAACTCATCCATTTTATTAGCTAGGCTTGGAGGTCCTATTCCTCAATCTATTCTCTAAGTCCCTGAAATCATTCTTTAGGATCCTCCACCTGCCTCTTACTTGGTCATTAGTGCCCACATGCACCATGACCGCTGGGTCATTCCCAGCCCCACCCAATAATCTGTCTACCCGATCCGCGATGTGCCGAACTCGAGCGCCCGGTAAACAACATACTGTCCGGCTACCGCATCCTTTTCGACAGATTGCCCTCTCTGTCCTCTTGATGATTGAGTCCCCCACTACCACAACCTTTCTAACCTTTCCTGAGTCTCGTCCCCCCTTCTTCCTGGAGCCGCTACTCCCCTGGCAGCTGGGGGAGGGCGCCTGCTCCAGCACTGCCACCCCTGAGCTGATATCCCCCTCAACATGCAACATGGCAAATTTGTTAGGGTGTACCAACTCAGGACTGGCCTCCCTGACACTCATCCCTCTACCCTTCCTAACGGTCACCCAAATACCTACCTCTGATGCCTGCGTCTCCTCAACTCCTCCCACCTCTATGCTGGCCCCTGCCAGTGCCTGATGGGTAATGTCCAAGCTCCTTTCCAGGTTGTTGATGCTACGCAGTCTTGCCACTATGTTTTCTAGATCCAGGATCTGGATTTCCAGAGAAACAAGCCGCACACATCCTGCACAGCAGTATTCGCCCTTGATTGGTTCATCAAGGAACGCAGACATGGAGCAAGAAGTGCACTGAGTGGCATCCCCAATCCTGTTGGACATTATTACCCTCTACTCTATGGGGATAATTAGTAATGACCTGCTATTCCTTATCTACACTCTCCCTATCTCCCCTGGTACTAAACTTAGGGTACTCACCAGTCGCTAAGATACCCACCAGTCACTAAGATACTTACCAGTCCTCCCAGGCACTCAGTCAGTCGTGGGGCACAGTCAGTCACAGGGCACAGTCAGTCGCAGCGCACAGTCAGTCGCAGTCAGGCACGGTCAGTCGCAGTCAGGCACGGTCAGTCGCAGTCGGGCACGGTCAGTCGCAGTCAGGCACGGTCAGTTGCAGTCAGGCACGGTCAGTCGCAGGGCACGGTCAGTCGCAGTCAGGCACGGTCAGTGGCAGAGTGCTGGCAGTCACAGAGCACAGTCAGTCACAGAGCGCTGTCAGTCGCAGAGCACTGTCAGTTGAAAAACACGGTCAGTCGCAGAGCGCTGTCAGTCGCAGAGCATGGTCAGTCGCAGAGCACGGTCAGTTGCAGAGTGCTGTCAGTCGCAGAGCACTGTCAGTCGCAGAGCACGGTCAGTCAGATCTGGTCTTGTTTTTGATGAGAAGGGAGCATAAGGTAAAGATCCAGCGGAGCATGGAATGCCATTGGCCAATATGCTCCAGGGTTGCTTGCATAAATTGCCAGTTGACCATACCAAACATCATCTGCGCATCTGTTGACAGCAGGAGAAAGGGATGTTTGGAGGTCCTGGCTGCATGAATCAAAATAAGGACCTGAATTGTGTTGTCCCGAAGCTTGCAGAATGGCACATAACCTGCTTGATCTTAAGATAAGATTATATGCACACGCAACATGTTCACCAGGATTTTAGCAAAAAGCTTTAGGTCGGTATATAAGAGGGCTATCGTCTGGTAGCTCCCACACTGAGAAGGATCCTTACCCTCTTTTGGTACCAGGGAGATATAGACTCTAAGAGCATCAGTAGGCATAGCTTTCACTTCTACCAGAGGGTTGAACATTGATACTATGCGCAGAGAAAGCACATCAAATAAGGTTTTGTATTAGGTGGGGATAAGACCATTGGGGTCTTGGACCTTCTTTGGTTTACAATGGGCTAGTGCCACACCCAGAATTTCCACAGTAATTGGCGAAACAAGTTCCTGACACACACAGTAGGAGGGAGGGTGTCCCAGAGGATGCAATATAGGATTGAATGGTAGGTGGTCTGTCCAAAGAAGAGGATTTTGGGTCAGGTGACTGACTTAGATTGTACAGAGCAGGAAAAAAGGTAAAAAACTCAGGGGCCATCAAGTCAGATGCAGACAACTTGTGTCCAGAAGGGTCGTGACAGTGTGAAAAATATAGGTTTAGTACAGGGGCTGCAGAGAGCCCTGGGAAGTAGCGTTCCTGGTTTGTTTGAGAACTTATACATCATATAATGGGCCCAAGCCAGTTTCTATTTAGTTTTATGGTACAAAAGGATGTAAAGTTCCTCTTCAACTTCAAGAAGATCCTGATAGGTAGAGCGTGTCAAGCTAACCTTGTCGGCACATTCGAAATGGCGTAGCTGGACAAGTATATTGTCCACCTGGAGGGTTCTCTCCTTCTGGAGTCTAGCTCTGATCTTGATTAGAGAACCTCTGATAAAAGGCTTATGGGCTTCCCATACCAAGAGAGGGTTGTCCACCAAATTCAAGTTAAGAAAAAAGTATCAGTCAGGTTGGTTTCGAGTTCAGAACAAATTTGTGGGTGACCAGAAGATAGTAATAACTACTATTTATTCATTTCTTGTAAGTTTTACAATTAACTTTGTATTGTATGTACAATTGAATATTAAACTTTTAGTCATGTTTAAAGATTTTTTGATATTTGCAAAATCCTATAAACAAAGTTTTGGATGTACATGCTGGTTAAAAAAACTAATATGGCATAAGTCCGTAGATGTGATGTAAAATGATGATGTGCAATATATCATAATGGTTTTTGAATGGATTATGGGTTATGAATGGACTTTTTAATAGTTTTTTACTCATAAAATTGACATTATTTCATCTACTGTTGATTGTTAGAAGGATTTACCCCTCCACATCTCCAAATTTCTGGCAATTGGTTTAATCTATTCAAAGCTTACAAAAAAGTCTGTGCTTTCAATACAATTTAAATTAACGGTCAAGTTCAAAATTCATCTAACTCACTAAAAAAATGGAATACAAGGAATAAAAGGAGAATAGGTTGTTTACATTTAGAAAAATAGGCAGAATACAATTACCAGAACAAAATAAATTGAACATTTATGCAAATGTGGCACTTGGTTCATATGTCCTACTCCTAAATTCTATGTAGTCTTCATTGTAGATCTAATTCATTCCAGCAACCCTTGTAACCAATAGTCCTTTAAAGCTGTGATTTGGAACTGCTCCAACCCTTGTCACTGATTAACTTTTGAGTTAAGCTGCTTTTTTTTTTTTTTTTTTTTTTCTTAATATAACAATAGCCTTCATCACATAAAATGCCACTTTACCTGCCAGTCTGAAAAACTTAAGTGCAAATTTAAATCTTTCTGAAAATAGCTTGAAATTGACATAGACTGGATCATTTACTATTTAAAAACATCTTCCCTACATCATCTATTAAGTTCTCCTTCTGCGCCAAACCATCTGGGTAAGAATGTAATAAAGCATGTCGATGGTTGAAAGAAATGATCAGCTAATGCAAATTACTTTTGGCTGCCAACTGCAACAAACCTTTGCAACAAAGACACATTGCAGTTGGCATCTTTTGAATCTCTTTATATATATATATATATATATATATATATATATATATATATATATACACACATGATGCTGTTTTTCTTTCTTTGCAGAGTAGAGAATATTGCATGGTAAAAATTCTAGGTACATTAATTACCTAGTGAATGCTGCAATAATGGTATGCTATTTGATCAATATGTTCAGGTCACTTATAATGCAGGAAAATTACCCATTTATACAAGTCTCCTTGAAGCCCATTTTTCTCAAGACCAGTGGGAACATTCTTTATTGATGCACATTACAGAAAAGGTTTGAACATTGCTACTCTCTGCCAGTAACTATTGAGGCCTTTTGCTCCTGACTTAGCTCGTGATCTCTCTATATCCATTGAGCTGTTTTGTAATCTTTTCATCCTTTCTATGCAGCATAATTATAAGCCAGGATATATGTATCGCAGTTATGTATTTCTTATTGATTGGCTTTGTCCTAAGCTATGTAAGATAGAATGCAGTGAGATTTCTATCTATTTTTATTAGGAAAACCATCCTTAACTATGGTACATCCGACTGAAATTAAAACTATTTAAAGAGCTATGCCAGTAAAATTTCAAACCAGAGCTTTGGTTTATAAAATCCAATGCGCCAGGATTCATCAAGTTCTCACATTGTGAGTGACACTGCTGTCTTTTTTGCACACAAATCTGTACTTGTCCATGCTGTATGTGGTCAGTGGTTGGAGTTCAGTGAGGTAGATCAGAAGATAATCCTTTAAATCAATGCCATGTAGAAGATGCTGACAGGAACTATAGAATAGATTCAAGAATTTGATCTGGCCTGCTCAGTAAATTGTTTAAAAACAAAGAGCTGGATACATTCCTAAACACACAAAATATAACGGGATGCTAATATTTATGGTATTAACACTAGGGGTAGTTGATTCAGGGAAAATCCAATTGGCTCCTGTGGATCAGGCAGGATATCTTTTCCCCGTTGGAGTAAATTGAATTATGCTTTATTGGGTATCCTTTTTCAACTAGACTAACTATACAACTACAGTATGTAACTACAGATACTTAGCTAGCATTGTAGACAGATGCACAATACAAAAAACATATAAAAAAGCATTAAGTAGATAGGAAGTGTTGCTCAGCAGTCAGCAAAATTATTTAGCTGTGTTCCTTAGTATACAGTGTCTCACAAAAGTGAGTACACCCCTCCATCAAATTGGTCTGGTTGAAAAATTTAACAAGGTACGGGATAAGGGAGTCTGAAAAGATTTTGTAATAAAGTGCCGGGAAACATTCCAGTCCTGGGGCAGAGCCAAGTTTAAGGTTTTTAATCACAGTAAGTACTTCTTCCTCCGTGATGGGGGCTTCCATCTCCGCCCGATGTTGAGCAGATACCCTCGAAAGAGGAAGGTTGTCTAAAAATTCCTGATCGCTAGGGGAGGGGGGGGGGAGTCCACGGCGGTGTAAAGATTGCTGTAAAAGGTGCGGAAGACCTCCATTACGGAGAGCGGTTTCTGAGATAGGGCAACCGAGGCTAATCTAATTTTAGGAAACACTAAAGTCCGTGGTTTAGGGGTCAGCTTAGAGGCCAAGCGTGTGCCTATCCTATCCTGTTCCACATAGAACCTGGCTTTCGTCCATCTATGGTGTTTTTCGGCCACAGTAGTGAGGGCTAAATTCAAAGCCAGGCGGGCTGCATCTAGTTGCGCCAGTGTGTCTCTGGTAGGGTTATTTTTGTGAAGGTTATGGATAGAAAGAAATGAGTCCTCCAATTTAGCTATATCAACTTGCCTTTCCCGTTTAAGTTTGGAGGAGAGTTGTAGAAGTTTACCTCTGATCACAGCCTAGTGAGCTGCCCAGAGTGAAGCGGCGGAGATATTATTTACGTAATTTAAGAGGAAATACTCCTTTATGTCCTTGTTAATCATAGTGCAGTGAACCGGGTTCGATAGAAGAGTTTAATTTAGTCTCCACACTGTAGGACCTCGGGTGGGGGAATGTGAAGTCAGTGAAAAGAATACTATGGCATGGTCGGATAAGGGAGTGTCTCTGATACCAGCTTTCAAGGCCAGAGGGACAGCAAGGGTGGGTATGAAGATATGATCAATACGGGCATACATTTGGTGTGGGGCAGAGAAGTGTGTGTAGTCTTTCAATTTTGGGTTGAGCTCTCGCCAAATATCTACTAGACCCAGGGATGAGAGGATCTTAGCGACTAGAAGGCTTTGTTTAGAGGGTTGTTTGTATGGGGAGGAACGTGGTTTGGATTTGTCAAGGCGAAGATCAAAAGCTAGATTCGAGTCCCCACCTATAATGAGGGTACCCACTGTGTTGTCAAAAATTAGTTTGGCCAATTCAGAAAAGAATTGAGCTTGCCCATGATTAGGCGTATAATATGACAAGAGGGTGTGAGGTTGTCCATTTATGTCCCCCGTAAAGAGGAGATATCTGCCTTCGGGGTCCTTGAGTTTGGTAGTTGGGGTGAATTTGACACCCCTGGAGAGAAAGATACCCATCCCCTTAGTTTTGGATTAAGAGTTTGCTAGGAAGAATAAGGGGTATTTCTGGTGGACAAAGGAGGGAGTGTAAGTGTTAGGGAAATGTGTTTCTTGTAAGAGTAGTACATCCAAATGCATGGAATGGTAATCTTGGAACAACTTACGCCTTTTTGTTAGTGAGTTGAGACCCTGGACATTATGCGATGCTACACGCAGAGTAGGTGAGCGGGGATCGGAAGAAGCCATCTGTCCAGTGATAGAGGAACGCTGAGGAGAAACCCAAGGCTACCTGGTGGGAGAGGGAGCCCGGAAGAGGGAGGAGGAGCCGGAAGAGCCAGACCAACTGTGCAGGAAAGTTCTGTAAGCAAATACAAGCCAGAAAGGGGAAGGGAGAAGAAGGCGGTAGAGAAGGGGGGAAAGAAGAGGAAGGGAAAACAGCAGAGAGAACATGTGTTAGTGCGATGCACAGAATATACCATTGCATAAGAAAATCATAAAAAGGAACAAACAATGGTGGCATAAAGCCACACCTGGGCTTACCACGGGACAAATGGATGCCCGCAGAAGGCCAGGAGGAAAGAAACGGGTCTCTAAAAAGTAGACCTGTAGGTGCTCCGGATGGGCATGAGAAAATTATCTCATGGAATCAGCCAGAGCAAATGGAGGTGCATGGCAACCGCACTGGCAAATGCCCAAAATAATTGAAGGAGCAGGGCCGGTGGGGGGAAAGGAGAAAAAAGACCTTCCACCCCATCCGTGCCACCCAAATGAACACCATCAAGAGTGGTAGTAAACGACGTGGGCCTCCCATCGCTCCAAGAGAGAAGGGGGGTTTAAACAAATCACTCCGAAGAGTAACAACAGACACCGAGAGGTCCCCAGAAGGCTAAAGCTGTTCTGAGGAGTCTCCTGCATATTCATAGGGGATACCAAGGGAGTAATACAAATGAACCTTTAGTACAAAAATGGCTAGGAGTGACTGAAAACGAGGAACGTTCCAGAGGGACCAATCGGAAAAAAAGAGTCCCTACAACAAAAGGGAGCAAAGATATGGAGGAACGTGGAGGGGGAGGAAAGTGGAGGACAAAAAAGAACCTCCACCATAGGATTAATCAGCAGCAGTCATTGAGGAGGTGTGACAAAATATTGCGAAAGGGTTCAAAAAATCAGGACCGTGTAGGTCAAAGTGGAAGTAGAGAAAGAGCAAGACCCCTATTCAAGGGGTCATGGGCCATCTCATGGAGGACGAGATTCCTTGGATTTATTGGATTGCTGTTTCTGCCCCTAGGGTGGGCTGTTTAGATGAAGAAGGCCGGTGAGTGGACATAGCTGATGGATCCTGGGAGATGAGGCTGAGTTGTAGAAGCAGTCTCTCCCCCTCCGCGATGGATGAGAAGCCGAGAGTCCTCTGTTGATTAGAAAAACGCAGGTGGAAGGGAAAAGACCACCAGTATTTGATATTTTTCTGGGATAAGACAGCGAGGAGAGGTTTGAGAGAGTGTCTCCGTTGTATTGTAGTGGGTGAAATGTCCGCAAAGATTTGGAAACTATGGCCCAGCAGCGTGAGTTGGTCTGAGGACCGGGAGTGCTTCATGACTTCCTCCTTGATTGAATAAAAATGTGGCTTTACCACAATATCCCTGGGCAAGCCGTCTTTCCTTGGAGGTTGGAGGGATCTGTGGGCTCTGTCCAGTTCCAGGCAGTGAGCAGGGAGATCTGGGATAATACCGGAGATGAAAGATTGCACAGCAGCCTTCACATCTGTGATGGATTCTGGGAGGCCTCTGATCCGAAAATGATATCGTCTGGATCTGTTCTCCAGGTCGTCTATCTTAGCTAGTGCTGTTTCTAGTTGGTCCTGGAGATCTTGAATTCTAGCGGAATTTTGATTCATCCATGCAACAGTGTGGTCGGGTTTTTGCTCTATAGCTTCTATGCGAGAGCCTAAGTTATGGAGATCACCCTGTATGGTAGAAGTGATCTGGACAGCGGTGTGTGATAAACCTCTTGTCAGCATTTTGTAAAATCTAGAGAGGAGGCTGTGCATATCAGCGGAGGCATTCAAGACCCCTAGGTGCAAGTCACTGTTCAGGCCTGGACTGGAGGCAGGGTCCTCCATGGGGGATAGCAGAAGTTCCTCCAGTGTCCTCCCAATAAACGATTTGGTGGAGGCAGGGGAGTAATCAGGCAATGGAGGGTGTGACGGTATGCGAGGTGAGGTAGTAGATAATCGCTATATTTCACCGCGCATACGTTCTGTAGTGAGAGACTGAACCCGAATTTGGCCGGGGTTTTTCCAGCCTCCGTGACAGGCTAGGTTCCAGTCCAGAGATTGTGAATTACCTGAGTCCATGCTCAGGTGAACTTTAAATGAACAGGAAAAAAACACAGAAATGGTCTGGTCTGAGACTCAGAAGGGGGTCTGAGAGAGGAGCTCTGTTTGGACTTTAAAAGGTTTGCTTTGCCATGTGTTTTTGTGGGTGATGGGGGCCAGCCCCACACTGTATAGTGAGGAAAATTCCTGTATAGTTTAACGCCGGACGGCAAGGATTAATTTTACTGTTTTGTTGTTTGTTTAATATTGGCAAACCTCTGCTGAATAAAGCTGGTACCCCACCAGACTTTTAAGAAATTACCTGCATGCTGACCTTATTTTGCTGGAAAAGATGATCCCTGTGAGCTAATCTCCCACACGTGGTGGACTCAGCGGGCATTTTCTAAAGATGGAGGAAATGCTAAAGGCCCTGCTAGAGGCCAATGCAGCTCCGCGGGAAACCAACCGCCAAATCACAGAGGTCGCTAGAGCACAACAGGAGGCTGCTGCAGCACAACAGGCAGCACAACAGGAGGCTGCTGTAGCACAACAGGCAGCCCAGCAGGAGATGAACCGACAGTTTGCAGAGGCTCTGCTGGAGTTGAAAAAAGCATTTGCATCTCCTGTGCCAGCTGAACCAAAATGGGTACGTGCCTCGTACCACCTGCAAAAGATGACACCGGCTGATGATGTGGAAGCATACCTGGTGACTTTTGAGAGGGTCGCTGTCCGTGAAGGTTGGCCAAACAAACAGTGGGCGGGTCTGTTGGCCCCATTTCTGACAGGAGAACCGCAAAAAGCGTATTTTGACCTGGACCCAGATAAGGCCCAGGACTATGAGACTCTGAAAATGGAGATACTCGCAGGCTTGGGTGTCACCATGGCAGTCCGGGCCCAGCGCGTGCATCAGTGGACCTATTCCAGCAGCAAGCCACCCCGTTCTCAAATGTTTGACCTGGTCCACCTCACCAAAAAGTGGTTGCAACCAGAGACCTTGACGGGCCCCCAGATCGTGGAGCGTGTGGTAATGGACCAGTACCTGCGTGCGCTCCCTGCTGCTCTGAGGAAGTGGGTCAAACAGGGGAACCAAAAACTGCAGCCCAAATGGTGGACCTAGTGGAGAGGATGAGGTTGAACAGCTGCTGGTTCCCAAATTCTTCCGCAGGTTGGTCTTAGATCTGGCCCATGGTCATGTAATGGGGGGGACATCTCGGTATCGAAAAGACCAGGGAGAGAATCACCCAGAGATTTTTCTGGCCCGGGTTGCATGCAGATGTCAGGGGTACTGTGAATCATGCCCTGAGTGCCAAATGTCTGCACCATTGCCCCATTTTCGTAGCCCCCTCCCTCTACCAATCATCAAGGTTCCTTTTGAGAGGATTGGCATGGACCTGGTGGGGCCGGTAGTGAAGTCTGCCCGGGGTCACCAGCATATTATGGTAATCCTAGACTATGCGACATGCTATCCTGAGGCCATACCATTTGCGTAACACTTCCGCTACGGCTATCGCCAAGGAGTTAGTCCAGGTGTTTTGTCGAGTGGGAATCCCAAAAGAGATCTTAACCGATCAGGGCACCCCATTTATGTCCAGAGTTAATGTGTAGATTGTATAAAATCTCCCATCTCCGTACCTCTGTCTACCACCCCCAAACAGATGGTTTGGTCGAAAGATTTAATAAAACCTTGAAAAGTATGCTAAAAATTTGGTTGACAAAGATGGGAGAAATTGGGATTTTTTGCTCCCATATCTTATGTTTGCCATACGAGAGGTTCCGCAAGCATGCACAGGTTATTCTCCCTTTGAGCTCTTGTATGGTAGACATCCCAGGGGGCTGCTGGATGTTGCCAAAGAAACATGGGAAGCTGAGGCCACCCCATATAGAAGCGTCATAGAGCATATCTCCCTGATGCAAGATAGAATCGCTGCTGACCTGCCACTGGTGCGAGAACATATGGAGCGAGCTCAGGAGGCCCAGAGGAGGGTCTATGATCGGGGTGCCAGAGTCCGTACTTTCAACCCTGGGGACAGAGTGTTGGTACTGGTTCCCACGGTTGAAAGTAAGTTCCTAGCCAAGTGGCAGGGTCCCTTTGAAGTTATCGAAAGGGTAGGAGAGGTCAACTATAAGGTCTACCAACCAGGGAAAAGGAAACCACAACAAATTTATCATGTGAATCTCTTAAAGCCCTCGAAGGACAGAGAGACTTTATTGGCCGCATCTCCGGCCCCAGCAGACCGGGTGCCGGTGACACCTGATGTCCCCATAACAGATTCCATGTCTGTGGCACAACAAAATGACGTTAGGGGGTTTGTGTTGAAAACAGAGACTTTTTCTCCCCCTTACCTGGACTGACACATGTGACCCAGCATGATATAGTGACGGAACCAGGGGTTCGCGTAAATTTAAAGCCATATAGAATCCCAGAGGCCAGGCGAGAGGCAGTCGCAAAGGAAATAAAAAAATATGTTAGAGTTGGATGTGATAGAAGAGTCCCACAGTTAGTGGTCGAGCCCCATAGTATTGGTCCCAAAACCTGATGGTACTATCAAGTTTTGTAACGATTTTAGGAAACTCAACAGTGTATCCAAGTTCAATGCATACCCGATGCCTCGGGTCGACGAACTCGTGGACAGGTTGGGACAGGCCCGCTACATAACAACCCTAGATCTAGCGAAAGGATATTGGCAAATACCCCTAAGTGAATCAGCCAAAGAGAAGACTGCCTTTTCCACTCCCGAGGGCTCGTTTCAATACAAGCAGATGCCTTTCGGTCTGCATGGGACCCCTGCATCCTTCCAGAGAATGATGGACAAAACTTTGAGACCACATCGCTCATACGCAGCTGCTTATTTGGACGATGTGGTCATCCACAGCCCAAATTGGGACTCGCATCTGCCCCGAGTACAAGCAGTGGTAGATTCCCTTAGGGAAGCAGGTCTCACGGCCAACCCAAAAAAGTGTGTCATAGGCCTGGAGGAGGCCAAATACCTTGGGTATGTGATTGGTTGGGGACTGGTCAAGCCTCAGACCAATAAGATTGAGGCAATTCAAAAGTGGCCCCAACCGATAAACAAAAAACAAGTTTGGGCCTTCCTAGGCATTACGGGGTATTACCGGCGGTTTATACCTAACTTTGCCACCATTGCCGCCCCTCTGACTGACCAAACGAAGGGTAGAGGGTTGGTCATGGTCAATTGGAATCCTAAAGCAGAGAAGGCGTTTCAGAAGTTAAAGCAGGCCCTTTGTGTACTGCCGGTGCTGGTGACTCCGGACTTCACAAAGGAGTTTGTGGTACAGACTGACGCCTCTGAGGTGGGCCTAGGTGCTGTACTATCCCAGAACAGAGGTGGTGAGGAGCACCCGGTTGTATACCTGAGCCGAAAGCTAAACAAGCATGAAAAAACTATGCTATTGTTGAGAAGGAATGTCTTGCTATTAAGTGGGCTTTGGACTCCCTGAAGTATTACTTGCTGGTGAGGTCGTTTAAGTTGGTCACTGACCATGCTCCCCTAAAGTGGATGTGTGACAACAGGAAGAAAAATGGCCGCGTGACAAGATGGTTCCTGGCTCTAACGCCGTTCAAATTTACAGTAGAGCATAGGCCGGGCAAGCTCCAAAACAATGCGGATGCCCTCTCCCGCATGCACTGTATGATTGGGTCGATTGCTCAATCGCCGGCGCTTGAGCAGAGGGGGAGGATATGTGATGGTATGAGAGGTGAGGTAGTAGATAATCGCTATATTTCACCGCGCATACGTTCTGTAGTGAGAGACTAAACCGGAATCCGGCCCGGGTTTTTCCAGCCTCCGTGACAGGCTAGGTTCCGGTCCAGAGATTGTGAGTTACCTGAGTCTAAGCTCAGGTGAACTTTAAATGAACAGGAAAAGAGCACAGAAACGGTCTGGCCTGAGACTCAGAAGGGGATCTGAGAGAGGAGCTCTGTTTGGACTTTAAAAGGTTTGCTTTGCCATGTGTTTTTGTGGGTGATGGGGGCCAGCCCCACACTGTATAGTGAAGAAAATTCCTGTATAGTTTAGCGCCGGATGGCAAGGATTTATTTTACTGTTTTGTTGTTTGTTTCATATTGGCAAACCTCTGCTGAATAAAGCTGGCAACCCACCAGACTTTTAAGAAATGATCTACCTGCTGACCTTATTTTGCTGGAAAAGGTGATCCCTGTGAGCTAATCTCCCACAAGGGTTACTCACAGTTTGTGGGGAAGCATGTAGCTGCTGTGGGGTATTAACTGGGTAGGAGATATCCTCAGTTTCTGTCCCCCTGCAGTGTTCTCCCGCCGGCGTGGCGGGCGCGGCCATCTTGGATTTTTCAGGCCGGAGCGGCGCTGATCCCAGGGCGCAGGAAAGGTCTCTCCTGGCGGATCCTCCTGGCATAGGTAAGTGCCCGGGGTGTGCCCGAAGTGTGTGGAGTCCTCTGGTGGGCGCTCAATGGTGTGCGCGGGCTAGAAGGGGCTGGTGTGTGCCGGTGTGGGACGGAGCTCCTCACTCACACGTAAATGCAGGGAGCCGTCGCGCATGCGCCTCGGTAACATACTTCTTGTTGGTGTCTTTACTTACATATGATATGGGCAAGATGTAACTGTGCTGGATTATTTCCTGCAACTTGCAGTGCTCACAATTGGAGCCGTCATAAGAAGTGATTGCAGAGTGCGGCAGCAGTGCTGGATGAGATCGTGCTAAATAGCGGTTCTCTGGTAAAGGCTATTGATAGTAAATTTGTATGAAAACAGAAGAGGGGGGGTTTATATGTGCTAGTGCCAAATTAGCAAATCAGAAGAAAATCAGAATATATATATTGGAGGGGGAGGGGTACTGCGCTTCAGAGAAGTGTCGCAGACCAATCAATCTTAAATATTAATAAAAACACTACAAACAAGTGTTCAATTACTGTGATAGTGCTAAACTAATTCAAATATTTTCTACAAATTATTGGGTGTACCTCTAAAATATTCAATAAAAATTATGCAACAAATAAAGCTTCATAAAACTCTCTTCAAAAGTATATATATAAAGTGCACCAGTGCTTAAAGAGTTAATCTCTATATGTAAATAAACACTATCGCTCTTATTGAAATAAATATATGTGAGTGACAAGTAAAGTAAAAGTAAAGAGTATATATAGCTGAATAAACATATTTATTCTCAATGGTAATGGTTCTTAGATGAGGGTGCTGTTTTCAAAGCTTACTGTTGGATGTTCCAGGCAGCGCTTCCGCAGGGTGCTTCTCCTTCCCCCTCTTGGAGGGAACTGGCACTCTGCAGTGTTCCCCGGCTATTTATAGAGGTCTGCTCATGCGCAATGTTGCGCCACGGGATTCTATGTACAGCGGCCATCACTCGGTCAGCATCATGGTGCGGATGCGCCAGCTGCAACTCTATAATATGCCGCCAACACAATTAGTGGAGTTGAATTCCCGAGTAAATCGGGAGGGGGGGGGATTCCAGCCCCCCTTTTGGCCTGATGCACCAAAAAATATCTATACCAAGTTTTCATGGGATGTTGGCAAACCTAATAAGAATCACACCTCTATGTACTTATGTTAGGATGGTTAAACATCTGCGCCCTCAGAATTCTCTAAAAGTCACTAAAAGAAACCATTAAAAGCCACATCTCTACCACCAGCAGTGTACGGAATAAAAAATCCCTCCCCCCTCTCTCTTCCTCAAACCCCCCCACCCCATACACTAGGGAGGTGAGGAACGCATTTTTCTACTTACATCCTGCCTTGGTTGGCCCAACAGCCAATTCTTAAAAGGAGGATTATAAAATCTATACTTCAGTCTCACACGACTGAGGAGTCATACACCTCAGGGAAAACACAATGGGAGACATGATAGGAAATGAATGGGAGAATCGTATGCAAGGCATACGCCAGAGAGCTACCGCCCATTTCTTGAAAGATTCTCATCAGGAAAAACAGACTAAAATATCTAACTACTTGAACACTCTCTTTCTTTAAAAGAAAAATGATGAAACACACCACAAAAAGGAAAAAAATCCAAAAATAAAAAAATCTTAATTTTCAAGAAAAACATCCATTCAGAAAAAACGCTGGACAAGTCATCCAGCCACAAGAATCCTTGTTTCCCTCCCTTTCACAGCCAAAAAAGTACTTAATTTGGAGGACACTGCAGCCTCCATTCCACTGCCTCATGTCACTTCTTTCCCTGCTCTCCAAGAGCCTCAGACACAGCATGTCAACCTAGCAGGGACTATCCCCTTCACCCTTATCTTTTCTCCTGTTCCCCATTTCCCTGAGCCTATAATATATTTACTGCTGCAAAATGCTAAAATTATAAATACACATATACTTATATTTATATTTATAAGTTTATATTTTCCATTTGAATGTTATCATATATGATTATCTAAGGAATTGTAAGCCGTCCTTTCAATGAGAATATCTCCTCACCACTTTTTTGTGTCACTCCATAATCACACCCGGCACACCCAGCCTCAGAAATACAGTCTGAGGCATCCTGGAGTTTAAAAGGGGCCCGTAACATCTCCCCCCCCCCCCTCCTGATTCACTCGGGAATTCAACTCCACTAATTGTGTCGGTGGCATATTATAGAGTTGCAGCAGCCGCAGCCTCCACAGGTGTGCGCGCAGCATCTGCCGGCGCAAGCGCACCTTGATGGTGACTGCGTGATGGCCGCTATACGTAGGATCCCGCGGTGCAACATTGTGCATGTGCGGACCTCTATAAATAGCCAAGGGAAATCTGCAGAGTGCCAGCTCCCTCTGAGAGAGGGACGGAGAAGCACTGCCTGGAACATCCAAGAGTAAGTTTTGAAAACAGCACCCTCATCTAAGAACCATTACCATTGAGAATAAATATGTTTATTCAGCTATATTTATTCTGATTTTCTTCTGATTTGCTAATTTGGCCTCCTTCTTCTGTTTTCATACAAATTTACTATCAATAGCCTTTACCAGAGAACCGCTATTTAGTAGGATCTCATCCAGCATGGCTGCAGCACTCTGCAATCACTTCTTATGACGGCTCCAATTGTGAGCACTGCAAGTTGCAGGAAATAATCCAGCACAGTTACAACATCTTGCCCATACCATATGTAAGTAAAGACACCAACAAGAAGTATGTTACCAATTATCTCAATATCCACTAATTATCACACATTATCTCTAGAAGCAGCATCTTCCGGTCCTTGTTGCGATTAAGGACACTAGGAGAGAAAAATCGTCTGATATGGATAAGGCAAAAAAACATGATGTAAGCTTTATTATCAATTCATACCCCCCCCCCCCCCCAATGGAAATGATTCCTTAGCTAAGCGGATGGTTTTAATAACCTTATAATGTAATTTCAGATATGGTGATATCCTTGAAAAAGGCTTAACAGTCAAAACGCGTTGGATATTACAGATACTTTCTCTGTTTAAATCCCATGCTTGTGAACAAGCACGGAATACAGAGAAAGATTTTTCTAAGTCACCATATCACCTATGTCACACACTTCTAACCTCTCATCACCTCTTCACCACAGGGCCCTTAAACCCTGCACAAATACAAATGTATATACATGCACTGTAAAAAGATTTTTATTAGTAAAAAGACATTTTATTACTACGCTACATATTTTCTTGCCTGAAAAATACCACCCCCCCCCTTTTGGCCTGAGGCACCAAAAAATATCTATACCAACTATCTGCTTAAGCTACCATCAAATAGTTTGACATAAGATATATAGAATTTAAAATATAAAAGAATGCTGCACTATCCTTTTAAAACACACAATTTATGTGCGCACTCAAGTACAAAAATTCATACATAATCCAGTTCAAACATCCCATGAAGAAAGTGAACAATGTGATAAAGAAAACCATTCTCTGCCAAATCCTAATAGAATCTCCTCCCATGTCATCAACCCCTCCACCATGACAAATGTAAATTCCTACCAGAGAAAATAGACCTTTAGCGAAACTGAGGTCACTCTACTCTTAAAGTAGATGAAAGTTACATTATCATTATTATAGGTACTTACATAGTGCCATCAATTTACGCAGCACATTACATATATATTATACATTCACATCAGTCCCTGCCCTTAAGGAGTTTACAATTTAAGGTTCCTAACTCCAATAGTGTGTGCACCGGCGTTGGCAGCATGACATCACGGGCTCAGCTCCTCCCTCCTAGTGTAGGAAGAAGAAGAGGCTGAGCCTGAACATCAAGCTGCTATAACTGTTGTATAGAGTGGTATTCCAGCTGATGTGCTTTTTACAAGCGCCAAAAGGATGCGCAGGGGGTGTGCTAGGTGTGCCTGGGCACAACCTAATTTCTACGTGCAGTGCTGATTCCCCCTACTGCCTGGGCTTCCTCCCTGTGTTGCCCCCCCCCCCGCCTTGCAGTGCTGCTGGCTTCCTTCCTCTTTTCTCCCCCCAGCTGTTGTGGGGGTGTTCCAGGATGGAGAGAGGGAGAAGGGGCTAGTAAATATGTAATTTACCAGCGTCTTTCTTTTCTAAATGAACACGCTGAACAAACTCACCCACTGTGTTCATTTACAACTGAAGCATAGTAAACTGTGCTTACTATGCTTCAGTTTGGGAATGAACAGGAAGCCGCTCAGCACAGAGCACTTCCCATTTATTCTCTGTCAAGTGCAGCTGAGGATGCAGAGAAAGTCATGTTTGTTTGAGCTTTGGGGGGGCACGCCATAATGCAATTGGCTGTGCACACCTCAAGCGCTTTTACATTTCTTTTCTGTAAATCGCTTTTAGTGGATTGTGAGCATAAGGGAGAGAGTGTGTGACAAGTTCCAGGAGAAAGGAGAGGAGGTTACTTAAGGGGATTTAAGAGAGTTGCAACGATGAGCCTGATGTTTCTTGCTTGAGGTGAGCAGGTTTTTCACTTGGTGAAATAGGAGGAAAGAAAAACTATAGAAGACAACCATTGGTGGTGGAGCACGTTTTTTTACAGGTGGTCCCCGGATTACGAACATGATAGGCACTGTAGGTTTGTTCTTAAGTCGAGTTTGTTTGTCTAAAGAGTTCATTTTTAAGTGTAACTACAGCCTGTGCAGAAATGTGGGATATTCCAGGTGCTTCTGGGTGTGCAGTCGTTTTATCTAGGGCTCTTGTGGCTTTTCAGTACTGCAGTGTGGGATGTGTCCGGTGCTACAAGATGGCTGCTCAGCGGTAACCGGGACCAGTGTGGAGCACAAGCGGCCAGCATTAACGTCCATTCATAAGTAGGAGTCGTTGTAACTCAGATGTTCGTAACTCAGGGACTGCCTTTATATATAATTGTTTTGGATTTAAAAGAACTATATTATTTAATATATTTTGAGAGACTGAAGTTTCACAATTTTGTTTTATATTTGGATATGATTAATGAACTTTGTCACATATGCATTTAGTTGCGCTGCACTATATAGGCTCAATTATCAATTTTGTAGTGTTGTGTAATCACTGAGGAGTGTTTAGCTAGCAACAGATCGATAGTATAATCTTATATTTTGTTTATTTTAGTTAAGTTTAGGCACTAGATAAATTGGAGGGGGCGCTGATTGTAACTAGATTTATAACCTACCAGCATGCCTTTTGGAGTGTGGGAGGAAACTGGAATACCCAGAGGAAACCCACGCAGGCACAGGGAGAACATGCAAGCTCTGTGCAGGTAGTGCCGTGGTTGGGATTAGAACCAACAACCCTGGTGCTGCTAGGCAGAAGTGCTAACCACTAAACATCAGTAATAACGGGTATCCAGTGGTCATACATCCACCGCAACGCCTCACATAGCATATGTTGCCATATGATACTGCCCCGATGACTTTATTTAGCATGCTGATGTCATCATGTCTATTGTGGAAGGAGGGGACAAGGAGAAGATGATTATCTGTGCCTGTGCTATATTTATTTTTGTAAGTTTTACTCTTGTTTTAATAAAAGTTGCTTGGTTTACCAGAAATATTTGGAGCACTCTTCTCTTTGCATGTATATGACAGCATTTACTATGTAAGGAGTAGCAGTAATTGTATGGCCAGTGGAAACCTGTTAGTATGTATGTGATGTACCCTTGCCTCTCCTAAAGTTACCTTACAATGGGTTGACCAGTTTAAGTATCTTCACGTGATGTTAAAGATTTTGTTGCCCTGAATGAACTTTCTATACTGAATGATGTCAAGTCGAAACTAAAAGGCGTGGGAGAATCTGCCATTATCTCTACTAGGTTGATATAATCCCTTCAAAATAAAGATTCTTCCCAAATGTAGCTATATTTTTCAGAATTCCCCACAATGAATCCCGAATTTTTTTTTGTCAAATTTAACCAGCTCCTCTCCTCTTTTTAATGGGGCCCCACCCACCACGTTGAAAATGAACTACTTTGAGACCCTCTTCTCAAGGAGGTATGGTACTACCAGATTGTTCTAAATACTTTTTAGCCTCCGAACTAGATGCAGCCCATTGGTGGCTATGCCAGGACAAGATCATCACGGCCACTATATTGGAGGTGGAAAATGTATCCTCCTTAGAAGCATTGCAATCCCTTCTGTTTAGGGGCCCTAAAGCCCCATATGACCTTACCCCACTCATGCATACCACTGTTAAAGCCTTTGAATCTCACTCATCACAGATAGTATCCCCACATACACCACTTAACCCAAATCAACCTCGTTTTTATGCCCCGGTGTCACGTACCTGATGGAGATTGAGCTGCAGAGGGGGGCTTCTCTTGCACCTTTTGTCCAACACCCCTGGTAGTGATCACAGTAGGTGTTAGGACACAGAATGGCATGAAGGCCAGTATAACAGGCAGCGACAGCTGAGGTTTGCAGGAAGCAGATTACCAAGGATCTCCAGGCAGGAACCAGGACCCTAGAACACGGTGAAGCTTTTTTTTTTTTTTTTTTTTAAACAATAGTTTTTTTTTTATTAAACCTCAAGCAGAAAAAGTACATAGTGAGGTACAGACAAGTATAAATGTCTTTAACATCGTTCAAAAGGACAACAGTAATTCAAACAAGAAGTAGTCAAACAAGAGATCCCCGTGGTATATTTAGAAGTGATTCTCTATATGAGGGAGCCTGCCATCCCCAATGGAAACATACTGTGTCAGGGTCAAATATTAACATAGAAGAGGGTTCTAACGGGACTCTGTTAAGGGTCTCATTGAATGGAGTAGACCAATCCAAAAATGCAGCACCATAGAATAAACAAAATAAACTACAAAAATTTTACAAACATAACAGAACAAAATAGGATGCTCTCCTAGCTATGGTTGAATTTCAAGAAATAAACCTCCAAAATTAGAAGGGAAAAATATACCACTAGATTACAGCGTATGGATAATTACAGATATAGATACCAAATAAGTAGGGTAGAGATATTTGGGCTATATAGGCGATGAAGCCTTTTTGTTAGATAACTATATGTCCCCTTAGGGCTTGGAGTATGATGACTTGTTGGGCCTCCTCTGATTACCAGCAGACAGTCACTTAGGGTACAGTTCACACTTTAATCCTTACTCCCAATGGCTCATTACTCAATAAACAGTCCAGGGGTGTTGGTTTTTAGAATTCATTGTGGAACTTGGATGGGAGAAGGGGATAGTGGGATACTCCAACTGGAACTATATACAGTTGACAAGGACAACTCTCACTTGGCCTCACCAGGTTGTTTGTGGAAGCAGTCACACTGCTTGACCATACTGCCACATGTATGGAAAGGGTTAAGTCTCCTTGCTCTTTCTCCAGCAATAGACTTGGTGAACAACATTATCTTCAGGATATTCTCTAGCATCCCCTTTACTGACACCCATCCACTGACTCTTCTAGCTGCGGGGATAGCCCCCCTCAGGTCAGGCCACTTGACACAGATCTGTATTTACTGTATGCAGAATCAGATCCTTCCAGTGTCTCCCTTTCAGTCAGCTTTACAGGACCTCTGGGATCAGTTCCTCTCTAGCTCTTTAGGCCCTCGGGTTGACCACTTGAGGCCACATGGCGCCTTCTACAGCCGCCCTCTCCCTCCAGGAATCTGCTCTACAGCTGAAAGACCCCGAGCACATGTCTCCTGGCATTTATACAGTATCCCAGCATGCAACAAGGCACTTTCCTCTGCCAATATGCCTCCCTTTGGACCAGTGTGAAACACTTCAGACAAACTGAGTTACACATGAGCATATTGGGCAGACCTCACTAGCAGATCCTGCTCTCTGGTAGGCAGAGAACAATATAGATTCACCTGGCAATACTTCTGGTAAGCAGATAGGATCCAAAACTATACTCTCTTTCTCTCTCTAGCACCTACCTAGGAGGGTGCTACACATACATTCCAGTGTTTGTGGAATATATGCAACCTCCTTGCCTTGTATGCAAGAATTGTTTCCATTACACAATGTGCGTTAACTCTAGTTATAACCTCCTCTATGGTTGGAGGGGATTTTGTTCGCCATTTTTTGGTTATAGATAAATGAGCTGCAAACAAAATAGGGACAATCACTGTTCGTGATAGGGGAGGGAAGAGGTCAGTGCCTAGAGTTAAAAGTGCGAGAGCTGGGGAGATTTTATAAAAAAAAGATTGCATTTTCGGAAATTAGGCAGGATACCTCATTCCAAAAGGAGTGCACTATCTTACATTCCCATTAGATATGTAGTAGGTTAGGAAATCTGGAAACTGTATATTGATGGGAACATTTTCTAAGAGTATGCAGCCTGCCCTGTATTTCCTATATGAAATCCAGTAAGTTAAAGAGAGTGTGGGGTAGGCGCTCCTCTCCAATGCTAATTATTAAAGTGCCATGTGCATAAGTATGTATCACTGAAATAAAATGTGCCAATAAATAAATGGAGCATGTGTGGTCATTGGTAAGTTGTGTGTGCAAGTGTGCATAAAACTAAAAATCCATACAATACAAACTTTATATCAAAAGGTGCCGTGAATAGTAATACCATAGAAAAAAGTGCTGGTTCCTTTCATTGATAAAAAACTGTGCTGAACCTGTGTTTCTCTGCCACCACTAGAGGGAGTGATGTGCAGCTAAATGAATGGTCCTTTGATAAAATAGATAAATAATCTTGAAAAACAAATATATATATATAATCTATAAGTGCCCCAATAGTGCAGTGCCAATAGTGCAAGGTTTAATACATGTGATAATAACGGAAATATTATTATAAACAGTCCATAAAAGTATTATAGCGCTGCAAAGTCCGTAACCGTATTGCAATTTTTATCAAGTGTAGGTGCAAAGAACCAATGAGGGGCTCCTCAATATGCCAGATAGACAACAAAATGCTGAAGTGACTTGTGCCTTCCTTTTCCTTAGTGCTCTGGTGGGTTCACACACACGTGCTCTCCCCCTGAGTGAATGCACTCACCGGAATCTTTTGTGGGAAGCTTGATCGGTAGCGTAGCCGGGACACAAGCCAAAAGGTCATCAACAGCCAGGCAATAAAGGCACAGGAACATAAGATGGAAGCAGAGTCAGGATACAGACCAGAGTCGGTACACAGTCAGGCAAAAAGGCACAGAAGCACAAAACACAAGCTAAGTCAGAATACAAGCCGAGGTCACAATACGCAGGCAGGAATCCAGAGATTGGTCTAGGGCAAGCCGGGTCAAGCATGGGTAAGCAGATATAGCAAGTCAAGGTGCAGGTAAAACAGGAACTAGATGAAGACCACTCAGCAATCTGTTCATGCCATTGTCCAGCTTAAATAGGCCGTCTGGCACCAGTATGTGTTTGCGCATATACACATATGCACAGTTCTTCTTGATCTCATTCTGTATTGAGTCTTTGCTCATTATGAGCATGAATATGTAATGGCCTTATGGTTCCAGCTGAGCTTCTATTACACCCTGTCTGATCCCTATTTATGGACCAAACATAGGATCAATATGATTTCCCATATCGTGAGTCAAGGTCACCTTCTTTCATTTTGATCTATTAGTGCTACTTACAATGTTCCAAATATTATTTTCAATACTGGCAATTATCTTGCGCCTTTGGTAGTCAGTGTCCTAGCTCCCAAGCCTTGACTCTTTCCTCTTTGGATCTAGAACATGTCCTCCAGTCTAATTGTTTAACCAAGCCTACCTCTATACTTTATAACCATTTATGTACATTTACTCTTACAGATATGTCCTCTCTCTGGCAGAGGTGGATTGCTGACATTCCAGATTTGGATGATGATGATGACTGGTCTGATGTTTGGAACTTTCCCTTTACAATAAGCAGTTGGTTTCTCTCCACAACAGGCACATACAATTTAAAATAGTCCACAGGGCATACTTTTCCCTCTTACCGCGTACACAAAATTGACCCATGTGTTTCTAAATGTTGTTGGAGGTGCTCTCATTCACCTGGAAATTATATCCATATCTTATGATCCTGCCCTGCCATTGTGCAATTTTGGGAGTAGGTTTTTTAGATTATTTAGCCTGTCTCTGGAGTGATTGTTCCCTCCTCTCCAAGTGTCTGCCTCCTGGGTCTGGTGGACGAGCTAGCTTCTACAACAGCAGAATGGAATCTGCTGGGATTGCTTTTATTTTATGCTAGAAAATCCATCACACTGGTCTAGAAAAAGCCCACTCTGCCCACAGTGGCATTCTGGAAGCAATTGGTCTACTCCACCCTTCCCATCTACAAAGACACCTATTGTAACTGAAGATGTCTAAAATAAATGACAAAGTATGGTCATTATGGTTACATGAAGACTCAACAGCTACAATGCCAGCTACTCCCTGATCAATAGGTCCCTGATTGTTTTCTCTTACAAACCTACTGTCTTTTGGTATTTGGAGGGAATGTAGAAAAAGTTAGTGTCCCTGGGGTTTTGCATCGCAAGGTTTTTATGAGTATATACCATGGGTACAGCATGAGACACACACACGTATACTTACGGTCTTCATATATTTTTTGGTTGCTTTTTGTATTGGTTTTTGGGCTTGAGCCTCTGTGCTTAAGCTGCCTTTAGTGTGGGCTTTATTGTGCTTTCCATAATCTCAATAAAAAGAAATGCAATCGGTTTCAGTTGTATAACACACAATGGCTTATGCACACATACATTTCTCTGCTATCCCCCAAGAGCCATTAATAGGGGACACTGAAACTTTTAAAAACAAAGCCTCTGGATTCACAGGTAATAAAGATTTTTCCCAATACAATTGGGAACAAGAAATATAAATACAGTTTTACTGAGGTGGCTACAGAAGAGCTTTAAACAACACTATTATGAATGAGCCCCAGTGCTCGTTGGGCCTTAAAAGGCTTAGAGGCTCATGGGCTTAGAGACAGTTACACGTTTCATACACCATGAGTTATATATGTTAGAGCCTGAGGACAGAAAAACATTTTTTTTTCTTTTTACCTAATTTTATTATTGTGACTCTCTCATTATTTAATGCTAGCAAAATATTGGTGTTCCCCTAAGAAAACAGTAAACATAAGGAAAGGATTTGATTCTTTATATCTTGTCATTTTTCGTACAGGTGAGAGAAAGAAGAATCTAACTGCTTTGAGCAACAAAACACTGGTCCAAACATAACCCAATAATCAGAAAAAGGAGGCTACAATAAAGTATATTTATTCTTTCTGTAATAAACTATAATTAAATTATTAAATTATTCTGTCTTTTTTTCCACTGTCATACTATTTAACATCAATTGTATGCCTCTACACAAAATTTTGGCATTGTACCAGTGAACAATTTTAAGCAACCCAATAACTTAACTGAACAGACAACATGGTGGAAATACAGATAATAAAGAGTTTCTCTACATCGCATTGATTCCGTAGCTCTCAATCCCCCAAATAATAAAACACAAACCAATTAGGAAGAGTACTTATGTCTTGTTCTTCTGCCAGCTCGGAAGTGTTGTGACAGCAACTCAAAGGTCTTTGACGGAACACAAATCTAATCTTTAGAGGATTTCCTGTGCATTCTTTTCAGATGCTAAAAATATGATTTAACAATCCTTTTAACCCGTTCAATAGCCAGTTCAATATAAAACACAATAGTATACTGTAAGTGACATTGGTTGAGCTACCTGTGTTACCATCTAATAATTAGAAATTAAATAAACACCGCCTGGTTCGGTTTGTGCCAGAACTCTCGAACATCACAAAAGTTTGGAGCCGAATACTGAACCCCATTGAAGTCTAAGAAAGCCAAACTGGAAAGTTCTAAAGTGCCATTTTGAGGGCTTAGATGCAAGTTATTGGGCATTCAAATGGTATGGGGGTATGGGTACTGCCCTGGGGAACATGTATCATTGAAAACGAAGTTTGTAAAAAAGATCATTTTTAAAAGAGCTTTGATTTACTGATACTTAAAGTGAAACAATAAAAATGAAAAATTCCTTTAATTATAGTGCTTGTGGGGGGGGTCCCCTTAGTCTGCCTGTAAAGTGGCACGTCTGTACCGTGAATAGAACTTGCTACAGCTAAAATTACATTTATAAAGGCAAAAAAATGACATCTTCCCTGCAAGCTTTCTTTATTTTATAAACAAAGGCTTGGAGAGCTCCCTTTGCCTGTGGACATAGTTGCTGCTGGCCCCCTCACAGTGCCACGAGAATGTCTACCTCTCCTTGTTGGGCTCCCAGACATGATGGGGGGGCCTTGTTACTGAAATATATAAAAACAGAAAAAAACTTTGCGCTTTAGGAAAAGCAGCTAACACCTGAAACAATAGTACAAGTTCCAAATAACATAATAAAAAAAGAATGGTGTAGCGCTAGATTATGAATGACAAACACCTATACTGAATCAAAGTATGATGTTAACATGTACAGTCCAAAAAATGAACACAAAGGAAGGTATTGGCTGAAACAGATTCCCAGGAAAGGAAAAGCTCCAAACAAATGAAAGAAAGGTGAAGATCAGGTGTGCCCAGGAGTAGAAATTAATCCACCAGACAATATAGTGAGAGATGGCTCCTTACCAAATAACTCTTGCCACTAGATTATAGGTGGCTGAAAGCTCATATGAAAGAGAGATCCTCCAATGTAGTGGAATGGCCAGGCAGGAGCATATGCAATATAATAGAGACAGAGAAATGTGTACTTGGATGCACTTTAGTCAATGAAACGTGGTGTTTGGTGCTTCTCACAAAATTAGAATATTATCAAAAAGTTAATTTATTTTAGTAATTCAATTCAAAAAGTGAAACTCATATATTTTATATAGATGCATTACACACAGAGGGATATATTTCAAGCATTTTTTCTTTTAATTCTGATGATTATGGCTTACAGCTAGAGAAAACCCATAATTCAGTATCTCATAAAATTAGAATATTACATAAGACCAATAAAAAAATAGGATTTTTAATACAGAAATGTTAGCTTCCTGAAAAGCAAGTTCGTGTACAGTAGACATGTAATACTTGCTCTTGGATCTTTTTGCACAAATTACTGCATCAGTGCAGCGTGGCATGGAGGCAATCAGCCTGTGGCACTGTTGAGGTGTTATAGAAGCCCAGGTTTCTTGGATAGTGGCTTTCAGCTCATCAGCATTGTTGAGTCTCATCTTCCTCTTGACAATATCCCACAGATTCTCTATGAGGTTTAGGTCAGATGAGTTTTCTGGCCAATCAAGCACAGTGATACCATGATCAGTAAACCAGGTATTGGTACTTTTGGCAGTGTGGGCAGGTGCCAAGTCCTACTGAAAAATTAAATCAGCATCTCCATAAAGCTGGTCAAAGGGAAGCATGAAGTGCTCTATTCGTGATGATTTGGAGAGCCATTTCATCTACTGGTATTGGTCCACTGTGTTTTATTAAGTCCAAAGTCAGAGCAGCCCTGTGCAAGGAAATTCTAGAGCACTTAATGTTTCCCTTTGCTGACCAGCTTTATGGAGATGCTGATTTCATTTTTCAGCAGGACTTGGCACCTGCCCACACTGCCAAAAGTACCAATACCTGGTTTAATGATCATGGTATCACTGTGCTTGATTGGCCAGCAAACTCCTCTGACCTAAACCCCATAGAGAATGTGTGGGGTATTGTCAGGAGGGTGATGAGAGACACCAGACCCAACAATGCAGATGAGCTGAAAGCCACTATTTAAAAAACTTGTGCTTCCATCTCGGCAGTGCCACAGACTGATCACCCCCATGCCATGCTGCATTGATGGAGTAATTCATCCAAAAGAAGCCCTGACCAAGTATTAAGTACATACTATACTATACATGAACATACTTTTCAGTAAGCCATTTCTGTATTAAAAATCCTTTTTTTTATTGGTCTTATATGAAGCATGGTGGTGGGGAGTGTTATGGCCAGGGGCTGCATGAGTGCTGCCGACACTGAGAAGCTACAGTTCCTTGAGGGAACCATTGATTCCAACATGTACTGTGACCTACTGAAGCAGAGTATGATCCCCTCCCTTCGTAGATTGGGCCGCAGGGCAGTATTCCAACATGATAACGACCCCAAACACACCTTCAAGATGACCACTGCCTTGCTAAAGAAGCTGAGGGTAAAGGTGATGGACTGGCAAAGCATGTCTTCAGATCTAAACCCTATTGAGCATCTGTGGGGCATCCTCAAATGGAAGGTGAAGAAACGCAAGATCTCCAACATCCACCAGCTCCGTGATGTCATCATGGAGGAGTAGAAGAGGACTCCAGTGGCAACCTGTGGAGCTCTGGGGAACCCCATGCCCAAGAGGGTTAAGGCAGTGCTGGAAAATAATGGTGGCCACACAAAATATTGACACTTTCGGCCCAATTTGGACATTTTCACTTAGGGGTGTACTCACCTTTTCTGCCAGCAGTTTAGACATTAATGGCTGTGTGTTGAGTTATTTTGAGGGGACAGCAAATGTACACTGTTATACAATCTGTACACTCACTACTTTACATTGTAGCAAAGTGTCATTTCTTCAGTGTTGTCACATGAAAAGATATAATAAAATATTTTCAAAAATGTGAGGGGTGTACTCACTTTTGTGAGATACTGTATATAAATGTTAAAATTAAATTATCACTTATCTGTTTGTTTTCACTTTCCGCACATTTATTTAGAAACTTTACTCATGTGTGTTGTTATACCTGTCTCTTAATCTACATTCCTGGTGCGTCAGGCTGCTCTGCGGCGCCCTTTATATTTTTTCCCATACACATTATATGTTCACCATGCTCCCGCAGCCCAGCTCTTCCTTAACATGGACTGCCATAGATTCCATGATATTATGTCATGCAGTTTTGTCTTTTTTGTCTTTGCTGCCTAATTTATGGTCTCTTTTTTACGTCTGTTTTGCAGGTACGTTTTTTTGTTCTCCCAAATCTGGAGATTTTCTCATAATTGTTTTTAGCTGGAACTTTGCACTTATTGATGTCATCACATGTGGGTGATAATGATGGGAGGGGTTTTAGGGTATATATGTTGTGTTACTTCACTTGTTTTTATCCTGAGAAAGACGAGCTTGTGCCTCGTCAAAACGTCAATGAATCCTTCATTGTGCGTTCACCTTTCAAGGCGTTTGCAGTCTCTGCCCTGCATTTAAGCCCATTTTTTTATCCCTGATTTGTGCGCAGTAGCAGCCATTGCATAATATATATATATATATATATATATATATATATATATATATAAAATATTAGTCATCAGGGGGATGTCTAGCTATAGTGGTAGATGCGTTCTTCAGTCCGTACTTTATTTAAGGGCCAGATAGCCCACTTTTGTTAAAAGTAAAAAATAAAAGCAAAAGTCCAACATAATCCAAATTGCCCATGCAAGGGTTCCAGCAAAATGTATATAATGACAGCAACAAAAATGCCAAGTCGACTGCTGCTATTTCACTGACTTTTCCCTGCTCACTTAGCTTTGGTTTACAGTACCTCGCTGCACGGGCCTACTCCTGGCCTCAACAGAGTTCTCCAGCCCACCGAGGGTTCACTCCTTTTCTCAGAGACTTCTGGACTTCCTCCAGCCTTCCTGGACCACCTCAGTTCTCTCTAGCTCTCCCAAGTCTGGGCAACTGTTATGACTTTCTCAGGCCTTTGACAAGAACTATTCCCAAACAAGGGACGTAGTCTCTGTAAGGCGCCACTATCTCTGCTGACAGGAGTCTGTCTCCACACAGCAGCCAGTGCAACTTCAATTTCTCCTCGTACTCCACCTGCACCACTCACCAGACCATCATTATAAGGACTGTGTGCACCTTTGCACACACAAGCTGCTGGTCTTTCAAAAAATCTATACATGGAGATACAAAAGTAAATAAATATGATAAATGGCAAAGGCAACAATAAATTTATGGGTAGACTACTCCAAAATAGCTTAAAGATTCATACTCATTCCAATACTTCACAAACCAATATCAAGGGCACAACACAAGTACCAGTCCTGGTGTGTCTAAGTTCCCTCAGTGGTTAGGAAAGGGGGGAGAGGATAAGAGCAATTTGTTTTAAAGTAAACTTACTGATCAGTTGAAAGATTGTTAAACATGAATTTTCTTTCCATTGCTATATCTTGAAGACTAAAACCCAACTCTTTGCAAAAACTGTGGAGTTGTTTTAGACAGTTGATGAAAAAAAAAAGAAGCTGTTGACGAAAATGAAGTGTAGACAAACATGTGAACAGGTGAATGAGCATCCCTGCAGGAGCTTTCTCTAACCTCTACTTTGCCCTATTGCCAGGCCTATGTGACTGGCAATGCTCTTCAGAAAGAAGTGTTGAAATGTACCAGACTCATTCCATCTTCCTAATACCCTATAATTATGTACAGAAGTTCAATGGCTGAAAAAAAGAAGAAACATAGAAATGTAGATAAGTGACAGCAAAAAAAAAATACTAAGTTGTCCATCTAATTTTCCCTATTTTTTTTCTTTTTTCTTTCGTTAACTTTTTTATTGTATTAATGGGCCAAAATCCTTGTCTCAGTATCACTTAACTAATAGGGGGCACTATTTCTACAATTTATGTCAAATCAATCAGTCAATTAATAAATCAATCACAGCAGCGATGCTGATTTCACAGCAGAGCTTGATGGCTTCCAGTAAATGTCTGTCATTAAAAGCAATCAGTTCAATGCAGGAAAATTTTATTTTGCTAATATATAAAACACTATTTTTTTACATTCTACAGCCCCATCATTTCTTGTAGTAGAGAGAGCAGGAATACCCTCCTTTTCCACTGTTCTTGTATACTCTCAAGCCATTTGCATCAACAGAAAGGTTCTAGCAAGCTTAAGTCTTCAATTAGTGAAAATTATTTTAGCTTTTATATATAATGGAAGACACAGGACAGAACTCTGTAATGATACTACAGCAGCTTCAGGATGTATCTGGATCACTCAGGCCTTATGCATAGCTTATACAGTCAGTGTTCTGTTCCCTGTCCTCTAAAGAACTCCTCAACATGTAAAAACACCAGAGCAATCTTGCCATTGTTTGTGTTGGTTCAGTAGTTGAGAAGAGAGCTTGAAGAGATGAGACTTGTAAGATAAGAACCACAGAGGAAGGGAAGTAAGAGGTGATATTCCTTATCACTCAGTATAAGCTCTTCATCCACTACTTGCTATAAGACACTAGCTCGCTGCATCCTGCATTAGTCTTCTACAGATTTCTTAAAGTATACAAGGATATAAAGTGCATATGAAGAAAAAGTGATATTTTATATCTGAAAATTGTCATGCTGAAAAACATTATTATAATGTTGTTCAGTAATAGCTGTACCTAAACTTTACACAAAAAAAGCTAATTCTAGTATAAATGTATTATTGTTTGTCTTACGTATAGCCAACTTCAGCCAAAAATGTTACTTAATATAATTTAAGCAAAGTGGTTAAAACCATTAGGTTTTTTTATTTTATTTTATTTAATTTTTTTGGTGATTCTGTAAGCATTGAGGAAAGTTTCTTAGTTTTTTTTAAGTGGTGAAGGTGCTGAAAGTCTCTCAAAACAGGAACACAGAAGTAATGACACTTTGGTGAAGTCTCCCCAACAGACACACTTCCATCAATGAAAACCTGACAGAGGTTAAAATGCTTCCCCACTCTAACTGAAACCAAAAATACGTTTATTATTAGAAATGAGAAACTGACCCACGAAAACTACAAAAATACACAACATATGAAAATCCAGAAACTAAATTAAATTTTTTCATGCTAGGAAAAGTACTCCTGTTTCTTGAACTACTGTATATAAATGTTAGAATTATGTAATTAGAATTATGTAAAGCTGAGGATCATACTGTTCTATTTAGTAAAAAATAGATTAATTATTTAGCTTTTCAACAATGATTTATTTTTATATCATTGTCATCTTTAATTACCATATACAGTGTAAAGTTTTAGAATTTTAGCTTGTGAAAACACAACAAATAAATGCACATGTAAAGAGCAGGAGTCACTGAAGGTGTCTGTCACGTACAGTATCTCACAAAAGTTGAGTACACCCCTCACATTTTTGTAAATATTTTATTATCTTTTTCATGTGACAACACTGAAGAAAAACCAAAAATAGAGAAAAAGTAGGGGTTTTATGAGGCCAATTGGGAGAAGGAAAACCCAGGATACAATCATGTAAAATAAATCAGTTTATTGATACATGTAAAAACAATGTGTATGAATAAGGGACATAGAAAAAGGTCCCCCATATATTCACCAATAGGGTAAAAAACGCAGCACAGAAATATATTCCCTATATTGGGAGTAATACATGCTTCAAGCTGATGTTGACGCAAAGAGTCTCTGATGACATTCGGTTTGAGGGTCCCAATGAGCCAACGCGTTTCGCATAAGGCTTCGTCAGGGCCAGAGAGACCGAGCAAGACGCAAAAATAGATAGTAATGGCAGGATAGGATACCAGGTCCCTATATCATGATACAAGGTTCAGGTGGCGGTTGTGAGTATTAGTAGTACTTTTGATTATTCCTCAGTCGAATAGACATGTCACGCAATCCAACAATACCGTTGTGGTGTTAGTGGTGTATATACATCTATATATATAGTGCTGTCCTGTTTTCAACGAAAACAGAAGAGAATAGCAAAGGAGCTCATTCATTCTTGGATTAGCTATATTGGCCTTAGAAAACGCTCCTCAGTCACTGAAGAAAGGACACTTTGCTACAATGTAAAGTAGTGAGGGTACAGCTTGTATAACAGTGTAAATTTGCTGTCCCCTCAAAATAACTCAACACGCAGCCATTAATTCCTCAGGTGTGAATGGGGAGCAGGTGTGTTACATTTGGTGTTATCGCTCTCACTCTCTCATACAGGTCACTGGAAGTTCAACATGGCACCTCGAGGCAAAGAACTCTATGAGGATTGGAAAAAAATAATTGTTGCTCTACATAAAAATGGGCTAGGCTATAAGAAGATTGCCAAGACCCTAAAATGTAGCTGCAGCATGGTGGCCAAGACCATACAGCAGTTTAACAGGACAGGTTCCACTCAGAACAGGCCTCACCATGGTCGACCAAAAAAATTGAGTGCACGTGCTCAGCGTCATATCCAGAGGTTGTCTTTGGGAAATAGACGTATGAGTGCTACCAGCAATGCTACAGAGGTTGAAGGGGTGGGGGGTAAGCCTGTCAGTGCTCAGACCATACGCTGCACACTGAATGAAATTGGTCTACATGGCTGTTGACCCAGAAGGAAGCCTCTTCTAAAGATAATGCACAAGAAAGCCCTAAAACAGTTTATTGAAGACAAGCGGACTAAAGACATAGATTACTGGAACATGTCCTGCGGTCTGAAGAGACCAAGATAAACTTATTTGGTTCAGATGGTGTCAAGTGTGTGTGACAGCAACCAGGTGAGGAGTACAAAGATAAGTGTGTGTTGCCTACATTCAAGCATGGTGGTGGGAGTGTCATGATCTGGGGCTGCATGAGTGCTGCCAGCATTGGGGAGCTACAGTTCATTAAGGGAACCATGAATGCCAAAATGTACTGTGACATACTGAAGCAGAGCATGATCCCCTCCATTTGGAGACTGGGCCACAGGGCTGTATTCCAACATGATAACAACCCCAAACACACCTCCAAGATGACCACTACCTTGCTAAAGAAACCGAGGGTAAAGGTGATGGACTGGCCAAGCATGTCTCCAGACCTAAACCCTATTGAGCATCTGTGGGGCATCCTCAAACGGAAGGTGGAGGAGCGCAAGGTCTCTAACATCCACCAGCTCCATGATGTCATCATGGAGAAGTGGAAGAGGACTTCAGTGGCAACCTGTGAAGCTCTGGGGAACTCCATGCCCAAGAGGGTTAAGGCAGTGCTGGAAAATAATGGTGGCCGCACAAAATATTGACACTTTGAGCCCAATTTGAACATTTTTCACTTAGGGGTGTACTCACTTTTGTTGCCAGCAGTTTAGACATTAATGGCTGCGTGTTGAGTTATTTTGAGGAGACAACAAATTTAAACTGTTACACAAGGTGTACACTTACTACTTTACATTGTAGCACAGTGTCATTCCTTCAGTGTTGTCACATGAAAAGATATAATAAAATATTTACAAAAATGTGAGGAGTGTACTCACTTTTGTGAGATACTTTATCAATTGTCATACTGGATCCTAGTCTAAAGCCGGTAATAGATAAACTGATATCTCCCTCACATGGATCCCATTTCAAGACAGCTATATGTTGCAACATACTGTATGCAACACTGTGCAATAATGACTGTTAACAAATTATAATATAACTAAAGACAAAATGTTTCTGTTTATTTTTGGATGCAGTGGAGAGGGATTAGAACTCCTGTCAGTTTTTATTGCTGTCTGTGCCCCGTTAAGGAGATTCACCCTCTCCATTTGTCCTGTTTATCATTATCATTGAAAGGGAAGTTAAAGAAAGCCCCAAATTTTGGGTTGTCCTCGGAAAAGTAATAAAGGGGAAATCTTCCAAAGAAAACACAACTTCTGGTGACCTGGGGTCCCCAAATAATTCCCTTAATTTGCAGGGATTTCCTCTCACTTCCGGTTTGGCTATGGGACAGGAAGTGAAGGTAAATCTCTGCAACAGGACACAGATGGCGAAAAATAAAACTGACAGGGGTTATAAAACTACCTTACTCTATCCAAAATGAAAAAAAGAAGTTCTGCCTATGGTTCTACTTTAATGAAATACTTTTTATCATCATATATAGTTAGGAAGCAGTCCAAAATATGCAATGATGATGACTAACTATTATTGATCCTTTAACCACTTAAGCCCCGGAAGATTTTACCCCCATTCCGACCAGGGGGTAATTTGCGATTCGGCACTGCGTGAATTTAACGCACAATTGCGCGGTCGTGCGACGCTGTACCTAAACGAATTTGACGTCCTTTTTTTCCCACAAACAGAGCTTTCTTTTGGTGGTATTTGATCACCTGTGCGATTTTTTGATCACGCGCTATAAACAAAAAAAGAGCGTCAATTTTGCAAAAATAGCAATATTTTTCACATTTTTTTATATGAAATTCCCCCCAAAAAAAATGTAAAAATCAAAATTTTTAAAAATTTTCGGCCAATTTGTTTTATGCTACCTATGTTTAGTAAAAAAAAAATCGCAAAAAGCGTATTTTGATTGGTTTGCGCAAAAGTTATCGCGTTTACTAACAAAGGGAAAGATTTTTGTCATTTTTGTTGTTTTTTTTTTAACGCGTAATGGCGGCGATCTGCGATTTTTTTTGCGGTACAGCGACATTGCGGCGGACAGATCGGACCCTTGACTGACATTTTTGACACTTTTGGGGTTACCAGTGACATTTCTACAGTAATCAGTGCTATACATATGCACTGTTACTGTAAAAATACACTGGTAGTGAAGGGGTTAACTTTATTTGGAAGGGAGGGGCTGTGTGTGTCCCTAGGGGCGTGGTTTCTACTGTGATTGGCTGTGGCTCTAGCTGTAAGGACACTGATCAACGGATCTACATACCAGATCCGTTTTATCAGTGTCTTTGCAGCGAGGAGAATGACAGGCAGTTTGTTTACACAAGCTGCCTGACATTCTCCCTCTCCCCCGCCGATCGCCGAGTGACCGGCGGACATCGGGTCCGCTGGTCACACGCGCGGGGGGGTCCGTGACCACGCGGGAGCGGGAGCGCGCCCCCGGGGGCGCGCGCTCGCTCCCTAGACCCTCACAAGCAAGCAACGTAGCCCTACGTTAGTTTGCCTGTGAGGGGCTGACCGCCGACGTAGATAGTCGTGCGGCGGTCGGCAAGTGGTTAATGGGCAATCTAAATTCAACTGTTGGAACAGTATGAAAAACTGGAGTTAGACTTAAGCCCCGTACACACGTACTGATTGTCCAAGAAGAGATAATCAGAGCCCTTCTGTATCCAGCCGGTGCTCCTGCCCAAATTCCCCAACCAGATGCAGTGAGTCGGCTGCACGAGAGGCATTTTCCGGAATACCTCCCGAGTACCCCTACCCAAAGATACCCCCAAAAACGATGCCGTGTCTGCCTCAAGCGCGGATTTAGGTGTGACACCCAGAATTATTGTCCCGACTGTCCTGACCGACCTGGTCTTTGCCACGGTGACTGTTTCCGTCGCTACCACACTCTAGTGGATTATTAGCGTAGGGTGCAGCACGACACAGTTTAGGGCACATTTACACAGGGTCTCAAAAGATGTTCGATGGCTATCGTCATTTTGAGAGACCCTAACCTGGAACCTGGAACTCGACGTTTGAAGAAAAAAAAAATACATAAAAAAGCCAAAAACTGTTGTCGTGTCAGTCATTTTTTATGTTCTTCTACACTTCCTACTGTACTTTTACTGTACTTTGTTTGTTTTTTATTCTTTCGTGACCTGTTTCTCTTGCAGGTATTCATCGGCTGCCACATTGATTTTATATATTCTGACACAAACAGTGTTTGCGCTCAGCATATATGGATACCTTTGCTGGCAGCAGCTGTGGTGATTTTCTGATTTCAGCACTGCAGTTAAAATCCTATTTTGGTATACGTGGATAGTGTCGTGTATACCCATCATTAAATTAAGTGGGTGGATGTTTGGGCGATTAATGATGGGTAATACTACACATTATTCCTGTGCTGATTTCTGATAGGTTCTCTTTTTTTTCGTTCAGCCCACAGGCAGCATGAAAAAAAAAAAACCTACACTATATGCCAAACAAGGACCAGCAATGTACTGGTACATTGCTGGACTTTGAGTGGTTATACCAGGATGATGCCTGCAGATTTAGGCATCATCTTGGTATCGTTTTTTACAGCCAGCGGTCGGCTTACATGTAAAAGCAATCCTAGTGGATAATTGGACGATAGACTGCTTTTACATGCAGTGGGAGGGGACTCCCCCCCACCGCCACCTTCTGCTGCCTTCCACGTTTTTTCTCGGGCTCTCCTGTCCCACCGGTTAACCCGAGAGTGCAGTTAGTGGTTCAGTTATCTAACCATAGAGCTGATTGGAGATGAGAATGGCTCCAATCATCTCTATGGCCTAAGATATCGGAAGCTACGAGCAATTCATGACTTCTGTTTCACCAGAAATAAACAGCGCCATTGGGAAATAGGGAAAGATTTTTATCACACCAATTTTGGTGTGGTCAGATGCGTTAAGGTCAGAGGAAAGATCTAGAGTCTAAAAGACCCCAATTTTTTAAAAAAAGAGTACCTGTCACTACAGATTGCTATCATAGGGGAAATTTTAATTCACTGTGATAATAATAAAAATGATAAAAAAAATGAAAGAAAGGGTGTCAAAATAACATAAAAAAGCAAATAAAAAAATAAAAAATCAAGCCCCCCTGTCTCCCTGTGCTTGCGCGCAAATGCGCACACAAGCGTTGGTCTAGTGTCATATGTAAACCGCAATTGCACCCTGCATGTGAGGTATCGCCGTGAACGCCAGGTCGAGGGCAGTAATTCTTGCAATAGACCTCCTCTGTAAGTCCAAAGTGGTAACCTGTAAAGACTTTTAAAGGCTTTTAAAACCGTATGTAGTTTGTTGCCGCTGCACGGGCGTGCGCAATTTTAAAGCAAGTCATGTTTGGTGTCTATGTACTCGGCATAATATCATATTTTAAATTTTACCAAACAATTAGGAATTATATAGTGTATTTCTGCATTAAATATAAAAAAGTGCTTTTTTAACGCAAAAATTGGGTTTGGCAAATGTGTGCGCAAATACCGTGTGACAAAAAAAATTGCAACATCGACCATTTTGTTCTGTAGGGCCTCTACTGTAAAAAAATATATAATGTTTGGGGGTTCAAAGTAATTTTCTTGTAATTTTTTTTTTTTTTTCATGTAAACAAAAAGTCACAGAAAAGGCTTGGTTTTCAAGTGGTTAGAAGAGTGGGTGATGTGTTGCTAAGATTGACCATAAAATGCCAGGACTGTTCAAACACCCCTCAAATGACCCCTTTTTGGAAATATTGGCATATTGAGTCCATGGAGTATTTTACATTTTGCCCTAAGTTTCAGGAAAATGAAAATTTGTTTTTTATTTTGTTTTTGTTTTTTACACAAAGTTGTCACTAAATAATATATTGCTCACGCATGCCATGGGTATATGTGAAATGACACCCCAAAATACATTCTGCTGCTTCTCCTGAGTACAGGGATAACCCATGTGTGAGACTTTTTGGCAGTCTAGCCACGTACAGGACCCCGAAAACCAATCCCCATCTTCAAGATTTCTAATGGCGTAAATTGCCTATTTTACCTCTGCACTACCTGTCACAGTTTCAGAGGCCCTGACATTTCAAGATAGCACGAAACCCCCCCAAATGACCCCATTTTGCAAAGTAGACACTCCAAGCTATTAGATGAGAGGCATGATGAGTCCATAGAATAGTTTATATTTTGCCACAAGTTTTGGGAAAATTATTATTTTTTTTGTTTTTTTACACAAAGTTGTCAGTAAATGATATAATGCTCACACATGCCATGGGTATATGTGAAATTACACCCCAAAATACATTCTGCTGCTTCTCCTGAGTACAGGGATACCCCATGTGTGAGACTTTTTAGCAGTCCAGCCGCGTACAGGACCCAGAAAACCAATCCCCACGTTCAGACTTTCTAAGGGCGTAAATTGTTGACCTCACTCCTTACTACCTATCACACTTTTGAAGGCCATGAAATGCCAAGATGGCACAACCCCCCCCCCCCTCCCCCCAAATGACCCCATTTTGCAAAGTAGACACTAATCCAAGCTATTTGCTGAGAGGCATGGTGAGTATTTTGCAGCTCTCATGTTTTTTGGAAAATGAAGAAAAAACAGGAAAATGCATTTTTTTTCCTCTTTTTTCAATTTCCAAAACTTTTTGACAAAAAGTGAGATCTGCAAAACACTCAACATGCCTCTCTGCAAATATTTTAGGGTGTCTACTTTCTGAAAACAGGTCATTTGAAGGGGGGTTGTGCTGTCTTGGCATTTCATGGCCTCCGAATCTGTGATAGGTAGTCAGGAGTAAAATCAACAATTTACGCCCTTGGAAAGCCTGAAAGTGGGGATTGATTTGCGGGGTCTTGTACTCGGCTAGACTGCAAAAAAGTCTCACACATGGGGTGTCCCTGTACTCAGGAGAAGCAGCAGAATGTATTTTGGGGTGTCATTTCACATATACCCATGGCATGTGTGAGAAATATATCATTTAGTGACAACTTTGTGTAAAAAAACAAAAAAAAAACAATAATATATTTCCTGGAACTTGTGGCAAAATATAAAATATTCCATGGACTCGCCATGCCTCTCAGCAAATAGCTTGGGGTGTCTACTTTGCAAAATGGGGTCATTTGGGGGGGTTTGTGCTATCTTAAAATTTCAGGGCCTCCGAAACTGTGATGGGTAGTGAGGAGTAAAATCAAAAATGTACGCCATTAGAAAACCTGAAGATGGTGATTGATTTTCGGGGTCCCGTACACAGCTAGGCTCCCAAAAAGTCTCACACAAGGGGTATCCCCATACTCAGGAGAAGTGGCAGAATGTATTTTTGGGTGTAATTCCACATATACCCATGTCATGTGTGAGAAATTTATCTTTTAGTGACAACTTTGCGTTAAAAAAAATATATATTTTTTTAATTTTCCCAAAACTTGTGGCAAAATATAAAATATTCCATGGACTCACCATGCCTCTCAGCAAACATCTTGGGGTGTCTACTTTCCAAAATGGGGTCATTTGGGGGATTTTGTGGTATCTTGACATTTCAGGGCCTCCTAAACCGTTATAGCTAGTGAGAAAATGCAATGAAAAATGTACGCCCTTTGAAATTCTGATGGAGGGGATTGGTTTTCGAGGTCCCGTACACAGCTAGGCTCCCAAAAAGTCTCACATATGTGGTATCCCTGTACTCAGGAGAAGCAGCAGAATATATTTTGGGGTGTAACTACACATATACCCATGGCATGTGTGAGCAATATATCATTTCATTGTCAACTTTGTGTAAAAAAAAAAACATTTTTTTTTTAGTAATTTTTCAAACACCTGTGACAAAAAAATAAAATATTCAATGATCTCAACATACCTCTCAGGACATTCCTTAGGATGACTACTTTCCAAAAAGTAGTAATTTGGGGGGGTTTTGTACTTCACTGCCATTTTAGCACTTCATGAAATGAGATAGGCAGTCAGAAATTAAAGCTGCGTAAATTTCAGTATTTACACCATAGTTTGTAGACGCTATAACTTTTGCGCAAACCAATAAAAATACGTTTATTGAGATTTTTTATGTCAAAGACATGTAGCTAAATACATTTTGGCCAAAAAATATGACATAAATTGAGTATATTGCATATTTTTGAAAAGACAAAGTTAAAAATGTAATTTTTTCTCAAAATTTTCGCTCTTTTTTTATTAATATTGCAAAAAATAAAAAGCACAGAGGTGATCAAATACCACCAAAAGAAAACTCTGTTTGTGGGAAAAAAAGGACGTATATTTTGTTTGGGTACCACATTGCATGACTGCACAATTGTCACGCAGTGCCGAGTTGCAAAAAGTGGTCTAGACGTAAGACAGCAAAATCCTCCGGTGGTAAAGTGGTTAAAAAGAAAAAACTTTTTTCCTTCATATTTTACTGTGACTTAAAGCGTTTAGACAGACACTGCATTTCAAATCTGCTATTCAACAAGCACCAATTAAGGGGACAATTATTTTTCAGATTTTCTTTCATACATTACAGTGCGATACACACATTGCATACTGTTGTATTGCGCATTGCAATAAAAAAAAAACATTTAGGGGCAAAAAAAGTTGATTGCAGCCCTGCCCGTGTATGTTACAGTGAGATACACCCATTGCATACTGTTGTATTGCGCCTTGCAAAAAAAAAAAAACATTTAGAGGACAAAAAAGTTGATTGCGGCCCTGTCTGCATATGTTACAGTGAGATACAATCATTGCATACTGTTGTAATGTGCCTTGCAATAAAAAAAAAAACATTTAGGGGCAAAAAAAGTTGATTGCGGCCCTGTCTGCATATGTTACAATGAGATACACTCATTGCATACTGTTGTATTACGCATTGCAATAAAAAAAAACATTTAGGGGCAAAAAAAGTTGATTTCGGCCCTGTCTGCATATGTTACAGTGAGATACACCCTTTGCATACTGTTGTATTGCGCCTTGCAATAAAAAAAATAATTTAGGGGCAAAAACAGTTGATTGCGGCCCTGTCTGCATATCTTACAGTGAGATACACCCATTGCATACTGTTGTATTGCGCCTTGCAATAAAAAAAACTATTTAGGGGACAAAAGAGTTTATTACGGCCCGGTCTGCATATGTTACAGTGAGATACATATTAAATTGCGGCTTAGTCTGTATCTGTACATGTGAGATACACTCGTTGGATACTGTTGTTCTAGTCTGCTATTCAATAAACACCCATTTAGGGAAAAAATATTAAATTGCGGCCTGGTCTGTATCTGTATGTGTCAGATACACCCGTTGTATACTGTTGTTCTAGTCCGCTATTCAATAAATACCCATTTAGGGAAAAAAATATTACATTGCGGCCTAGTCTGTATCTGTACGTGTGAGATACACCCGTTGTATACTTTTGTTCTATTCCGCTATTCAATAAACACCCATTTAGTGAAAAAAGATTACATTGCGGCTTAGTCGGCATATTTTACTGTGAGATACACTCGTTGGATACTGTTGTTCTATTCCGCTATTCAATAAACACTCATTCAGGGAAAAAATATTACATTGCGGCTTAGTCTGCATATTTTACTGTGAGATACACTCGTTGGATAGTGTTGTTCTATTCCGCTATTCAATAAACACCCATTTAGGGAAAAATTTTTACATTGCAGCCTAGTCTGCATGTGTTACAGCACAACAAGGCACACAGGTCTCGCATGGAGGCCCAGTTACTGGTGTTGAAGTGGTGCTGTTCCTCAGAGCGACTCATGCATGCGTGCTGCAGCTGAAACTCCACTATGGCCTGCTGCTGCTCGCACAGTCTGGCCAGCATATGCAAGGTGGAGTTCCACCTTGTGGGCACGTCACATATGAGGTGGTGAGCGGGAAGGCCGAAGTTACGCTGCAGCGCTGACAGGCAAGCAGCAGCAGGGTGAGAACGCCGAAAGTGCACACAGACGGCCCGCACTTTCTGCAGAAGCTCTGACATATCGGGGTAATTTCTAAGGAACCTCTGCACCACCAAATTCTGCACATGCGCCAGGCAAGGGATATGTGTCATACCGGCTAGGCCCAGAGCTCCTACGAGATTTCACCCATTATCGCACACCACCAGGCCGGGCTTGAGGCTCACTGGCACCAACCACTCATCGGTCTTCTGTTCAATGCCCCTCCACAACTCCTGCATGATGTGTGGTTTTTCCCCCAAACAGGCAAGTTTTAAAACTGCCTGCTGTCGTTTACCCCTGGCTGTGCTGAAGTTGGTGGTGAAGGTGTTACGCTGACCGGATGAGAAGGCGGTATAGGATGAGGAAGCGGAGTAGGAGGAGTTAGGAACAGGAGGCAAACTGAAGTGCACTGCAATCGTGGCACTCGGTGGTGGAAGGACATGCGCCAAACTGCTATTCGCCTCAGGCCCAGCCGCCGTTGCATTTACCCAGTGTGCTGTTAAGGATATATAATGTCCATGACCGTGCTTACTGGTCCACGTATCCGTAGTTAGGTGGACCTTGCCACAGATGGCGTTTTAAAACTCTGCGTCTCCACCAGACAAAATTACAGCATTTCAAAGGCCAGGAATTTTGAAATGCTGGCATTCAGGGCCAGGGATCGCGTGTGGGTACTTCCTCTTCCGCTCCAGTGTTTGGGAGATAGAAAGCTGAATGCTTCCACGGGACATTGTGGAGATGGTTGTTGGTGACCCAGGTGGTGGTGTTGCTGGCAGATCCTCTGTTTGTGGTGTGGCAGGTGCCTGTCTCACTACAGAGGTGGATGAAGAGGCCGAGACTGCAGCAGCAGAAGAGGAAGCAGGAGGAACCAGAGACCTTTCTTGGTTTTTGAGGTGTGCACTCCACTGCAGCTCATGCTTTGCACTTAGATGCCTGGTCATGCAGGTTGTGCTCAGGTTGAGAAGGTTTATGCCTCGCTTCAGGCTCTGATTGCACAGCGTGCAAACCACGGTTGTCCTGTCATCATCACATTGTCTGAAGAACTGCCTGTCATGGTCTTACCTTCTTGCTGTTCTCCTTCATTTGACATGTGCTGGCGGCCATCTTGGTTTCTGGGTCTCTTGTAGCCTCCCACCCTGCGGCTCCTCCTTCCCACTGGGAGGAGCTGGATGCCTAGCTCATATATATAGGAGGTCTGTGGCTTCAGTTCCCTGCTTGGTCCTCCTGTGTTCACATGCTTCTAAGACTGCTGCTGGTTCCTGGTTCCTGTTCCTGGCTTCGTCTGACTACCCTGCTGGTTCCTGATCCTGGCTTCGTCTGACTACCCTGCTGGTTCCTGATCCCGGCTTCGTCTGACTACCCTCCTGGTTCCTGACCCCTGGCTTCGCAAAGACTCTGCTTCGGTTTCGCCATCCGTTTGGACTTTTGCTTTATAGCTTGTTTTTTAATAAAGCTTTCTTATTTTCACTTATCTGTTGTTGTACGTCTGGTTCATGGTTCCGTGACATTAGGACCAAGCCATGAATTCTGACGGTACAGGGCCATCCTCACTACCCACGCTGGTTGCCAGACTTGATCAGCAGGATCACCTGTTGGGTCAGTTCGCCGTGGCGTTGCAAACCCTGCTTGAACGCACGGCTCATTTCGCTCCCGTTGCCGATGGGTCGGTTGTCGCTCCTGGGCCCGCTCCTACTGCCACTCCGGTTGTTGCGCCAGAGTCTACCCCGACACCTGTTGTTGCGCCTGCGGTGTTTCGGGGTATGTCCGGTTCTGCCCCCCTTCCACAGCGCTTTGGGGGAGAGCCAACTCAGTGCCGAGGTTTCCTTAACCAGGTGGGCATTTATTTCGAGTTGCTGCCACATGCCTTTCCTACTGAGAGATCAAAGGTGGGCTTCTTAATCTCGCTGCTCTCGGACAAGGCCTTGGCCTGGGCCAGCCCTTTATGGGAGAACAACAATCCGGTGGTTGCCGAGTTTTCCGGTTTTGTTGCTTCTCTTCGGAAGGTATTCGATGTGCCGGCTCGTGCTGCCTCTGCTGCGAAGCTCCTTATGTCCATCAGACAGGGTTCACGATCCGTAGCTGAGTACGCCATTGAGTTTCGTACCCTGGCAGCAGAGGTGGCCTGGAATAATGAGGCTCTGGTCGCTGCTTTCTCTCATGGTCTCTCGGATGCCTTGAAGGATGAGGTTGCCATCCTTCAAGGCATCCAAACCACAAACCACTGATGTTGACAAACCACTGATCACTGTTGTCCTCTCCTGGGTCGGGGGCTCGGTGACGACCCAGGCGTTGGTGGACTCTGGTGCTGGTGGTTTGTTCATTGATAGTGTGTTCGCTGCCGCCAATTCCATTCCTCTGCAGGCTCGAGGTTCTCCTCTGGCTCTTGAGGCGATAGACGGCAGACCCCTTCTGCCGCCACACGTGACTCATGAGACCCTTCCAGTGGGGTTAGCCATTGGTGCCGTCCACAGAGAGTCGGTCTGCTTCCAGGTTATTTCGTCTCCACACTACTCGGTGGTCTTGGGGTACCCCTGGCTCCAGAAGCATAATCCGATTTTCGATTGGAGATCGGCCGAGATCCTCTCGTGGTCACCGCAGTGTGGGGCTAGTTGCATCCATGGGCCTGTCAAGTTGCTGTGTACTTCCTCGGACTCTCTGTTGCCTCCTGAATACGAGGAGTACCGGGATGTATTCGATAAGGTGCGCGCGGTTGCCCTACCTCCGCACCGCCCATACGACTGTGCCATCGAGTTACAATCTGGTGCCGTTCCTCCTCGTGGCAAAGTCTATCCACTGTCGGTAGCGGAGAATGAGGCCATGGAGGAGTACGTGAGGGAGGCGCTTTCATGCGGACACATTCGCAAATCCTCGTCCCCGGCAGGGGCTGGATTTTTCTTTGTGAAAAAGAAGGGCGGTGAGTTGAGGCCTTGCATCGATTACAGGGGTCTCAATCGCATCACGATCAAGAACGCTTACCCGATACCCTTGATTTCCGAGCTGTTCGATCGCCTTAAAGGGGCCACGGTCTTTACCAAACTCGACCTGAGGGCGGCATATAACCTCGTAAGGATCAAGGCGGGCGATGAGTGGAAGACCGCGTTTAACACCAGGACCGGTCATTATGAATCCTTGGTTATGCCCTTTGGGCTGTGCAATGCGCCCGCATTCTTTCAGGAATTCATCAACAATGTTTTCCGTGACCTGTTGCAGCAGTGTGTGGTGGTCTATTTGGATGACATCTTGGTATATTCTGAGTCCATGGAGACCCACATTCTGGATGTCAGACGAGTGTTGCAACGATTACGAGAGAACAAGCTGTTCGGTAAGCTTGAGAAATGCGAGTTTCACCGATCCCAGGTAACCTTCTTAGGTTACATCATTTCCGCTGTGGGGTTCTCCATGGATCCTGAGAAGGTTTCGGCTGTCTTACAGTGGCCCCAGCCCAGTGGTCTTCGCTCCCTGCAGCGCTTTTTGGGCTTCGCCAATTATTATCGGAAGTTCATCAGGGACTTTTCCATGCTAGCCAAGCCTCTCACGGATCTGACCAGGAAGGGCAGTAATTCCCAGGTCTGGCCGCCCGAGGCCATCCGAGCTTTTGAGGCTCTAAAGTCCGCCTTTGTGTCGGCTCCGATTCTGTCGCATCCCAACCCTGGGTTGCCCTTTGTCCTCGAGGTGGACGCGTCTGAGACGGGAGTAGGCGCCCTTCTGTCTCAGCGTAGAACACCAGAGGGTCCTCTGCTTCCTTGTGGGTTTTACTCCCGGAAACTGTCTTCCGCGGAGTGCAACTACCAGATTGGTGACAGGGAGTTATTGGCCATTGTGCAGGCTCTTAAAGAATGGAGGCACTTGCTCGAGGGTTCGGTGGTTCCGGTCCTCATCCTGACGGACCACAAGAATCTGACCTACCTTTCTGAGGCCAAGAGATTGACACCACGTCAGGCCAGATGGGCTCTGTTCTTGTCACGTTTTAATTACGTGGTCTCCTACCTACCCGGTTCCAAGAACATCAGGGCGGATGCCTTATCACGGCAGTACTCCGACCTGTCCAGGGAGGAGTCGATTCCGACTTCGGTCATACCTCCGAATCAGATCCTGGCCGCCATTCGCACCAGCCTGACCTCTCCCCTGGGTGAGCAGATTTTGGCGGCTCAATCTGGTGCTCCCTCTGGGAGACCCAACGGCAGATGTTTTGTGCCTGAGGAGTTGCGCACTCGGTTGTTGCGAACCTACCATAACTCCAAGACCGCGGGGCATCCTGGAAAGAATCAGCTGTCCTGGGCTGTTTCACGTCTGTTCTGGTGGCCTTCCCTACGTTCCGACATTGCCGCATATGTAGCGGCATGCTCCGTTTGTGCCCAGAGTAAGTCCCCTCGGCACCTTCCGTTGGGCCTTCTGCAACCCTTAGCCACCGGGGAGCGCCCATGGTCACACCTGGGGATGGATTTCATTGTGGACCTCCCTGCATCCCGAGGCCATACGGTCATTCTCATGATTGTGGATCGGTTTTCCAAAATGTGCCACTGTGTTCCTCTCAAGAAGTTACCCTCTGCACAGGAGTTGGCCACGATTTTTGCCAGGGAGGTCTTCCGGTTGCACGGTTTGCCCAAGGAGATTGTGTCGGATCGGGGGAGTCAGTTTGTGTCCAGGTTCTGGCGTGCCTTTTGCTCCCAGTTGGGGATTCATCTCTCCTTCTCCTCGGCCTACCACCCTCAGTCCAATGGGGCCGCAGAACGATCCAATCAGGCCTTGGAGCAATTCCTTCGTTGCTATGTCTCCGATCACCAAGACAATTGGGTTGACCTCCTGCCTTGGGCTGAGTTTGCCAGGAACACGGCGGTGAACTCTTCCTCTGGGACGTCTCCCTTCATGGCCAACTATGGGTTCCAACCTGCCGTGTTACCGGAGGTATTCTCTCCCCAGGATATTCCGGCTGTGGAGGATCACCTTTCCGTCCTACGTGCTTCTTGGGTACAGATCCAGAAGTCTCTTGTGGTCTCTGCGCAGCGCCAGAGACTCCAGGCTGATCGCAGACGAGCGCCTGCTCCTTCCTACCAGGTCGGAGACCGTGTATGGTTGTCCACCCGCAACCTCAACCTTCGAATGCCCACTCCCAAGCTGGCGCCTCGCTTTGTTGGTCCCTTCCGAGTGCTTCGCAGGGTAAACCCGGTAGCCTATGCCCTTGTGCTTCCTCCTGGCATGCGGATCTCCAACGTGTTTCATGACTCCCTGTTGAAGCCACTGGTGTGTAATCGTTTCACTTCCTTGGTTCCTCGGCCTCGTCCGGTCCAAGTGGGCAATCGTGAGGAGTATGAGGTGAGCAATATCCTGGACTCACGCTTGGTCCGCGGTCGGGTGCAGTTTTTGGTTCATTGGCGTGGTTATGGTCCAGAGGAGCGTTCCTGGGTTCCCTCCGCAGATGTCCATGCTCCTGCCTTGCTCCGAGCCTTCCACGCACGCTTCCCTCAGAAACCGTTCTTTACTCCGCGGAGGAGGGGCCCTTGAGGGGGAGGTACTGTCATGGTCTTACCTTCTTGCTGTTCTCCTTCGTTTGACATGTGCTGGCGGCCATCTTGGTTTCTGGGTCTCTTGTAGCCTCCCACCCTGCGGCTCCTCCTTCCCACTGGGAGGAGCTGGATGCCTAGCTCATATATATAGGAGGTCTGTGGCTTCAGTTCCCTGCTTGGTCCTCCTGTGTTCACATGCTTCTAAGACTGCTGCTGGTTCCTGGTTCCTGTTCCTGGCTTCGTCTGACTACCCTGCTGGTTCCTGATCCTGGCTTCGTCTGACTACCCTGCTGGTTCCTGATCCCGGCTTCGTCTGACTATCCTCCTGGTTCCTGACCCCTGGCTTCGCAAAGACTCTGCTTCGGTTTCGCCATCCGTTTGGACTTTTGCTTTATAGCTTGTTTTTCAATAAAGCTTTCTTATTTTCACTTATCTGTTGTTGTACGTCTGGTTCATGGTTCCGTGACACTGCCATGCTAGGGAACTCCTTTGAGCTGGCTTTGGTGTGCTCGGTCCCTTGCTGCGCTGGGCAGTAGCAGGCGTAGTGTCTAGGGCATGGCCGCTCCGCTTTTGCACCCTGCTCTCTCTTCTGCTGTGCTGGTGGCTCTGTGCGACCACCGCCTCCTCCTCCAAACTACTCAGGTCACCTGCATGACGTTCATTCCATGTGGGGTCGAGGACCTCATCGTCCTCCACATCATCTTCCACCCAGTCTTCACCCCTGCAACCCTTGTCGGTCTCCACAATTCGGAATTCCGCAGCAGTTGGCACCTGTGTTTCATCATCATCCGAGACTTGCTGCGATGGTCCTCCCATGTACTCATCTTTCTTGAGAAATAAATGGTTGGGCATCGGTGCACTCAATCTCTTCCACTTCTGGGGCAGGGCTAGGTGGATGGCCCTGGGAAACCATGCTAACAGAGTCATCAAAAAGAAGAAGAGACTGCTGCATGACTTGGGGCTCAGACTGCTTGGCTGATTTGCAAGGGGGTGAGGTGAAAGACTAATGGACATAGGCTGCAGGTGCCAACTCTGACCTTTCAGCAGAAGACTGGGTGGGAGACACTGTGAAGGAACTGGAGGCACTATCAGCAACCCAATCTACTATATATTGCCTGTACTTGTTCTGGCCTCAACATTTGTAGAGGCGCATTAGGCCCTGCCAAATATTGCTGTAAGGTTCTGTCAGCTACTCCCAGCTGAGAAAGGTGTTTCACTTGTGTGTGTAGCTGGCACAGATCGACCACGTCCTCTCCTTGCAACAGGAGCTCCACCAGCAGCACCATGACCCAGCACTAACATGGTGGAGCAGTATGTGTGCACACGCCTAGACGTACTGAATGACGGGTCTGCCCCCTTCAACTTCTGGGTTTCCAAATTGGGCACATGGCCTGAGCTTGCCCTTTACGCCTTGGAGGTGCTGGCCTGCACTGCAGCCAGTGTATTATCTGAATGTGTATTTAGCACGGCTGGGGGCGTTATCACAGACAAGCCCAGCTGTCCATAGCCAATGTGGACAAGCTCACATTCATTAAAATGAACCAGGCATGGATCCCACAGGACTTGTCCGTACCTTGTGCAGAATAGACATGTATACCGGCCTTACCCAGCCATTGTTGTATTTTTGATCTTTCTCACTCTTTTTGGGATGTACCCTAATTTAAAAAGAAATAAAATTGAAAACAAAAACCAGTGTTGGCTACCTCGTCCTCCTCCACTGCCGCTTCCTCCTACACCGCCACATCCACCGCCACCTCAACCTCCTACTCCATATGGGACTCCTCCTCCACTGCCGCCGCCGCTTCCACCTACACCGCCATATCCTCCGCCACCTCAACCTCCTACTCCATATGGGCCTCGTCCTCCTCCTACATCATTCAAGATGATTATTTTTTATTTTTCTGTTTTTTATGTTCTTTTAAGTTATTTCCCTATCCACATTTGTTTGCAGAGCACTTGCCATGCTCTTAAGATGATTTTGATGCAATGTGCAGCCCTCTAGCCCTTTCCCTGTTTGTTTTAGAGGCATTTTAGTGCTCAAAAGTTTGGGTCTCCATTGACTTCAATGGGGTTCCGTATTGGGAAAAAGTTCGGGTTAAGTCCCGGTCACGAACCCGGACTTTTTTTTCAAGTTCGGTCGAACCCGCAGAACCCGAACATCCAGGTGTTCGCTTAACTCTAATTGTATTTAAAATGTAATTTTGCTTTGCTCACTATTCCAATCATTCATACTGTCAGAATATTGTTTAGAATCTTCCCAAAAGTCAGACATGTGGTCATCATGTTTATTCATTATTTTAACAGATTTATTTTTAATTTTTATTCATCATGGACAATATATTTTTGGGTAAATAAGAACTACACCTGCATATGCATATGGGAGGCAAAATCATAGAATCGTAAATATCCATTTGTGGAGCATTTTTACTTACAAACTTTGAGCTCCTGTTTATGGAAAACAACCAGGAGACCCAAATACTGCCCAAGGCCCAGCTTTGTAAAAGCATTGCGATATCTACTTGATATCTACATTATTAAACACGTCTGTTTTCATGCTATGAGTTCTGAATAATCCCTAAAAAAACACAGGAGAAACTCTGTGTAGAGACAGTGTAGTCATTTATTGTCTTAAAATGTGTATTGTTAAAGGAGTAGAGAGGATACATTTGAGCTACAGTATACTTACATACAGATGGTTGCTAGAGACCAGATGTAATCTGCCACCTAACAAATAGCTTGGGGAGAATATTTCAGCCTTTAGAAGAAGAAATAATTGGGTGTCAGAACATTCCATATCAAATGTTAAAGCAAATCTAAAGCTAATAACAAAATTCTAATATATTGCAGCTTATAAGTCCTGGGATGTAGTGGCTGCATTAGTTTTCTTTTTTTAGTATTTTTTCTTTGTTTCCACCTGATAATACTGTGAATAACACAGTGACAAGGGGTCACCCACTCCACTGCATTTATGAAAATATTCATGGTTGTCAGCCAGGCTCGAATTTAAACATGTTTTCATCTTTCTCTTCATCTGCATTACATAGGGATGGGATAAAAAGTAGCTTACAGAAGGAAGATAATGTTGTCTGAGTTTTCAGTTCACAGAAAATGAGAAGAACCCTGCATTTCTGACACAATCAACAGGTATTTTCTGTGCTTGCTGAAAATGTTCTTAGGTTAAAACTGGCCCTGCACAGGAGCAGACTGGCAACGTTCGACCCAGGGAGCAAGTACAAACTAGAGGCCCATGGTGCAATGACTCGGCCCCCCTCAAACTTTCCCTCACTCCCCCTCCCACTCTCCCAATCCTCCTCCTGACCCCCATTCCAAGCTGAAGCCCTGCTCCAGAGACTGTCTATTTACTGGCTGAATCCGGGTTCATGACCTGGCCAGCAGGGGGAGGTGGGTGCTAGCTGGGACAGCTCGGTTGGGGCTGGCCGGGGCATGAAACCGGCCTCTGCTCATACACAGTTTACACCATCCATGCTGGGGGAGGCCTGCTCTTTGTCCTTATCTTCAACCCACAGACATTCGGTCAGCGTCAGGGACTTTTTACTTCTCTTCACCAGGAATCCTTTAGGCATGTCTGTGGCAGAAGCAGTGCAGCCTTTTTACGGGGGCATCAGAGCCGGCCAGGGGGCAGTTGCCCCCCTGCCCCAGTCCTTCATTTTTCTCAACAAAAGTGGACTTATGCATTAATATTTAGGCTACGTTCACATCTTGGCATTGCTATTACAGGCGTTTTTATGGTCGTTTTTTCAGGCGTTTTTATGGGCGTTTTTGCAGGCGTTTTTACAGGCGTTTTTTGTGCAGGCATTTTTAGATTGACTAGAGACAAATAGAAAACGCCTGTAATCTGCCCAAAAAGAAGCTCATGTACTTTTTTGAGCATTGGGCGTTTTTCTCACGTCGTCAAAAAGCTCAGATGTGAACAGGGGCCATTGAAATGAATAGGATTTGTCTTGTTGGCGTTTTGAGAGCTGATTCTAGAGCAGAAAAATGCCCCCAAAATGCCTACATGTGAACGTAGCCTTAAAGCTAAAGAGCCTAACTTTAGCATAATATGTTGTCACTGTCCTGAACTGCAATACAGAAATTTAAATTGCAGTGTCACTGCACATCCATACCAATATACTACATCTTTTCTACTAAAAAATACAAGCTAGACTAGGGGGAGATTTATTAAAACTGGAGCACACAGAATCCGGTGCAGCTGTGCATAGTAACCAATCAGCTTCTAACTACAGCTTGTTCAGTTATGTCCCTTTCACACATGCGGACCATTTGTCCATTTTTTATCCAACCGTTGTCAGATGAAAATTGCACATCAATGCATCTCTATGGAAAAACGCATGTACACGGATGATCATCCATTTACATCAGTTTACATCCGCTTCCATCAACATTCATTTTTAAACAGATCAATGCCCTACTTTTCTTCTGATAAAAAAACGGATCCGATGAAAAACGGATGTAAACAGACAAATGGTCTGTTTTTCCATGAACAAAATAGCTCCAGGATTCTAGTGGTTAAGGACTCTAGCTGGAGGATGTAAAAACGGATAAAAAAACAGAAGAACAATTGATGACAAACTGATGTAAACGTCATCCCTTTTTTCTTTGAAAAAACGTGACTGAACTGATAAAATGAATAGTCTGCATGTGTGAAAAGGGCCTTAGGCTCCTTTCACACACTCCGTCCGTTGGACGGAGTCCGTTTTTCTCAGCGGGGGATCGAGCCGCCGATCCCCCGCTGAGCAGCAGGAGGACAGCTGTGTCTCCGCGCTGTGTGCGGAGACACAGCTGACAGTTCCCCATGCATCTCTATGGGGGAAATCGGATGTCAACGGACCATCAGTCCGTTCTCACCGATCCCATCCGATCCGATCCGCTGGACGGATAGAAAATAGGGTTTCCATCCGTCCAGATTTGACGGATCGGATCGTGTCGGATGTCAGCGGACATGTCTCCACTGACATCCGATGCCCCATAGGAATGCATGGGGGGACCGTTCAGATCCGCCAAAAAAACGGAGGCCCCTGTGTGAAAGGGGCCTTAGGCTTTGACAATGAAACCTAAAAGCTGATTGGTTACTATGTACAGCTGCACCAGATTCTGTGTCCGCCAGTTTTAGTAAATACCCCCCAACAGTAAACCTCACCGCTCAAAGCCCTGTAAAACTGCTCCTCAGGTCCTGTTACTACATCAGGTGCTGGCTCTCAGAAGCTCATCTCACTGAATTCAGCTACACTGAATAAAGCCTATGGTGTGATTTATACAGAATGTGGCTTTGTCTTCAATTTCTGCTACATATACACACTGACAGTTCAAAGAGGCTTATTTACTAAGGGCAAATCAGCTGTTTTCTTTGCAAAGGGTATTTGTTTTTTGTTTTGTTTTTTATTACTTTGCAAAGGGATTTTCTTTTAGCTTAGTGTGAATGAGGTAAAGCTCTGTTGAATTCCATCATCCAATCATGTGCAAGCAAAAAAAAAAAAAAACCTTTTACTTTTCCTTACCTGTGATTGGATATTCATTATCAAGTGAATTTTTACTTCTATCTTCACTAATCTGAAGCACACTTCCCTTGAAATTTCCCTTTTCAAAGAAAACAGCCTATTTACCTTTAGTAAATCAACCCTGGTATGTTTAAATCGATGCATTATGTTATCTGATGCCTCATTGCTTTGAGACTCTTATACACTTAAGCTTGGAGCCTCTAAAAACGTTAGTGATTTACACAGGCTGTAGCTCCAATAGTTTGAGCATCTCAGCAAAGTGTATCCAATCATGCAGACCATTGCACTAGCTTACAGTCCTCTGGGTTCAAAGATGTACCGATGCTGTCTGATACATTAGATGTGTTGAGCTGTGTGTCCCATTTGTTTTACATCCTGTTTAACCATTTAAGTAAATGCAAGCTTTAGGCATAAGAATGCATGTTTCTTGTAGCACGGCCCTTCTGCTGTAACAGTTGGCAGGATCACATATCTTCATGAACACTTCAATTATTCCTGTATATAAGGGCCTTGGATAAATTATCTCTTTTGTTTTTTATTAAGTGCTCTTTTCCTGAGTTTAAATAACAATACAAGACTATGAGCTTTTCAATAAAGAACAATGCAGTTTTTACAATGACATAATCTGTAAGTGGGTTTAATCATTTTTTTCTCTGCAGTGATGAGAAGAACATACCTGAGTTTGGTTCAGGGTTTCTTTGTTGAACTCGGAGAATCTATTGAAATCCATTGAAGTCCTATCTTATAAACAAATGATGGTCATTTTTTAGGCTAATAAACAAGTCAATATCAAACAATAAGCACCGGGGGTTAAGTGCTGCTTAGGGGAACATGTACCAGAGAAAAGAATGTTTAAAATTTCAGTTTTGCAAAAAGCAATGATTTTATAATTTTTAAAGTTAAACATTAAAAATGCAAAACTTCTTTAAATAACATGATTGGGAGATGTCCTGAACTTGCCTATGAAGTGGCACATCTGTACAATGTATGCAATTTACTACATTTACAAACAGATTCCAGTAAATAACAACTACCAGCTACTTCATTCCTTCTAAACAAACAGCCAGGGATTTTCTGTACTTTTATCAGACCGTGTTCCTAACAAACATACAACTGGTGTAGGGTTCCACCAAATACATACCAGATCCTTCTCCGAATATGTATGTGTGCTCCCCTCCTGAACCATAACAGGCCACAGGCCTCAACATGGGGAGGATACCGTGTCAGGGGGACCTCCCTGACAAAGCACCTTGTTCTCATTTTGATGAGGATAAGAGTCTCTTCCCCAAAAGCCTGGTCGGATCTGCTAAAAGAAAAAAAACCAAAACAAAATAAATTTAGGTTTACAACTTTGAGTAATGGGAATGTACATTGAAAGGAGGGGTATAGAAGGATGGGTGTGACAATCCTATGTAATTACCTCAGGGAAGTATCTAAAGCCTGGTACACACTTTTCATTTTTTTCCGTTCAACCCAGTGGTTGGAGCCGATGTACTAACGATCCAACGTTAGTATAGTGATCTCCTCCACTGAGCTGTTGCGTTCAGACAGGGGGATGGCCCTCCCGCCAAAACACTCCTATCAGTGCACTAATTGGGAGTAGTGTTGGACGGAAGGTTCAGCCCGAGATTGAATTTGGGCCGAACATCGGCTGCATTGGTAGCCCTGATTGGCTGAAGCAATGAAGGATTTTCCCAATCAGGGCACATAACCCTGCCAGATCCATGATTGGAGAAAGTAAATATGACTGTGCCCAATCATGGCTCATTGCTCATAGACCCACCAACCACTATAAAAGTATCCTTTCCAGAGCAGCCATTTGCAGTGTGATATTGGAGTGAAAATAGATAGAACATGGCTCTGTTCATTGCTACTAGCGAGTTAGTGTGCTATAGTGTGTTATTGTGTAGAATGTAAGTGTAGTATGAATAGAGTGATTGCGCAGTATGAGTGCAGTGCAATCATTCATTTTTACTTGATTGTCAGTGTAGTGTAAGTATTATAGTACTAGTATAGTCAGTTTAGTGTTTCAGGGCAGTTTTACTGCAGAATATGGACATGTGTTAGTGCACATTTACTGCAGTATTTTAGGCTGCGTTAGTGCAAATTTACTGTAGTATATTTAGATGCGTTAATGCACGTTAACTGCAGTAAACATTTACTGCAGTATATTGAGGTGCATTAGTGCACGTTTATTGCAGTATATTGAAGTGCGTTAGTGCATGTTTACTGCAGTATATTGAACTATGTTAGTACACATGTACTGCATTATATTAAGGTGCCTCGGTGCACATTTACTGCAGTATATTGAGGTGCGTTAGTGCACGTTTACTGCAGTAAATTAAACTGCGTTAGTGCAAGTTTACGGCAGTATATTGAACTGCGTTATTGCATGTTTTGCTGCAGTATTTTGAGATGCATTAGTGCACATTTACTGCAGTGAATTGAACTGCGTTAGTGCAAATTTACTGAAGTATATTGAAGTGCAATAGTGCACGTTTCTGCAGTATATGGAGGTGCGTGTGTGCACGTTTACTGCAGTATATTGTACTGCATTAGTGCATGTTAGATTAGTGCATTTGTAGATTGAACTGTGTTAGTGAACGTTTACTGCAGTATCTAGAAGTGTGTTAGTGCACGTTTACTGCAGTATATTGAAATAAGTTAGAACATTTTAACTGCAGGATATTGAATTGGGTTAGTGCACTTTTACTGCAGTATATTGAAGTGCCTTAATGACTTTCATGGCAGTATATTGAAGTGCCTTAATGCACTTTTATGGCAGTATATTGAAGTGCTTTAGTACAGTTTTATTGCAGTTTATTGAACTGTATTAGTACACTTTTACTGCAGTATATTAAAGTGCCTTGGTGCACTTTTACAGCAGTATATTTAAGTGCATTAGTGCACGTTTACTGAAGTATATTGAATTGCATTAGTGCACTTTTACTGCAGTATATTGAAGTGCCTTAGTGGACTTTTACTGCAGTATATTAAAGTGGGTTAGTGCACGTGTACTGCAGTATATTGAAGGACGTTAGTGCTTGTTTACTGCAGTATATTGAAGTGCATTAGTATGATTTAACAGCAGGATATTGAATTGCGTTAATTAATTTTTACTGCAGTATATTGAAGTGCCTTAGTGCACTTTTATGGCAGTATAGTGAAGTGTGTTAGTGCACTTTTACTGCAGTATATTGAAGTGCCTTAGAGCTCTTTTACAGCAGTATATTGAGGTGTTAGTGCATTTTTACAGCAGTATATTAAATTGCATTAGAGCACTTGTACTGCAGTATATTGAATTGTGTTAGTGCACTTTTACTGCAGTATATTAACCTATTCCGGAGCGCCCACCGCATATACACTGCGGCAGGCTGGCCCTCCTGCATGAACCGATGTAGGGCTACGTCGGTCGTGCGCCTGCAGCTAGGAGGTGAGCACGCGCCGCCAGCAGCGTGCTCCTATCCCCATGCATCAGCGGGGACTCTGATGCATGGGGCAGGCGGCTCCAATTGCTGCCTGACACCTGCGATCGCTCCCCGCTGTGAGAGAAGGACGGTCAGCTGTTGTATAGGATCACAGGTCTCTGTGATAATTTCACAAGTCCCACCCCCATACAGTTAGAATCGCACCCCTAGGCTCACATTTAACCCCTTGATCGCCCACAGTGTTAACCCCTTCCCTGCCAGTGTCATTATTACAGTAACAGTGCATATTTTTAGCACTAATTACTGTAGTAATGTCACTGGTCCCCCAAAAAGTGGTAAAAATGTCAGTTAGGGGTCTTGTCAAAGTTCTCACCGTGGCTTTCAGATGGTCAGGCGTGGCCGCCGTTAAGTACCTGACATGGGATTTGAACCTGTGTACTTTGACATTCTGTCCTGTTACCCTACCTCTGAGCCACACTTCAGCTCATATGTATCCACTCTTGTTAATCTGGTATTGCCTGCAGCACTAGGGGGCTGGACTTCACCTGAGTGTGCTCTTGTCTATCATGGTCCACCTGAAGCTAATTGCTCAATTAAGCAAGCTATAAAACACTGTCTCTCACTTAGAGCTGTGTCAGTTCATTGCTGATCTTGGTTCCTGTTTGACAGACTTTGTTCCTGTGTTCCTGATCATTGTTCCTGTTCGACAGACTTTGTTCCTGTTTCCTAAGCGTGTGTTCCAGACTGACCCCGGCTTCCATCCTTACCTTCGCTCCTTGTTGTTCCTGTGATCCTTATCCGGACTTCCCTTCCCATTGTATTCCTGCCAGTCCTGCTTATTGAAGCACCTTCCCTGCCAAGCCCCCGTGCACAAATTCACAGCCCAGATGGCTTTCTTACCTGGTCACCTTGGACTGTGGATATCTGCAAGGGTGAGCATACATCTCTGCGTTATAGACTCCAACAAAGGTAAGCCCCGTGACATAAAGAACTGACCATATGGAGTCCGCAGAGATGTGCAAGCAGCTCACCCAGCAGGTGTCCAGCCTGGCCCAGACTGTGGCTGAATTGCAGCAAGAAGTGCTGATACTTAAAGGCACAGTATGCCCAGCCCTGGAACCTGCACATCCAGAACCCTATGTCCTGTTACCTGACAGATTTGATGGTTCCCGTTCCTCATTTACAAACTTCCGGATGGATTGTGAGCTCCTGTTTGTCCTTAAGCCTAGGACCTATTACAGTGACTTTATCAAGGTTCATTCTGGTATTAATCTGCTTTCCAGAAGGATGAAGACATGGGCATACCAGAAGCTGCAGGATAAAAGTCCTATCTTGGACAATTGGGAGTCATTTATAAATGCCATGGACTCTCAGTGTCTTACCTCCCAGAAAGCTACTCCCAAGCCTGCTCCAGGTTTCTGCAGACCCCTGGTATCTAGAGAAAAAGCAAACCCATACGAATATGACTCTGCCTGGTCACGGTACAAGCCTGCCTTCAACAGCCAGCCTTGTCACTCTGACAATACCCCAATATGTCTTGATCCTCCAGAGCCTAAAGAGGAGCCTATGGAGATTGGTGCCATGCGCACCTGGCTGTCTTCTAGAGAAAGAGACCATAGGAGAAACTGTGACCTTTGTTTTTATTGTGGAGAGAGGGGACATTTTATCACATTTTGCCCAACTCGTCCATGCAGGCCTAAGGCTCTCCCAGTGGATACCATGCAGATCCATCCTGTCTTCCCAGAAACACAGCCTGGAAACTGCCAAGGTTGCTGCCAGCCCTGTCCCCGTTCTGTGTCTGACAAGGGCACCCAGACTATGGCAATCATTGAAACCAATACCTCTGTGGAAGTCCCTCCTCCAGTTCCAGTAGTGTCTGTACCTCTTTCAAAAGAAACTCTTGTTCTAGCAAGCACCTTCATTACTTCCTGCCCTGACAATGAAGTTCTTCCACCTGACTGCACATATGCTTCTAATGGCACTGTGGTACGTAAGAAGGACCTGAAGTTGTTTGAGGAAGTATTAAAAGCTGCAAATGCCTATCCTGAAAAAGACCTCAGCAAAGAACCTGTTTCTGTCTGAGGGTGTCTTTAATAGGGGGGTACTGTAGTACAGTTTTACTGTAGTATATTGTAGTGTGCCAGTGGAGTGGGTCTGTGTAGTGAGTACTCAAGTTAAAGTGCACTAAACACAACTTTTCATTGATTGTGCATCCAAGTACACATTTCCCCTTTTCTATTACATTTAGTAATAAGCCCTCCCATCCCATCATGTCTGTGAGGCCAACAAGGAGAGGTAGATGGTCTGTGATTACAAGCAAAGGTGGACATGGTCTGTCCTTTTACTCTATTTAGTGATGTTGCCCCTGCTATCCAGTCTTAGCATGCAGAGGAGGTGGTGATCTGGCTTAAACTGGCAGTCATGTTCCCCCAGCCGTAGCGTATTGCCAAGTTGGCTCCAGTGATGATGAGGATGGAGGGGATGATGATGAAGTCACTGACACGGCATGGGTGCTGGATAGAGCAGAGGAGGACCGTGAGGTTGAGACACAACCCCAACAAGCCAGCGATCAAGGAAAAGTAGAGAGCAGCCACCTTATTCCACCACATTGTAGAGCTTTTATCTCCTGACCCACTTCTCACAACTCAACTGTCTGGGTCTTTTTAGCATATGTGCAGCTGATTGCACTGTTGAAATTTGCAAACTATCCCTCAAGCAGATCAACCATGGAAAAAAAAACATCCATTTGGGTATCGCATGCTTGACAAGGCATTAACCTCCCACCACTCAGCCTGTTGGCAAGTGCATGTGAAAGCCACACAAATGGGACGCAATTCTGCTCCTCCTTACCTTTCAGGTCTACCCCCGCTATATCTCATGACCTCTCAGCAGCTTCCACTGACAGAGATGATGGTATAACAAAGGGTGTCACAGGTCCTTGCAGCACTTCTGCCAGCAGCACATCACCAGCTGTAGACTATAGCAGGCAAATTTCTCTGCCCCAGCTGCTGCAGCAAAAAAAAAAAAATACAGTCCCTGCCACCCATATGCCCAGGATCTAAATTAAAGCTTGTCAAAGCCGATGGCTTTACAACGCCTACTTTTCTGTCTGGTGGATTCTGCCCCCTTCCGTGAATTTGCAGAATGTGCTGTACCACAATGGAAGGTTCCCAGTTGCTATTTATTTTCACCTAAGGCCATTCCAGCACTGTACCATCATGTGAAAGGCAATATTGTGGCATCGTTGGGCAAGGCAGTAAGCCGCAAGGTCCACGTTACTGCTGACTGGTTCAGCAAGCAAGCATGATCAGGGACACTATATTTAGTTCACAGCACACTGGGTAACTCTGCTTGCAACTCAGAAAGGCGCAAGGCAGAGCTCAGTGCTGCATATTGTTTTCCCGTCAGGTCTCCATACCGCTGGTGGTGATGCGAGATTTGTCAGCTCTACCCCCTCCTCCTCCTCCATGCCCTCCTCTGCTGAATTGTCCTACAAACAACCAAATACCCTAAGCATTCAAGGGGCTATTCAATTAATCGGGCTAAAATATGCCATGTAGTGCTTCAGCTAGGCCTGTTTCCACACCAGAGCAGAGATTCTTTCAGCTCTGCAGGGGCAGGCCTAGAGGTGGTTCACGCCACACCACCTGGAGCCAGAAATGGTGGTGTGCGATGATGGCACTAACCTCCTGTTTACCCCTAGACAGGGAAAGTTGACACATGTGCCATTCCAGGCACATGTCCTCAATTTGGTGTATTTAATGTCTTAAATAGGTATCCAGGGTTGGAAGATTGGTTGGAAGATTTCAGGCGGTCATACACAGCCAGTGCTTGGTTGGCTGGAATTCAGTGGGAATTCCACCTGCCCATAAACTGCCTGATTTGTGATATGCCCACCAGGTGGAACTCAACTTTGGCTATGCTACAGTGGCTGCAAATGCAACAGAGGGCCGTCAACGAGTACCTGTGTCAGTATGACACAACGACAGGCTCAGGCTGGCTCTGCTTTTTTTTCCCCACAGCAATGGCTGCTGATAAAGGATGCATGCACTATACTGTCACCATTTGAGGAGTCATCAAGGATGGTAAGCTGTGACAATGCATGCATCAGTGACACAATCCCTGTTGTGTTCCTGCTGGAGTAGACTCTATGTGGCATTATGGACAGGGTAATCGCGGCTGAGCAGTGGGAGGAAAAGGAGGACTTCCTTACCTCTCAAGGCTCACTTAATGCAGACACCATTCTTGCCACACCACAGAACACACAAGAGGAGGACGAGGATTATAATGGCAGTTTGGGAGGCATTGAAACAGGAAGACATACATCAAACCTTAAGAGATGGTTTTCTGTCCCCAGAATCCTTTGGAGTAGTACGTGGCTGGGAGGAGGCAGTTCCAGATACTGTATTCCTCAGTGACTCTGAGAACTCTGCTTCTCATGCCTCCTCAAACTTGCAGTGCATGGGCTCCTTCATTCTTCAAAGCCTGCAAAAGGACCAGAGAATGTGGCATCAAGAAGAAGCATCACTATTGGTTGGCAACCCTCCTTAACCACCGTTACAAGGGGAAAGTCTCAGAACTCATCCCTTCCTCACAGAGGAAGCAAGGATGAAAAATCTTGAGGCCACCTTAAAGAGGAGTTTATGTAATGCCTTTCCAGACTCTGCTAGGTTACAGTCTCATGAAAAGAGGCTTTGTTGGTCAAGAAAGGAGCAGTAGAGAAGGGGGCCACCTCAGTGATGCATTTCAAAATTGTATTTAGTCCTCAGCACTCAGGGCTGTCGGTTTTCAGTTTTTTTCATCCCATCGGCAGTGTCTGCATCACATGGTGGGAGATTATCTAGGGGCGAAAACAGACATAGGGAGCTTTCCAGTTGTCGACCCACTGGGTTACTGGGTCATGAGAATAGACTACTGGCCAGAGCTTGCCCAGTATGCAATAGAGCTCTTTTAATGCCCTGCATCCAGCGTGCTTTCTGAATAGACATTCAGTGCTTCGGGAGGTTTTATGACAGATAAAGAGCACGTCTGTCCACAGACTCTGTTGACCGGCTGACATTTATCAAATTTAATAATTTCTGGCTTAGCAGCAGCAATCGGGTGCCCATGTTGCTGATTAAGTGTTTTTGGGTTGTGGAATCTGTGCAAGACTGTCTAGGCTGCCTAGCTTTGTGGGTGTTAACTTTATTGTGAAGACATTTTTTGGTATAGGTTTCAAGGGCACAATTACCACCCAAAGCCCAATTTTTTTCGCACCTGTTACTTCTATCCAAAGTCTGCAAAACAGACACCAGAATTTATCCAAAAAAATCTCTAATCTTATTCTGAGTGCACTAAATTGTGACCTCATCATACAGACTGTCTCCCCAAGCCATTGTTTATAAAATAAAGAGAGATTGCAGGGAAAATGCCATTTTATTGCCTTTATAAATGTCCTGCTTGCTGCAGCAGATTCTATACACAGTACAGATGCCCCAGTTTACAGACAGACTAAGGGGATTCCTCCAGGCATTTTATTTAAAGGAATTTTTCATTTTTATTATTTCACTTTAAGCATCAGTAAATCACTGCTCATTTAACCAGTTTACGACCGCCCACCGCAGATGTATTGCAGAAGGCAGCCACTCCCAGGCAAATCGCCGTACATGTACGGCGCTCGCTCTCGCAAAGCTAGGGAAAGTCAATGCAGTGGGCAGGTGGCTACTCTGAATGCCGCCTGACACCCATGATCGTTCTCCGCTGAGAGAGAAGGACGATCGGCTGTTGTAAACACAGCTGACCATTCTTCTCTCTGAAATGATCGTAGAGCCCATGTGATCCTTCTATATAGGATCACATGTCTCTATAGTCATTTCAGAAGCCGCACTCCCCCACAGTTAGAATCACTCCCCTAGGCTCACATATAACCCCTTGATCACCCATAATGTTAACCCCCTTCCCTGCCAATGTCATTATTACAGTAACAGTGCATATTTTTAGCACTGATTACAGTAGTAATGTCACTTGTCCCCCCAAAAGTGTCAAAAATGTCAGTTAAGGGTCTGCTCTGTCCACCGCAATGTCGCAGTCCTGCAAAAAAATCACAGATTGCTGCCATTACTAGTAAACAATAAAAATGACAAATCTTTCCCGTAGTTAGTAGATGCGATAACTTTTGTGCAAACCAATTAAAATATGCTTATTGTGATTTTTTTTTTTTTTACCAAAAATATGTAGTAGAAAACAAATTGGCCTAAAATGTTAAAACAATTTTGATTTTTCAATTTTTTTGAGAATTGTCATATAGCAGAATGTGAAAAATATTGTTTTTTTTTTTTAGGTTTAGGTTATAGTGCAAAAAATAAAAATCACACAGGTGATCAAATACCACCAAAAGAAAGCTCAATTTATGGGAAAAAAGGACATCAATTTTACTTGGGTACAGCGTCGCATGACCACGCAATTGTCCGTTAAAGTAACGCAGTGTCGAATCGCAAAATAGGGCCTGGTCAGGAAGAGGGCAAATCCTTCCGGTCTTAAAGTGTTTAAAAATTATGTTTTTACAAACTTTTATTTCATTGATATATGTCCTCCAGTGCAGTACCTGGACCCCATACCCTTTGTATGCCCAATAACTTGCATCTAAGCCCTCAAAATGGGCACTTTTCACATAGACTTCAGTGGGGTTTGTTATTCGGCTCTGTACTTTTGCAATGTTTGAGACTTCTGTTTGAGAGCAAACAGGGGGTCATTCAGCCCATCTCTAATTGGGAGCAAGTCAGCTGCTGGTTTTACAGCATGCTCATCCAACAAAATCTGGCCATACACGACCGGCTGTCATACTTACGGCCTGAATGTTGGATGATTTTTATTGAACCAGGATAATGTTGGCCGGCATTGGGCCTGTATGTACGGGGCCTAAAAGATAACGAATAGAGCTTATGGAATAGATTTTCTATCAGAGTGACAGATAAACCCTCTTTTGAAAAAAACAGTTCACCTGTAGAGCAATAAGCCACATGTGTGTAAAAACGCTAATGGCAAGAGACATTGGCAACTCAACAATGAATGTAGCAATTTGCCCAGGTTTTTCCCCAGCGGATTGTCCTGCAGCCAAGGACACAATCTTAGCCACACTTTGCCTCAATAACCAGTCTAGGGGTTTTGTTTTTCTTGTTTTTATTTTTGGAAAACTTGGATAAGGTTGATGGAATTGAGTGGGATACTCCAAAAATTAGAACTATCTACAGGTTAGGGACACTTTACTCCTTTCTAAAAAGCTCAAACAGAAGCCCTTTAATATAGCAAAATGTGGACTTGGCTTTGTAGTGGAAACAGTTAAATGTGATGCAGAGGATGTTGCTTATAGCAAACTGTGGAGTTGGATTTGTAATCGAAGCAATTAACAGCAGACAAGCTTCTTTCTTTAGAGCCACACGAGCAGAATACCTTCACAGAGAATTAGGTAGACTAAGCTCTTAAGAACACCAGCAGATGTTCCCTTTAAACATGCACCCAGCTGACTCTCTAGCACAAGAAGGGTGGCAGCAGCCCAAAAGCCTCTAAGATCTCTCAGTAGTCTATACTCATAAAATGTCTAGAGACAGTTGCCTCTTTTAGTCTTTGCTCCAGTGATACCAGAGTAGATCTTCAGCAGACAGCCCCTCAGTCAGCTCTCTGTAGCTTCAGCACCCAGGCATTTAGGTCACCCAACTGTGGCCTCACGAACAGCAAGCACATGGCAGCGTTGCCATGGAGAGCAGCAGCCATGTTTGCACCTGCAGTGCCATGTTATGCACCAAATGTTTATAAATCTCTTACCAAGACAGATGAGTGTGTATTATCTGATTTTGCTGCAAGTTTAACCACTTTTGTACTGGAAGGTTTTACCCCCTTAATGACCAAGCCATTTTTTTGCGATATGGCACTGCGTTACTATACCTGACAACTGCACACGTCGTGCAACACTGTAGCATTGGGCGGCACAGTGGTGTAGTGGTTAGCACTTTCACCTAGCAGCAAGAGGGTCACTGGTTTGAATCCCAACCATGACCCTACCTGCCTGGAGTTTGCATGCTCTCCCTGTGCCTGCGTGGGTTTCCTCCAGGTACTCCAGTTTCCTCCCACACTCAAAAGACATGCTGGTAGGTTAATTGGATCCTGTATATAAAAAAGAAAATTGTCCCTACTGTGTATGTATGCGAGTTAGGGACCTTAGATTGTAACCTTCTTGAGGGCAGGGACTGATGTGAATGTGCAATGTATATGTAAAGCACTGCATAAATTGACAGCGCTATATAAGTACCTAAAATAAATAAAAATAAAATAAAATTGATGTCCAAAAAACCGAGCTTTCTTTTGGTGATTTGATCACCTCTGCAATTTTTATTTTTTGTGCTAGAAACAAAAAAAGATCAACAATTTTGAAAAAAAAAAAAAAAAAACAGTGTTTTTTTACTTTCTGCTATAAAACACATCCAATTAAAAAAATGTAAAAATAGAATTTCTTCATCAGTTTAGGCCAATATGCATTCTGCTACATATTTTGGTAACAAAAAAGCCAATAAGCGTATATTGATTGATTTGCCCAAAAGTTATCACTTCTACAAACTAGGGGATAGATTTATGGCATTTTTATTTCTTTAATTTTTTTACTAGTAGTGACGGCGATCGGCGATTTTTGCGGCAACATTGCAGTTGACAGATCGGACACCTGACACTTTTGAAACTTTTGGTGGAATCTGTGACATTACTACAGTAATCATTTCTATAGGGTCACATGAAGTTGCGGCATTTGGGATACCATTTTTCTTTCCCCTGTGACATTGTAGTAGCCAGCAGCAATAGATCTGAATGGATAAACTCTGCAACCAGTGTGGTAGGTTGATATGTGAATGAAAGAAAAAGCATCCTGTCAGTGCATTTTTTTAAATAAGGATTAATGTAGTTTTTATGTATTACACAAGAAGTATATTCTGAGCCTTTAGAGAGAACCCGGAGGAGTGTTTGGGACACGGATATACAGAAACAGACAGAAAAATTATCTGGAGAGGAAAGGGTGGGTGTACCTGCACTAAAGAATAATCTGTACTGAGGACACATTTGAATGAAAGAAAATACATCTTTACCTTCACCTAAGAAACAACCTTGAAGGATTTGGGAGAGAGACTGAGAGACACGGATTGATTTACTAAAACTGGAGAGTGCAAAATCTGGTGCAGCTGTGCATGGTAGCCAATCAGCTTCTAACTTCAGCTTATTCAAATAAGTGTTGACAATTAAACCTGGAAGCTGATTGGTTTCTATGCAGAGCTGCACCAGATTTTGCACTCTACAGTTTTAATAAACCAACCTCACAGACACACATGAGCAGAGATTTGCATACTACAGACTAAAACTGAGATAAACTTTATTTTTATGGTTTCATGTTCGAGTGGTGATTTATTATTTCTGCAACTGAATGACAGCAGTCATGCATATTGAAAAAAGACAGCATATAGACGGACAAGAAAAAAAAAGTGGTTACTTTTTGCATCCAAACATAAAGCCAGGGGCTGTTTTTGTATCTGAACATATAAATTGGTGTGCACGGTGTTGTGTAAAGAGCAAGAGGAATGATCGCTAAACCCACATGTTTTTTGAGTGGATAGATCATTGACTTTTTTAAATATCTGAAAAATCAGAATACTCAGTGCTGTGTGAAAAATAAGAGTGGGGATTTGCTAAAGCTACAGGTGGTATTATTATTATTTGCAAAGATTGTGGTTATTATGTGAGAATAAGAATCTAAGTAACTGCGCTGTGTAAAGGATAGGAAGGCTGATCGCTAAAGCTACAATTGTTTTGTGTATGTGCAGGAAGTTAAGGCTGTTGATGTGGAGGGTGAAAGGGAAAGTCAGGATGGTCAGATAGGAAAATTGGTTATTGTTAGGGAAAGTGGTAGGGGCTCACAGGAAAAGGAAGGCTAGTCTTGCATTTCAGCACTCAAACAAATTTGCCAAGTTGGGTGAAGATATGTGGCTGGAAAAGCTAAATGTTACTGCTCCCCCTAACAGTTCAAAGAGTAGTTCATCTAGTAGGGGAAGAAAGGATAATGTAGGTGTTGGTAAAAGAAAATTATAATTAGGAGGACTGATAAAATAATTTGTTATCTAGATCACCTCAGTCGAATGGTTTGCTGACCCCTTGGTGCCAGGGCACTGCATGTGGTGGACCACGTAGACAGATTACTGGTAGCGGCTGGGCATGACACAGCTTTCTTGGTTCATGTTGCGGAAAATGACAGAATACATGGAATATAGAGGATCCTTAAGGATCAATATAAAGAACTAGGCTGCAGTTCAAAAAGAAGGACCTTCAAGGTTTAATTCTCAGAAATATTGTTTGTGCCATATGTAATACATTAAAAACAGTGGGAGGTTACAAAACTAAATGCATAGTTAAAGGGGGAGGATTTTGGCTTTTGGAGCTCTAGAGTGACTTTTCATTGGGAGACAGCCTATATAATAAAGTAAAAGGCAAACCTTATTTTTTCAGTTTTGGAAAGAGTGGCATTGGATTAGAACACCTGGCAGTTTTGTATTGCTGTCTGAGTCCCCACTAGGGAGATTCAGCCTCTCTATTTGTTCTGTTTACCAATATCATTGAAAATGAAAGAAAAAGAAAATCCTGAATTTTGGGTTGTCTCCATAAAAGTAATAGAGAAGAAATATTCCAATGGGGGCACTAGTTCTGGTTCCCAAGGGATTCCCTTAACTTGCAGGAATTTCTTCTCACTTCCTGTTTTGGCTATGGGACAGAAATAAACTGACAGGGGTTATAACCCTCCCATACTCTAGCCAAAAAGAAAAAAAAAAAGTTTGCCTATAGTTCTACTTTAAAGCGGTTGTTAACAGTAGCACTTTGTTTTCTGACCTGCAAGGCAAAGGCGTACATTTGTGAAAAGCACATTATGTGAAACTTACCTCAAAACGGAGCATTCCAGTGATGTGATCTCATCGCTGGACACAGTGCCCATCTTCACCCGGTCTTCTTTCTGGGTTTTCAAGCTCCAGCTCTGTGACTGGTCGGAGCATGCACGTGGGAGCCGCCCATGGTACTGTTTATGGAAGCTCTAGTTAGACATAATCTGTATTTTACATACAAATGACTTTATTTGTGCCAATTAACCACTTCTGGCCCGGAAGATTTCCCCCCTTAATGACCAGGCAATTTTTTGTGATTTGGCACTGTGTTATTTTAATGGACAATTTCGCGGTCATGCGACCCCTTACCCAAATAAAATCAATGTCCCTTTTTCCCCCAAAAATAGAGCTTTCTTTTGGTGGCATTTGATTACCTGTGCGATTTTTATATTTTGCACTATAAACCAATAAATAGTGACAATTCTGAAAAAACAATATTTTTCACTTTTTGCTATATAACATTCCCCCCAAAAAAAGTAAAAATCAAATTTTTTCATTCTTTTAGGCTAATTTGTAGTTTGCTACATATTTTTGGTAAAAAAATCCCCAAAAGCGTATTTTGATTGGTTCGCGCAAAAGTTTTTGTGTCCACAAACTAAAGAAAGATTTATGTCATTTGTATTTATTTGTTTACTAGTCAGTGATTTTGAGTGCGACTGTGACATTGCGGCGGACAGATCGGTCCCTTAACTGACTTTTTGGACACTTTAGGGGGGGACCAGTGACATTACTACAGTAATCAGTGCTAAATATATGCCCTGTTACTCTATCAATGACACTGGCAGGGAAAGGGTTAACTGAGGGGTGATCAAAGGGTTAAGTGTAAGCCTAGGGGGGTGTTTTCTAACTGTGGGGGGGGATGGGCTTGCGAAATCAATTCAGAGACCCGTGTTCCTAAATAGGAGGAACATAGGAGCTCTGCATTGATTCCTGAGAGAACAACTTTCTGCTATGTTTCTCCACGGGGAGCGATCACGGGTGCCCGGAGGCAATCGCTGCCGCTGGCCCTGTGGATTGGCTTCTCCACTGGAGCGCACCTCCAGGATTGTTTCGCCATACAGGTACAGAGATTTGCAGGAACCTGCTGACCTGCCTTGCTGACCGGCAAAAATCCTTGTGCATGGAAACCTTCTCTATATGACCCTTTTCCTCATTAAAAGTTACATCCTATTGTTTGACCTTTCCTAACATGAGCATTGTGCATAGAAACATTCTCTACTGCATATAACTCCTCTTTTCAGTGCATGTTACATAATATTGTTTAGCCTGACCTTCAAAATTTCAATTTATCAATTATTAAGCCACATACAGATTTAGGGGTGTGGTTTTACGGGTGTAGTCTTTTGCCCAAAGTTCTGCAGTTAAGCTTTTATATGATTTTTTTAATTATGAAATTAAATTTGCAAGGTTTTTTTTTTTACTAATATAGTAAATAAGTTGTTCATTTGGTACCATAAAAAAAAGAACAGGAAGTGAGGAGAAATCTCTGTAACAGCCCTGGAGAGCAATAAGACATGACATAGGTTGTTATTCTGCCACACTACATCCCAAACTTTGTCACAAACAATTATATTTATAGAATGTTTTTGAGTTTTTCCAGTTTGTCCTCCTTTTTTCTGCTACCTAATATGGTTAATTTATTTAAACAATACAGTATTCAAATTTAGCAAAGCATTTTTTCACTTTGCAAAGCAAATTGTAAGTAACTTAGTGAATGGGGTGGAGTTTGGCTGAACTAAATAAAACAATAATATGCAAGAGAAAAAGGTGTTTAGAAAAATGTCCATTCTTCCCTAGGTGTAATTTAAACACATTCTCTAAGCTACGTGAAAATAATCTGGCAAAGTGAACATGATCTGCTCTTTTATTAACCACCGCCTCCTTCGCTATTTGTGATGTATCCAAAAAAATTTGCATTAACATTAATTTTTCTTCATCTTTTAGCCCACACTGTATGCGGATGAATCTGCTCACCAAAGTGTTCATAACCAACTTTTAGATGTAAGTGAAAGGCCGACTGCCCACCAGGACAGACTATGGGAGGAGAGGAAGCTGCCGAATGGTTCTCCTTATTTTGGCATGGATACTGATGGGATACAGCAGGAAATTTTTACAGAGTTGAAGCAGGACCATGAATTGTACAACCAACCACCCCGTGTGAGGAATGCCAAATGCTTCATGCTGACAGGCATTGATTACCATGGTCCAACAGCAAATGAGAGCTTCAAACTAATACATATTAGCAATATTTGCATAAACAATTCAAGAATGCATGTGGAAGGTATCTGTACTATGTGCTTTGAAACAATGCAACAAATCAACCCTTTTTTCAGGACTGCTTTTAAAGCCCCAAGTGCGGAAATGCCAAATGCCAAATGCTGACATGCATTGATTACCATGGTCCAAGAGCAAATGAGAGCTTCAAACTAATACATATTAGAAATATTTGCATAAATAATTCAAGAATGCATGTGTAAGGTATCTGTACCATGTGCCTTGAAACGATGCAACAAATCAACTTATTTTTCAGGATTGCTTTTCTAGCGCTAAGTGCACAGATTCAGATGCCCCACCAAAAACCACAACACACAGCATCAGAATAAGCACCACCACCAGAAGAAAAATTGTCTTAGAGATTCCCACTTAGTCCTACATCCTTACATCATCACCACCATTCACAAAACACATCTATGCCCTCAACAGTAGGGATGGGGTTTAGGTTCAGCACCATGCATGGTTCAGCCCAAACTTTCAGGATTCAGGAACCAGCTTAATTGTTTGACTAATTTGCCAGCCTGGACATCCTGCTGCTTCTGCAGCAGAAAGGCATTCCAATTTTTTGTGGGATTACTACAACCAATAAATAAACACTTCCCACTGTGCCACGTCATTAGTTGATAAGATTCCTGATTCAGTTTTCGACTTGCCTATGGCCAGCCTTAGCAACCACTTTGTCCCTGCCTGCTTATAAATAAGCTGGGATGTTTCCTGGTACAGATGGGCTGTTTTCTAGATAGCATGATATCATTGGCAATTGATTAAATTTCCAGTATCTTACATTATATATTGTAAATGTATAGCATATTTAAAATATTTTTATGTCTGTAAAATGATAAACATATCCAGTATCCATTAAATAAAATTAGGGACCAGTCAAACAGTATTTTTGTATGGAACTTAGAATGAAAGGTCTGTTTTATTCAAAGTGGTTATTGTAAAGCAGGTTGCAATTTGAAGTGACATTTGTCCTGTTTCTCATTTTCATTTGGGTGTAGAAATCCAAAATCAGAATGCTGATGTGTGAGGTGGGACAGATAAGCCTGTTTGTGAATAATAAAAATTGCTGCAGGACTGTGTTTGCTTTCCAATGTTAAATGACCTTTATTGTCCTAGATAAAGATCATAGTCAAGGACTTTTTCAAGGGATGCTCACTGAGAGGCTATGTAAATGCACTTTGTGTAAGCTACCATAGTCAGGACAGTGCTGAAAGTGAAATACACAGCATGGAATAAATTTACATTTTCATTGCATGCAGATAAGCCCATTGGCTTTCCTAACAACCATTCATTTCATTAAAAAAATAATTTTCTGTACTTAAGTTAAACTAAATTATGTCCATGAAAACAAAAATGATTGCAAAGAAAATAAAGAATGAATGTAGTTTTAGGCAAAACAACTATAATTATGTTTTCTTTGCACAAAATAAAAGCTAGTATATATCCAGGATTTGCTTTAAAATAAAGTATATTTTATTTAATTATCTACTTGTACTTGGAATTATTGAAATGGTAGGAAACCTTCACCTGTAAGGGAACTGCTCCAGGTTTTACAGCATAGAGAAAACACTGGACCTTCTCAGCAGCTTGTAGATAACTTAAAAATTAGAACATGTAATCCATTAAATAAATCATTAAAGCCCCAATTCTGTCTACTTAAAAAAGTGAGTCTAAAAATTCTATGAACAGTGAAGCACATCAAGTCACAGATATGATGGACAATGAAAACCTACATCCACTTCTTAATAGGACTCTTGTTTGTGGTGTCATTCCTCTAGCTTGCTTGCTGCTTTCCTTTGTTACATTATACTTTCTGTATTATCAGAATTTATACACTCTTTGCTATGTCATTTTTGATTCCACCAGGGAGGCCCAGTGAGAGTTGGAGTAAAGCATCCTAAAGGCAAACTGATGTGGCAAAGGAAAACCTTCCCCTTCAGAACTATTCATTGTCCCATGTATATGACCCTGGTTATTGCCAGGGTCTAACTCCCCAGAAGAAATAACTTTTCATATCAACCATAATCCAATCAAACTACATTTCAGAGAAAATGACTTGTGCATAAAGATGTAAAGGGCTACAACAAATCTTGACACCAAAATACAGACCTCAACCCAAATGAAATACCATTGAATTACTTTCAAATGCCACTAATAAAAGGAGTCCTATAATATTATATAACTTTTGAATAACAGTGGTCTAAAATTCCTCTTATCTGCTTTGAAAATCTAACCAGTAGCTATAAGAGATTTTTGTTTAATGTTATTTCGGTTGAAGGAAGTTCTACCAATTACTAACTATAGGGACTGTTCAAACTTGCTAAACAATTGTATATTATATGTTTACAGTAAAATCCACTAAAACAACTTTTAATACAAAGAAATACAATGCAATCCCAGATTTTTTTTATACAAAATTAAAGATGAGGTTACAGTGGGGGTCATGACAGTTTAGTCAACGATAATAATAAAAAACGAGGGATATCGAGCCATGTTCCGGGGATGGGGAAAGGGAAACAGTTAGTGTCGGCAGGAGGACATACTGTAAGAGGGGAGACTAATCTGTCCATGTTTGAGGGGAATCATAACAATTCAGGGAAATCACATCGGGAATTGGGAGCGGTTCCCAAAAAATCACCCCCCAATCAAATGACTTCCCCCCTCACCTCTGGAGATAATCCCTTTATGACCCCTCCTCCCCGGCTTGGGATTAGAACCAGAGAGGAAATCAGGGACCCTGGACACATACATGATAAGGCAGCTGGGAACACCAGCTCCCTCGACATAATTAACTTATCCTCCCGTCAATTAACGCAATATGAATGTGAGGTATTGAGATTGGGACTTAGTTTCTGCCCTGCACGTGGGTTGAATAAATTTGATTTAGTTAAGGATCTACATATTTTTGCGAGGAATCTTACGTTTAAATTTCTCTATGATAAGGAGCACGCCAGAAGTTCTGGGGTGGATGAGAATCCTTATAAGGGTTTCAAGGTGCAAGATTTCAAGGTTTTGAAGGTCTTGATGCAATTATGGTAGGAGAGTGGGCACGGTGGATCCACTGATGAATCGGGCTCATCCTCTGACGAGGGCGAGTTCGATCCATGCCCTGGCCCCACCGTGTTCAAACCTAGGTCTAAAAAAATTCCCAAACCTACAGACCTGCCCTTCAGTGTGGGCCTTTGTCAAACAAACAATGAGAGACATTGAGCATCTCTCAGAGGATATACCTCTTAAGTTTAATCTAACCAGACCCCAGAGAGAAGCCCTGCGTAATTTAACTACAAAAACCAACATTATCATCAAGCCCTCCGATAAGGGGGGCAATGTAAAAGTAATGGACAGGCCTCAGTATGAGAGGATGTGTTTAAAGATCTTATCTAATTTGGATTGGTACTCAGTGATTCCCCCGGAAATGGTGAAAACCTTATCAGATAGGTACAAAACTCTCATTCTTGATGCGTATCATCAAAATATCATAGACCATGATTTATACCTCTTTTTGCGAGTACAGTGGCCAATAACACCAACTTTTTACACGCTCCCCAAGGTTCACAAAAACCTTGGGGATCCCCCAGGACGTCCCATCGTCTCAGGGGTAGGCTCTGAGACGGAACCCGCCAGTCAATATGTGGACAGCCACCTCAGGCCTTTAATTCAAATCCTGCCCTCATACCTTAAGGATACTTTGGAGTTACTTAGAGCAGTGGAGGGAGTGGTAGTCCCTGCCCATGCATTTTTAGTGGCAATCGACATCGAGGCCCTGTACTCCAGTACTCCTCATGGTAAAGGCATTGAGGTAGTATCATCTTTCTTGTATGAACAGGATCGGTCTATGTGGCCGATCGTGGACTTTGTTGTTCTTCTTTTGGATCACATACTCCGATCGAACGTCTTTATTTTTAAGGATGTCACTTACCTTCAGGTACAGGGCGTGGCGATGGGGACCTCTTGTGCCCCATCATACGCGACCCTGTACCTGGGGGGGGTGGGAGAGATCTATCTTCCATGACGACGCTTTGTCTCTATACCTGCGCCATATTCTTATATGGCCCAGGTATATTGACGACGTGTTCGTCATTTGGACAGGCAGTTTGCAAGAACTACATGAGTTCATGGCTATCTTAGCTGTAAATTCACTTAACCTTAAATTTACTATGGAGTATAGCATGTAGAGTCTTCCGTTTCTGGACACTCATTTGTTTCTAGTTGAAGATCGTGTACTTCGAACAACATTATACCGCAAGGAGACTTCCGGTAACACTATCTTACACTTCACGAGTAGTCATCCTCAGTTTCTGGTCAGGAGTATCCCTTATGGCCAGTATCTCCGGCTGAGAAGAAACTGTGCCAGGGAGGCTGATTTTGAGGTAGAGGCCAGGGCCCTAAGGGAAAGACTGAGATGCAGAGGATATAGTAAGAAAGTCTTACGTAAAGCCTACAACAAAGCAAAAAAGAGGTCCAGGGAGGAACTAATTTTCAATTTTAACAATAAAAAATCTAAAGAGAACGGGACAACTAAGCTTGTCACCACTTATCATAGTCACCATGCAGCAATTAGGGTGATTATCTCTCGGAACTGGCATTTCCTCACAGACGACAAAACTATTTCTAAATATGTACGCGATTGTCTGGAAATAGTGTACAGGAAATCGAAATCTCTGAAGGACTCTATTGTCCACAGCCACTACCATCAGGAACAGACTGAGGATGAGCCTCATCGTCGAGGCACATATCCCTGTGGCCGATGTGATGTCTGCCCATGGATTTTGGAGGGGGCTACTTGTAGACTCCCGAATGGGACCATTCATAGGCCTAAGAGTTTTGCTGTTTGTGGCACTGAGGGAGTTGTCTATATAGCCTTTTGTATCTGTGGCTCATTCTATGTGGGCAAGACAAAGCGACCTTTGTCTTCCCGCATTGGGGACCATCTCTATTATTTGGAGGTAGGATTAGTTTACACTCCAATCTGTAAACATGTCGGCAACTACCATAACTTTGATCCTAGTGTTATCAAATTTTATGTCCTCCAAGTGATAAGATCCAGTGTCCGAGGTGGTGACCTTGACCAAAGGGTCCTCCAACAAGAGGCGAGATGGATTTACGCCTGCGTGCGACTTGTCCACCTGGTCTTAACTCCACCATATCGTATCAACCCTATCTCAAATAAGTATCCATTGGGCTTGGTCCAGTTGGAGTCATCCCTATGAATGTGGGGTTATAGTATTCATTATTCAGTGTTGTTCTATGCCCCCCTTTGATGTTCCTTGTCCCTCCCTGATATGTCCCTCCTTGATACGACCTGCTATTTAATTAATGATCTGTTTGTTGGATTAGGGTACAACATTTATCCAACACGTGTCAATTATGGAATGTCAGGCTATTCAAGGGTCACCTCCTTTTATCATGCAATACAATGTAGACTGATAATATTGGGTTTAAAAACTGCTCTTTTCACAACACAGGATATTTGTTAAAAGATTACTTATAGCATGTGGTTTTGTATAATACAATATAATGCTATATATGTTGTACAATATGGTTCTGTTGATCTATCAGTACAATGGTTGGTGGATGCCGTGACTTCCTAGTTTAGCTAGGTGATGTGTTCCCTGTGCGGCCATTGGGGTTTCAGGTGGATGGTGGCTCTCCATTTTTGGAGGGGATGTTCGGGCGCAAAGCCCGGTAGGTGGGATGTGGCTTCGGCCCCACACACTTCTGGACCGGCAAACGCCGGTTTAAGATGGCGACGCGCCGTGCGTGACGACGTCGCGCTTGGCGCATACGTCCATCGGTCTGCGCCCGCACCGGAAGTGGTTGCTACTGCTTCCGGTGGAGCCTGGTACATTTATAGGGGGTAGGCGCGCGGCCTCAGTGGCGGCTGTTTGCCTCTGCACCCCTATACGGCGGGTATGGTGGAGCTCCATCCTGGATCCTGTTATAAGGTAATCAATGCTGCACTGTTCCTCTGGCTTTTGTTTTTTTGTAGCATGGGGTCATGTTGCTTCTAGGTCAGCTTTTTATGACAGACTGTTTTTTAAAATGAAAACAATTGTTGCTATATTAGCCTTTAGGATGCACTGCCATTTAGGATATGCTGGGGCTCCATCCCAGAGTTTATACACAAGGCAATAAGTACTGTCTGTTCCTCTGGCATGGTTCATTTGGAACATGGGGTCACATTGCTGTTATATCAGCCTTGGATGACATGCTGCCATTTGGAATCAGAATGATTGTTACTATATTAGCCCTCAGGATGTGCGGCCATTTAGGATATGCTGCCATTTGGATCATTATCACCTTGTATAATTACACACCGTGCTTGTCTATTCCTATTGGAGTGGGAGGAGAGTTTTGCGGTGATGGAGAGGTTTTTAGATATCAGTGAAATGATCCTTGGATATGGAGTACCATTTAAGTACTGGCAGTTGGCTTATTATTGCCCCTTTTCTTTTTCCAGACCCCTACAGGTGTCTTGATACATCTTGGGTGAGAAACCGGATGCCCCCATGCTCTAATTCACCGATAGGCTCTCTGTGAACCGTGGGATATCAGGCTCGACACCCCCTCTTTTGGGATCAGCCACGGTCAATTCCGTGGGCTGTGAGTCTCTTCTGCTTGGCTCCCTGTGGCCGCAGGTGGTGTCACATACATGGCCAGCAACCAGAACTCATGGTGGTTCAATACCATCATCCATCATTTTTTGTAACCTGGTGAGCACAATATAAGGTTTTTTGTGTGTAAATATGACTGAATAGTTATCTATGAAAAATATTAAAATGATGATTAGTACATTGTTATTTAATGTTGTACTTAATGATATATTCTTTTTCTTGTAATAGTCTACCTTGAACATTACGTGGTCTTTGAGAAAGCCTCTGGGCGAAACGCGTCAGCCCGTTCCCCTCTTGGTTGAGACTACTACGGTTACTATACATGGATGTTTTGTATATTGTACTATGAGAATTATTCTCTTTTAATCAATTCTTTTTTATATTTCAATAAACTTATATATATTTTTTCAATATGTTGTTTATTATTTGAATTTGTGCTCACCTATCAGGAGCCCTCCTCAATAATCCATCCCCTTTTATTGTGGGGGAACCAGTGTTCTGCTACCCTTGGGGTCTGAACCGGTACCCTCTGATTTAACTTTTATCTATAATTATCAAGGATTGGAAATCTCCTGATTAAAATTGACATATCCAACAATACACTCTCTACTAAAGATGAGGTTGTGTTGAGTAAATAGATACCAAATGTGTTGGGTCCCAACACTGCGAGTGCCTGATAATCAATGAAAAATTGAGGTACCCTAAATGATCAATATGCAATGCTTTAAATATCCTTTACACTGGTGCTGTTAAAAAATTGGAAATCTACAAGGATTCCCACGAGTGACGAAGTGAGGGAACAGATCCACCTACAATATGTATACAAAACTATGTTTGCTATGGCATCAGGGTCTGGGAATAGAGTTTCTGAAAGTTGGAGGATGTGGGCAACATGGTATGACACTAAAGATACACTTTAGTGTAATCGTATAATCAGTTATACTTGTCTAAAGAGACTAATAGCTGGAATACACGATAAGAAAATCGGCCGAAAATTTCCGTTCAGTGAGCGATCGGCCGATATTCTACTGGTTAATGTCCAGCCATCAATGAGCGATATCGATATTGAGAACAAAAAATACCGTTTGAAAAACATGAAAAATTATGTTGTCTCGTTTGCGAAAGAACGATATTTTATACGTTGGTGTTGAGGTCGTTCAGTTTAAATCTGTATAACCTCATCACGCACGAACACTGTTTCAGTGGTCGGCGGGCAACGGTCGGGCGATATTCGGACCGTGTATGTTGGCAACGTTTTCGACCGACAAATACTTTTTCAAAAGTCGGTGGTTGAATGATCGGGCGATATTCTAATTGTGTATTCACACCATTAGATGAATGCCGGCATTCTTGGTTTTGACTCCAATTGTTTCTTTGTTCCCTGAGTTAGTTCGAGTATAGTTATCCCCTTAGTTTTAAAAACTTTGGACACTCAAAATTCTAAATGCGTGCTGAGGCCCCCTGGTGTGGTCATTTGAAATTGTCAAGAAAAGGGCCATGTTGTTCTGTTTTCTTTTTCTTTATTTTGTTTGTATTTTATGTTCTATGAGTATCACAGATGCATTGCCTGTATGTTTTTCCTTTTGTTCTTTTCCTTTGTCAAATACTCAATAAAGATTTATTGAACATTAAAGATCTATTACAATTTACCAGTTTACAGGTAAAGGCTAAACTCAATTTAAAAAAAAAAAAAAATGAATGCACACTTTTTTTGCAGGTCAAAAGCATTGCGCCCGTGATCAGCAGATTGGAGTTGCAATGTCCAGCTCCTGCAGACACTAAGGATAGCGTTCTGAACAGCGGAGTCATTTAATAGCAGGTAATTAGGCAGACCAGGTAAATAACAAGTAAATATCAATATTGTTTCCTAGAAAATTGCTTAGAACCCCAAAACATTATATATATATATATATATATATATATATATATATATATATATATATATATATATATATATATATATATATATATATATATATATTTTTTTTTTTTTTTAGCAAAGACCCTAGAGAATAAAATGGAATTTGTTGCAATCTTTTATGCCAGACTGTATTTGCGCATCAGTCTTTCAAAATCCAATTTTTGAAAAAATACACTTTAATGAATTAAAAAAAAAAAACAGTAAAGTTAGCCCAATTTTTTTATATAATGTGAAAGATGATGTTACGCCAAGTAAATAGATACCTAACATGTCATGTTTTAAAATTGTTTATGCACCTGGAATGGTGACAAACTACAGTACTTGAAAATCTCAATAGGCGACACTTTAAAAATGTTTACAGTTTACCTGTTTAGAGTTACAGAGGAGAGCATTAGAACCTCACATGAAGTGTTTGAGCACTGTTTACATATGTGGGCATGACTTACGTATGCATACATTTTTGTACACGAGCACGGAGGGATGGAGCGCTTTAGATTTTTTTATCATTTATTTTACTTTTTATTCTTTATTTTTGCACTGTCCCTTTATTTTTTTTTTATCACTTTTTTTCCTATTACAAGGAATGTAAACATCCCTTGTAATAGAAATAAGCATGAGACAGGTCCTCTTTATTGAGAGATATGGGGTCAAAATGACCCTAGATCTCTCATTTACATTTAAAAGCAAAATACATTTTTTTTTTTTTTTTTTTTTTTTAGACATTTTGAATTTAAGAAAAAAAATGTTGATTGCTGAGAACTGGAAGTGACATCAGGGGTCTCTCTGGTCCTCCAAGGGCATAAAGCCAAGTGAGGGCCATCAGTAAACCCTGGAAACAACTGGGAAGCAGCTGTGGCAGCAGGAAGGGAGGGGGGTTGGGGTCACCTCTTCCACCACCTATAAAAGTGATACTCTGGTGAATCCATCACCAGGATCACTTTTATCTGAAAGTCGGGCGGCTAACAAAAATAAAGATACTGGGGTTATGGCAGCTAGCTGATGTACATTTACAGTTAGGTGATAGGCAAGTAAGAAATAGAAACTGCTAGAAAGAAGCAACATAGAAGTGTATGATGAATATGAGGTAACTCACAGTCCTGGAGCAAAGCATGCTGTAGAAAGGAAGTAGATCACATGCTAGTAGTACCAAATGATGCAGATTAGGTTTTATGAAAAGGAGTGAGAGGCCAACAGTCTTTTAAATAAGCTAGAATATGTAGCTGAGCTTTGATAATAGAAAAAAGAAAATAAAAATGGGGCCTCCTTTAAAACTTACTATTAACAAAGTGCCAAAAAAATTTATAAATTATTGTTTTTGAGGCGCTAGCTTATATAAAACAATGTGTGCCCACATAAAAAAAACAACAAATACATTTATTAAACAATACAGTACTGTTGCTTTAACAATATGTGAATGTCCTATATTCAAATTCAATCGTGACTGTTCTTAATAAAATTTCTTCAAAACACCACATGAATATTAGTGCTCTGTATTCTTCTTAAAAAAGTGCTTCTTTTTTGTGCTCCTCCACCTTAAGTAAGGGGGCCCCTCACCAGATGACTTTGGTACAATTATGAGTATCACAATTAGGGTTGAGCGGACACCTAGATGTCCGTGTTCGACGGGTTCGGCCGAACTTTAAAAAAAAGTCCGGGTCCGTGTCCCGGACTTTTACCGAACTTTTCCCGGACACCGAACCCCATTGAAGTCAATGGGGACCCGAACTTTAAGGCACTAAAATGGCTCTAAAACACCAATGGAAAGGGCTAGAGTGCTGCAAATGGCAGCAAAACGTAGTTAAGAGCATGGCAAGTGCTCTGCAAACAAATGTGGATAGGGAAATAACTTAAAACAACAAAAAAAAAACAGAAAAATAAAACAATGTTCTTCATCTCTGAAGGACGAGGCCCATAAGGAGTAGGAGGGAGGTTGAGGTGGTGGTGGATGTGGCGGTGTCATAGGCGTGCGCACAGGGTGTGCCTGGTGTACCTGGGCACACCCTAATCACCTAGGGCACATAGTATTATCGCTCTGTTTGCCAGTGAGGAGATGGGAAAGATCTCCCTCGCACCTGCTCTGCTCTATTTCTCTTTGCCAGCAGGGAGAGTAATGTATCGGGGCCATGTACATGTAGGCAAACACATGCATGTGTATTTCAACTTTGGGGTGCACACCCTAATGCAATAGGCTGCGCACACCTATGGGCGGTGTAGGTGGAAGCGGCGGTGGAGGAGGACCAGGGCCGGATTAAGAGCATCATGGTCTTGGTGCTGAGGATTTTGAAGGGCCTTAAGGGCCGTGCCTTGGCATGCACCCAGAGGAGGAAGGGTGCAGCCATGCATGCCTAATTCAACATGGGATGCTGTCTCTGAAGCCCATAAACACATCCATGCATCGGCAACTGTCCCTCCTTGTCCGGCCTTCGCGCTGTGTGGGGAGGTTCTGAGGGTGCTGCCTGGGGAAGCGAGCATAGAAGCCAGACTTCTGTGTTTACAAGTGACAGAAGAGCGGTCACAGTGAATATGGCCAACCCGGGGCCTATATAAAAGGTAGGGGCCTGCATGGAGCTGCAGCTCCAATAGCCCCTACGTTAATCTGGCCCTGAGGAGGAGGACGAGGTAGCCAACACTGCTTCTTTTCACAAATTTTAAATGAGGGTACACCCCAAAAGAGTGAGAAAGAGCAAAAATGGAACAATGGGTGGGTAAGGTCCGTATCCATTGCTATTCTGCACAAGGTACGGAAAAGTCCCGTGGGATCCATGCCTGGTTCATTTTAATGAACGTGAGCTTGTCCACATTGTCTCTGGACAGGCGGCTGCGCTTGTCTGTTATAACACCCCCAGCCGTGCTAAATACCCGTTCAGATAATACACTGGCTGCAGGGCACGCCAGCACCTCCAAGGCGTAAAGGGCAAGCTCAGGCCATGTGCCCAATTTGGAGACCCAGAAGTTGAAGGGGGCAGACCCCTCATTCACTACATGTAGGCGTGTGCACACATACTGCTCCACCATGTTGGTAAAATGCTGCCTCCTGCTACGACGTTCCATCTGAGCTGCTGGTGCTGCTGTTTGTTGTGGCGTGCTGACAAAGCTTTTCCACATTTCGGCCATGCTAACCCTGCCTTCTGAGGTGCTGGCGGTGCCCTGGTTGAGTTGGCGACCTCCTCCTCCTCCTCCTCTGCCTTGTGCTTCCACTGTGGCCCCGCTGTCAGATGGGAATGCCAGCAGCATCGCGTCTACCAGCGTGCGCTTGTACTCGCGCATCTTGCGATCGCGCTCCAGTGAGTGAATTAAGGACGGTACGTTGTCCTTGTAACGGGGATCCAGCAGCGTGGCCACCCAGTAATCAGCACAAGTTAGAATGTGGGCAACTCGGCGGTCCTTGTGGAGACACTGCAGCATGTAATCGCTCATGTGTGCCAGGCTGCCCAGAGGCGACGAAAGGCTGTCCTCTGTGGGAGGTGTATCGTCCGTGTCCTCTGTATCCCCCCAGCCACGCACCAGTGATGGCCATGAGCTGGCCTGGGTGCCACCCTGCTGTGAACATGGTTCCATCTCCTCCTCCAGCTCCTCCTCCTCCTCATCCTCCTCATCCTCCAGAACTGTGCCCCTGCTGGACAATTGTGTCCCTGGCGTTTGTGTGTGCAGGAACCCACCCTCAGAGCCCCTTGCGAATGACTGCCCTGAAAGCCTTTGAAATGTTACCTCTTCATCCTCCTCCTCCTCCTCCTCCTCATCCTGTGCCACATCCTCTTCCATCATCGCCCGAATTGTTTTTTCAAGGAGGCATAGAAGTGGGATAGTTAAGCTGAGAACGGCGTCATTGCCACTGGCCATGTTGGTGGAGTACTCAAAACAGCGCAACAAGGCACACAGGTCTCGCATGGAGGCCCAGTTATTGGTGGTGAAGTGGTGCTGTTCCGCAGAGCGACTCACGCGTGCGTGCTGCAGCTGAAACTCCACTATGGCGTGCTGCTGCTCGCACAGTCTTTCCAGCATGTGCAAGGTGGAGTTCCACCTTGTAGGCACGTCACATATGAGGCGGTGAGCGGGAAGGCCGAAGTTACGCTGCAGTGCTGCCAGGCGAGCAGCAGTAGGGTGAGAACGCCGAAAGTGCGCACAAACGGCCCGCACTTTCTGCAGCAGCTCTGACATATCGGGGTAGTTTTTAAGGAACCTCTGCACCACCAAATTCAGCACATGCGCCAGGCAAGGGATGTGCGTCAAACCGGCTAGGCCCAGAGCTGCTATGAGATTTCTCCCGTTATCGCACACCACCAGGCCGGGCTTGAGGCTCGCTGGCAGCAACCACTCATTTGTTTGCTGTTCCATGCTCCTCCACAACTCCTACGCGGTGTGTGGTTTGTCCCCCAAACAGGCAAGTTGTAAAACTGCCTGCTGTCGTTTACCCCTGGCCGTGCTGAAGTTGGTGGTGAAGGTGTTACGCTGTCCGGATGAGGAGGCGGTAGAGGATGAGGAAGCGGAGTAGGAGGAGTTAGGAACAGGAGGCAAACTGAAGCGCCCTGCAATCCTCGGTGGTGGAAGGACATGCGCCAAATTGCTATCCGCCTCAGGCCCATCCGCCACTGCATTTACCCAGTGTGCAGTTAGGGAGATATAACGCCCCTGACTGTGCTTACTGGTCCACGTATCGGTAGTTAGGTGGACCTTGGCACAGATGGCGTTGCGCAGTGCACACCTGATTTTTTCCCCCACTTGGTTGTGTAGGGAAGGGATGGCTTGCCTGGAAAAGTAGTGGCGGCTGGGCACGACGTACTGTGGGACAGCCACCGACATAAGGTTTTTAAAACTGTGCGTCTCCACCAGACGGAATGACAGCATTTCAAAGGCCAATAATTTTGAAATGCTGGCATTCAGGGCCAGGGATCGCGGGTGGGTAGGGGGGTACATCCTCTTCCTCTCAAGTGTTTGGGAGATGGAAATCTGAACGCTTCCACGGGACATTGTGGAGATGGTTGTTGGTGACCCAGGTGGTGGTGTTGCTGACAGATCGTCTGTTTGCGGGGTGGCAGGTGCCGGTATCACTACAGATGTGGCTGGAGCGGCCGAGACTGCAGCAGAAGAGGAAGCAGGATGAGCCAGAGACGTTTCTTGGTTTTGAAGGTGTGTACTCCACTGCAGCTCGTGCTTTGCACTTAGATGCCTGATCATGCAGGTTGTGCTCAGGTTGAGAAGGTTTATGCCTCGCTTCAAGCTCTGATTGCACAGGGTGCAAACCACTCGTGTCCTGTCATCAGCACATTTTCTAAAGAACTTCCACGCTAGAGAACTCCTTTGAGCTGACTTTGGTGCGCTCGTTCCCTTGCTGCGTTGGGCAGTAGCGGGCGTAGTGTCTAGGGCACGGCCGCTCCGCTTCTGCACCCTGCTCCCTCTTCTGCTGTGCTGGTGGCTCTGTGCGACCACCGCCTCTTCCTCCAAACTACTCAGGTCACCTGCATGACGTTCATTCCATGTGGGGTCGAGGACCTCATCGTCCTCCACATCATCTTCCACCCAGTCTTCACCCCTGCCCTCCTTGTCGGTCTCCACAATGCTGAACGCCGCAGCAGTTGGCACCTGCGTTTCGTCATCATCGGAGACGTGCTGCGATGATCCTTGCATGTACTCATCTTGAGAAATAAGTGGTTGGGCATCGCTGCACTCAATCTCTTCCACTTCTGGGGCAGGGCTAGGTGGATGGCCCTGGGAAACCCTGCTGACAGAGTCATCAAAAAGAAGAAGAGACTGCTGTATGGCTTGGGGCTCAGACTGCTTGCCTGATTTGCAAGGGGGTGAGGTGAAAGACGGTTGGACATCGGCTGCAGGTGCCAACTGTGACCTTTCTGCAGTAGACTGGGTGGGAGACAATGTGAAGGAACTGGAGGCACTGTCAGCAGCAAACCAATCTACTATCGCCTCCACTTGTTCTGGCCTCATCACTTCTAGGGGCGTATGATGCCCTACCAAATACTGATGCCGGTTCTGTCGCCTACTCACACTTGAGGAAGGTGTTTCACTTGTGCGTGTAGCTGGCACAGATCGACCACATCCTCTCCTTGCAACAGGAGCTCTAGCAGCAGCACCACCACGACCCAGGCCACGGCCCCTATTTGACGCTCTCCTCATATTTCTGAAATTTAAGATCTTGCCCTAGAAAGGTCTTTATTGAATAGCGGAACAAAAGAACAACAGTATCGCACGGGTGTATCTCACAGTCAAATATGCAAACTATGCCGCAATTTAATGTTTTTTTACACCAAAAGGGTGTGTATTGAATAGCGGAATAGGATAAAAAACTGTGTATCTCACACGTACAAACACAGACTAGGCCCGATTAAATTTTTTCCTACCCTAAAGGGAGGATGAGGAAGAGGAGTATGGAACAGGCAGCACCCTCAAATCTTCAGAAGTATGAGATGAACCCCAAAAACTTGGAAAGGTGGATCTCACACGTACCGACACAGACTATTCCGCAATTTAATTGAGCCCCAAAGGTTTTTATTGAATAGCGGAATAGGAAATATGATCAAAAAAAAGTGTATGTTTTTCACACGTACAGAAGCACACTAGGCCCCAATTACTATTGTTTGTACACCTAAAAGGATGGATGAGGAGGAGGAGGAGGAGGAGTATAGAACAGGCAGCACCCTCAAAGCTTCAGAAGTATGAGATGAACCCCAAAAACTTGGAAAGGTGGATCTCACACGTACCGACACAGACTATTCCGCAATTTAATTGAGCCCCAAAGGTTTTTATTGAATAGCGGAATAGGAAATGTGATACAAAAAAAGTGTATGTTTTTCACACGTACAGAAGCACACTAGGCCCCAATTACTATTGTTTGTACACCTAAAAGGATGGATGAGGAGGAGGAGGAGGAGGAGGAGTATAGAACAGGCAGCACCCTCAAAGCTTCAGAAGTATGAGATGAACCCCAAAAACTTGGAAAGGTGGATCTCACACGTACCGACACAGACTATTCCGCAATTTAATTGAGCCCCAAAGGTTTTTATAGAATAGCGGAATAGGAAATATGATCAAAAAAAAGTGTATGTTTTTCACACGTACAGAAGCACACTAGGCCCCAATTACTATTGTTTGTACACCTAAAAGGATGGATGAGGAAGAGGAGGAGGAGGAGTATAGAACAGGCAGCACCCTCAAAGCTTCAGAAGTATGAGATGAACCCCAAAAACTTGGAAAGGTGGATCTCACACGTACCGACACAGACTTTTCCGCAATTTAATTGAGCCCCAAAGGTTTTTATAGAATAGCGGAATAGGAAATATGATAAAAAAAAGTGTATGTTTTTCACACGTACAGAAGCACACTAGGCCCCAATTACTATTGTTTATACACCTAAAAGGATGGATGAGGAGGAGGAGGAGGAGGAGGAGGAGTATAGAACAGGCAGCACCCTCAAAGCTTCAGAAGTATGAGATGAACCCCAAAAACTTGGAAAGGTGGATCTCACACGTACCGACACAGACTATTCCGCAATTTAATTGAGCCCCAAAGGTTTTTATTGAATAGCGGAATAGGAAATATGATCAAAAAAAAGTGTATGTTTTTCACACGTACAGAAGCACACTAGGCCCCAATTACTATTGTTTGTACACCTAAAAGGATGGATGAGGAGGAGGAGGAGGAGGAGTATAGAACAGGCAGCACCCTCAAAGCTTCAGAAGTATGAGATGAACCCCAAAAACTTGAAAAGGTGGATCTCACACGTACCGACACAGACTATTCCGCAATTTAATTGAGCCCCAAAGGTTTTTATCGAATAGCGGAATAGGAAATATGATCAAAAAAAAGTGTATGTTTTTCACACGTACAGAAGCACACTAGGCCCCAATTACTATTGTTTGTACACCTAAAAGGATGGATGAGGAGGAGGAGGAGTATAGAACAGGCAGCACCCTCAAAGCTTCAGAAGTATGAGATTGTATTCACTGTACCCCACAAAGATTGTGTTCACTGTACCCCACAAAGATTGTGTTCACTGTACCCCACAAAGTTTTTGTTCACTGCACCCCACAAAGATTGTGTTCACTGCACTCCAAAAGGATTGTCTTCACTGCACCCCACAAAGATTGTGTTCACTGTACCCCACAAAGGTTTTGTTCACTGCACCCCACAAAGATTGTGTTCACTGTACCCCACAAAGGTTTTGTTCACTGCACCCCACAAAGATTGTGTTCACTGTACCCCCCAAAGATTTTGTTCACTGCACCCCACAAGGATTGTCTTCACTGCACCCCACAAGGATTGTCTTCACTGCACCCCACAAGGATTGTCTTCACTGCACCCCACAAAGATTGTGTTCACTGTACCCCACAAAGATTTTGTTCACTGCACTCCAAAAGGATTGTCTTCACTGCACCCCACAAAGATTGTGTTCACTGTACCCCACAAAGGTTTTGTTCACTGCACCCCACAAAGATTGTGTTCACTGTACCCCACAAAGGTTTTGTTCACTGCACCCCACAAAAATTGTGTTCACTGTACCCCCCAAAGATTTTGTTCACTGCACCCCACAAGGATTGTCTTCACTGCACCCCACAAGGATTGTCTTCACTGCACCCCACAAAGATTGTGTTCACTGTACCCCACAAAGGTTGTGTTCACTGCACCCCACAAAGGTTTTGTTCACTGCACCCCACAAAGATTGTGTTCACTGCACCCCACAAAGGTTTTGTTCACTGCACCCCACAAAGATTGTGTTCACTGTACCCCACAAAGGTTTTGTTCACTGCACCCCACAAATATTGTGTTCACTGTACCCCACAAAGATTGTGTTCACTGTACCCCACAAAGGTTTTGTTCACTGCACCCCACAAAGATTGTGTTCACTGTACCCCACAAAGGTTTTGTTCACTGCACCCCACAAAAATTGTGTTCACTGTACCCCCCAAAGATTTTGTTCACTGCACCCCACAAGGATTGTCTTCACTGCACCCCACAAGGATTGTCTTCACTGCACCCCACAAAGATTGTGTTCACTGTACCCCACAAAGGTTGTGTTCACTGCACCCCACAAAGGTTTTGTTCACTGCACCCCACAAAGATTGTGTTCACTGCACCCCACAAAGGTTTTGTTCACTGCACCCCACAAAGATTGTGTTCACTGTACCCCACAAAGATTGTGTTCACTGTACCCCACAAAGGTTTTGTTCACTGCACCCCACAAAGATTGTGTTCACTGTACCCCACAAAGGTTGTGTTCACTGCACCCCACAAAGGTTTTGTTCACTGCACCCCACAAAGATTGTGTTCACTGCACCCCACAAAGATTGTGTTCACTGTACCCCACAAAGGTTTTGTTCACTGCACCCCACAAAGATTGTGTTCACTGTACCCCACAAAGATTGTGTTCACTGCACTCCAAAAGGATTGTCTTCACTGCACCCCACAAAGATTGTGTTCACTGTACCCCACAAAGATTTTGTTCACTGCAACCCACAAAGATTGTGTTCACTGTACCCCACAAAGATTTTGTTCACTGCATTCCAAAAGGATTGTCTTCACTGCACCCCACAAAGATTGTGTTCACTGTACCCCACAAAGGTTTTGTTCACTGCACCCCACAAAGATTGTGTTCACTGTACCCCACAAAGGTTTTGTTCACTGCACCCCACAAAGATTGTGTTCACTGTACCCCACAAAGATTGTGTTCACTGTACCCCACAAAGGTTTTGTTCACTGCACCCCACAAAGATTGTGTTCACTGTACCCCACAAAGGTTGTGTTCACTGCACCCCACAAAGGTTTTGTTCACTGCACCCCACAAAGGTTGTGTTCACTGTACCCCACAAAGGTTTTGTTCACTGCACCCCACAAAGATTGTGTTCACTGTACCCCACAAAGGTTTTGTTCACTGCACCCCACAAAGATTGTGTTCACTGTACCCCCCAAAGATTTTGTTCACTGCACCCCACAAGGATTGTCTTCACTGCACCCCACAAAGATTGTGTTCACTGTACCCCACAAAGATTTTGTTCACTGCACCCCACAAAGATTGTGTTCACTGTACCCCACAAAGATTTTGTTCACTGCACTCCAAAAGGATTGTCTTCACTGCACCCCACAAAGATTGTCTTCACTGTACCCCATAAAGGTTTTGTTCACTGCACCCCACAAAGATTGTGTTCACTGTACCCCACAAAGGTTTTGTTCACTGCACCCCACAAAGATTGTGTTCACTGTACCCCACAAAGATTGTGTTCACTGTACCCCACAAAGGTTTTGTTCACTGCACCCCACAAGGATTGTCTTCACTGCACCCCACAAGGATTGTCTTCACTGCACCCCACAAAGATTGTGTTCACTGTACCCCACAAAGATTTTGTTCACTGCACCCTACAAAGATTGTGTTCACTGTACCCCACAAAGATTTTGTTCACTGCACTCCAAAAGGATTGTCTTCACTGCACCCCACAAAGATTGTGTTCACTGTACCCCACAAAGGTTTTGTTCACTGCACCCCACAAAGATTGTGTTCACTGTACCCCACAAAGGTTTTGTTCACGCACCCCACAAAGATTGTGTTCACTGTACCCCACAAAGATTGTGTTCACTGTACCCCACAAAGGTTGTGTTCACTGCACCCCACAAAGGTTTTGTTCACTGCACCCCACAAGGATTGTCTTCACTGCACCCCACAAAGATTGTGTTCACTGCACCCCACAAAGATTGTGTTCACTGTACCCCACAAAGGTTTTGTTCACTGCACCCCACAAAGATTGTGTTCACTGTACCCCACAAAGATTGTGTTCACTGTACCCCACAAAGGTTTTGTTCACTGCACCCCACAAAGATTGTGTTCACTGTACCCCACAAAGGTTGTGTTCACTGCACCCCACAAAGGTTTTGTTCACTGCACCCCACAAAGATTGTGTTCACTGCACCCCACAAAGATTGTGTTCACTGTACCCCACAAAGGTTTTGTTCACTGCACCCCACAAAGATTGTGTTCACTGTACCCCACAAAGATTGTGTTCACTGCACTCCAAAAGTATTGTCTTCACTGCACCCCACAAAGATTGTGTTCACTGTACCCCACAAAGGTTTTGTTCACTGCACCCCACAAAGATTGTGTTCACTGTACCCCACAAAGGTTTTGTTCACTGCACCCCACAAAGATTGTGTTCACTGTACCCCCCAAAGATTTTGTTCACTGCACCCCACAATGATTGTCTTCACTGCACCCCACAAGGATTGTCTTCACTGCACCCCACAAAGATTGTGTTCACTGCACCCCACAAAGGTTTTGTTCACTGCACCCCACAAAGATTGTGTTCACTGTACCCCCCAAAGATTTTGTTCACTGCACCCCACAAGGATTGTCTTCTCTGCACCCCACAAAGATTGTGTTCACTGTACCCCCCAAAGATTTTGTTCACTGCACCCCACAAGGATTGTCTTTACTGCACCCCACAAGGATTGTCTTCACTGCACCCCACAAAGATTGTGTTCACTGTACCCCCACAAAGGTTTTGTTCACTGCACCCCACAAAGATTTTGTTCACTGCACTCCAAAAGGATTGTGTTCACTGCACCCCAAAAAGATTTTGTTCACTGCAGCCCACACACAGGAAAATGGATGTGGATCACTGACACCTGCCTATCTCCTATCCCACACCACACAGCAATATCGATTGTAGTTTGTAGAACACAGTTTCCCTAAAATTCAGCAGACTCTGTCCCTAACAGGATTGAGAAGAGATCGTAGATCAGGAGAACTAAGTGCAGACCCCACCCCACACAGCAATATCGATTGTAGTTTGTAGAACACTCTGACCCTAAAATTCAGCAGCAGCCTCTCCCTAACAGGATTGAGAAGAGATCGTAGATCAGGATTGAGTGCAGACCCCACCCCCCACACAGCAATATCGATTGTAGTTTGCAGAAGACACTGACCCTATAATTCAGCAGACTCTATCCCTAAAATGCCTACAACTCGCCCTGCCTAAACACTCCGACCTGTCCCTCAGTTCTATCCGGACACAAATGGTTTTTTCCTGCCTATCTTTCCCTAATCAGCAGCCAGCACGTTGATGTGTGCTCTGTCCCTGATCTAAGCAGCATAATGACGCCGCTGCGGCTGCCTCGAACTTATAAAGACTTGGTCACATGCTTCAGACGGCCAATCACAGCTACTGAGACATTTGCAGGCATGGCTGGGATGGCTTAAGGCACACCAGTTAAACAATTATTGATTGGCTGTTGAAAGCCCGCCATGAAAAGAGCGCCAAAGCATGCAAAACCCGGAAATAAAACGACCGAACACGGATTTTTACCCGAATATACAATAAAGTGTCCGTGTTCGTGTTCGGGTAACAAAAATCCAATTATTCGGTAAGAACACGAATAATACAGTCCGTGTTCGCTCAACACTAATCACAATCAAATCAAAGGAGTTGCGATGGGGCTAGATATGCCCCCAGTGTTGCCAATATATTTCTCCACAAATGGGAGGAGGAGGACATTTTTCCAAAGCATATTCCACAATTGAAGTACTACAGAAGATATATAAATGATGTAATTTCAGTTTGGGATGGACTAGAGGAAGATTTACATAACTTTCTCCAACAGCTTAATACACGCTGTGTATACACTGGGTGTGGCGGGAGGAATAAATCAGGAAGCGGCTCTGTCGGCACTTCAGATTGGCAGGGAAGCTGAAACAGTCAGGCTGACTTTCTGTTTAAAGGTAAGAGCACACGGAGATGTTATCTTCTTTGTGTTGTCACTCGGGCATCTTTACATAGTGGATATTCCTATACATTTGTCTTTTCCAGTCTAGGTTCCAACTTTAACTTTTTTGGTGGCTAGCTAAAGGGGTCGTATGGAGCAAACTTCTTACATATAGAAGTGGATATTTGGCAAATTGCTATCTCTGACACACTCCGCTAGTGTTAGTGTGGGTGATTTTCTCAGTAAGTTTCAAACTGTCTCTAAGTCTTATCATCACTTTAGTCTTAAATTATTTAATAGTTTTCCAATTATTGACTTCAATATACAATTTTTGCCACTATCAGACCGTTTAGTTGTCTGTATCTTTTTCAAGTTTACCTAAACCATTTATAAGTTCTGTTATTTGCTTAATAACATATAAACATCAATTTAAGGATTTTTCATTAAATTTATTGTTTGACTAAATAGGACCTGAGAGCCCTACCATATAGCCTTCTGGTGAATATCTGTCCAAATTAATTTGATCGATATCTAGTCAATTTTTTGTTATAAACAAGTGCATCTGGATAACTAGTTTATGCCCTAAAACACAGTGGTAAGAAACCCATTATCAATCTTTAATGTATATATTTTTTACATCTATCATATACAGTGCCTTGCGAAAGTATTTGGCCCCCTTGAACTTTTCAACCTTTTGCCACATTCCAGGCTTCAAACATAAAGATAAAAAACTGTAATTTTTTTGTGAAGAATCAACAACAAGTAGGACACAATCATGAAGTGGAACGAAATTTATTAGATATTTCAAACTTTTTTAACAAATAAAAAACTGAAAAATTGGGCATGCAAAATTATTCAGCCCCCTCAAGTTAATACTTTGTAGCGCCACCTTTTGCTGCGATTACAGCTGTAAGTCGCTTGGGGTAAGTCTCTATCAGTTTTGCACATCGAGAGACTGAAATTTTTGCCCATTCCTCCTTGCAAAACAGCTCGAGCTCAGGGAGGTTGGATGAGGAGCGTTTGTGAACAGCAGTTTTCAGTTCTTTCCACAGATTCTCGATTGGATTCAGGTCTGGACTTTGACTTGGCCATTCTAACACCTGGATATGTTTATTTGTGAACCATTCCATTGTAGATTTTGCTTTATGTTTTGGATCATTGTCTTGTTGGAAGACAAATCTCCATCCCAGTCTCAGGTCTTTTGCAGACTCCATCAGGTTTTCTTCCACAGTGGTCCTGTATTTGGCTCCATCCTTCTTCCCATCAATTTTAACCATCTTCCCTGTCCCTGCTAAAGAAAAGCAGGCCCAAACCATGATGCTGCCACCACCATGTTTGACAGTGGGGATGGTGTGTTCAGGGTGATGAGCTGTGTTGCTTTTACGCCAAACATAACGCTTTGCATTGTTGCCAAAAAGTTCGGTTTTGGTTTCAGCTGACCAGAGCACGTTCTTCCACATGTTTGGTGTGTCTCCCAGGTGGCTTGTGGCAAACTTTAAACAACACTTTTTATGGATATCTTTAAGAAATGGCTTTCTTCTTGCCACTCTTACATAAAGGCCAGATTTGTGCAGTATACAACTGATTGTTGTCCTTTAGACAGAGTCTCCCACCTCAGCTGCAGATCTCTGCAGTTCATCCAGAGTGATCATGGGCCTCTTGGCTGCATCTCTGATCAGTCTTCTCCTTGTATGAGCTGAAAGTTTAGAGGGACGGCCAGGTCTTCGTAGATTTGCAGTGGTTTGATACTCCTTCCATTTCAATAATATCGCTTGCACAGTGCTCCTTGGGATGTTTAAAGCTTGGGAAATCTTTTTGTATCCAAATCCGGCTTTAAACTTCTCCACAACAGTATTTCGGACCTGCCTGGTGTGTTCCTTGTTCTTCATGATGCTCTGCACTTTAAACTGACCTCTGAGACTATCACAGTGCAGGTGCATTTATACGGAGACTTGATTACACACAGGTGGATTCTATTTATCATCATTAGTAATTTAGGTCAACATTGGATCATTCAGAGATCCTCACTGAACTTTTGGAGAGAGTTTGCTGCACTGAAAGTAAAGGGGCTGAATAATTTTGCACGCCCAATTTTTCAGTTTTTTATTTGTTAACAAAGTTTGAAATATCCAATAAATTTTGTTCCACTTCATGATTGTGTCCCACTTGTTGCTGATTCTTCACAAAAAAATACAGTTTTATATCTTTATGTTTGAAGCCTGAAATGTGGCAAAAGGTCAAAGTTCAAGGGGGCCGAATACTTTCGCAAGGCATTGTATATTATTGTGTAATAAAATTGTTTTCAATGCATGTTCATTGTCATATTTTTGATATTTGGATATACATATTTTTCATCTGAATTAATTGCAATTATTTCAAATGCTGTATTATTCACTTTGATTCATCTATTAACATAGGAGTGATAACAAATTATCCCCTGAAGAAGCCAAGTCTATCGACAAGGGATTATCACCCCAGAAGTATTACTAATCTTGGATCATGTTAACCAGTCTCCAGAATATCAATTCTGAGTAATTTTAATATTATTGTTTGTATATGTATTGTCTTACAACTATTTTTTATAAATTGAATAAAATATGAAGTTACATTTTTATCCCTCTTTTCAGTTTATTGGCACCTTAAAAATCCCAGCTCCTTTCTGTGTTCTATTTTCAGTAAGGGATGTGGTGCTAGGTGAGTTCACCCCTGGAAACACTTTTTTCTTGTCCATATACAGATGATGTCATGTTAGTTTGGGATGGACTAGAGGAAGATTTACATAACTTTCTCCAAAAGCTTAATAGTAACGCATACTGTATGATATTAGGCTCACAGGGAGTTGGCAAAAAGAGAAAATTCAATTCTTGGACCTAGAGGTATATAAAGATAAGAACATATTGGGCAGAAGAACATTTTTTAAGAGTGTGGATAGAAATGGCTATATGTCAACTATAAGCTGCCATCATCCCATTTGGACGATAGCCATACCTAAGGGACAGTTCACCCATATAAAAAGGAATTGAAATAAGGAAAACGATTACATTTAACAGACAGATATACTAATAGACAGATTCATGGAAAAGGGGTACAAAAAGAAAGAATTAATAAAAAGTAGGGTTCTAGTTAATAGAATGAAGCAAGAAGAAATGGTGTTTATCACAGGATTCAATCTGAAATACAAACTATAATTCCAACAAAACCTATTTTTATATATAGACGGGCACCAGGCCTGAGGAACCTTATAGCAAAAAATGTCATAACCTCCCGACATCCCCCCCCCCAAAAAAAAAAAGGAACTACATTCCTGCAAAGGGACAGGTTCTATAGATGTGGGAAATGTAAAGAGTGTAATACAACTTTAGATAAAGAAGAAAGGTACAATCATTTAGAAACAACTTTCGTGACCCGGAGCATCCATCCCTCAATATGTATACAAAAAGGCCTCCATCCCTCAATATGTATACAAAAATATATAAAAATGTCATGGGACTTTAAATGAGGCCAACCACTTTATTAAAATGGGTGTATATAGTACATATGGTAACAAATCAAGCAATGCAGCAAAAATAAATACAAGGTAACAGTTTCAGAATAAAGTAAAAATGTATGTAATAAAAAGCTAACATATGACAATTCATAACTAGTACAATAAATACATAATGCACTGATACATGTTAATATATACATCAAGAATACATGATGGGTAAGATATGATGAAACAACTTGGCATTCTAAAGCTGACGCGTTTCGCGGAACCCTGTCCGCTTCTTCAAGCGTATGATGCAAGAGAAGATCTAAAAATCTAAATGAATATAAATATGTAAGAAAATAATGAAGAGTTCCCCCAAAAAAAGGGGAAAAATGAATTACCAGCACCTAAAATAGGAGGGTGAAGGGGCGGCAGACACAGGCCTCACTCGGGGCTGTGACAAAAAGACCCAGGTCAGGGGGACATCTGGAGGGCAGGTCAAGTGCAGTGTTTGATCCATGGAATTAATGATTGTGGATGTATTCCAACCCATATAAATCTAAAAAAAGAATGTGGTATATAAGCAATATGCATAAAGAAGAAGAATGAATGATAAATAAAATAGAGGTGATGTAGGCCTTTGTCTATCACCCCCTTCACCCCCCTTTTTTAGATGCTGGTAATTATCCCCCCCCCTTTTTTTGGGGGGGAGACTCTTCATTTTTTTCTTACATGTTTATATTCATTTAGATTTTTAGATCCTCTTTTGCATCATACTCTTGAAGAAGCGGACAGGATTCTGTGAAACGCCTCTAGGATGCCAAATTGTTTCATCATATCTTACCAATCATGTATTCTTGATGTATATATCAACATGTATCAGTGCATTATTTATTTATTTATTGTACCAATTATGAATTGTCATATGTTAGCTTTTTAATTCATACATTTTTACTTTATTCTGAAACTGTTACTTTGTATTTATTTTTGCTGCATTGCTTTATTTGTTACCATATGTACTATATACACCCATTTTGGTAAAGTGGTTGCCCTCATTCAAAGTCCCATGACCTTTTTATATTTTATTTTTAAAGCGGAGTTCCACCCATTTTTAATAGGTTGGAATACATAGATCTTTGTAATCCCCTTTAAAACGGCTTTTACCAATGGAAACTTTTTTTTTTTTTTTTTTGCTAGTAAATACCTTAATTTCGGCTTTATTCCTCCTCTCCTCACTTCCTGGTCCGATCGGCGATGACGTCATTCGGCGATCCGCAGTGTCTGCTGGGATGTATTCTATTCCAGAAATCTCAGTAGCTGTATCTGTACTGAGCCGTGCCTGCCCCGCCTCCTCCCATTCAGTTGCATTGTATGAATGTATTAAGGCCGTTCTCTGCCCCGCCTCCACCCCGCCTCCTCTCATTGAGTTGTATTGAGAGGAGGCGGGGCGGAGGCTGGGCAGAGAACAGCCTTAATACATTCATACAATGCAATTCATTAAGAGGAGGCGGGGCGGAGGCGGGGCAGGCACGGCTCAGTACAGCTACAGCTACTGAGATTTCTGGAATAGAATACATCCCAGCAGACACTGCGGATCGCCGAATGACGTCATCGCCGATCGGACCAGGAAGTGAGGAGAGGAGGAATAAATCCGAAATTAAGGTATTTACTAGCAAAAAAAAAAAAAAAAAAGTTTCCATTGGTAAAAGCCGTTTTAAAGGGGATTACAAAGATCTAAAGTTCCAAAAATGGGTGGAACTCCACTTTAAGGTACAATCATTCACATCATCAGATGGAGGGGAATATGAAATACGAAAATGTATCACCTGTACCACACAATATGTTAGATATCTTTTGATTTGTCCATGTGGCCTGAAATATGTGGGTAGAACCAAAAGATGTTTGTATAAATTGATTAATGAGGACATCTACAACAGAAACTGGGGATATAGACACCATAGTCTGTCCAATCATTTTAGACATACACACAATAGAGATCCATCAAAGTTGAAATTTTATGGGATAGACAGAGTACAACCATATTGAGAGGAAGTGACATGCGTAAGCAAATACAGTATCACAAAATTAAACCCAATGGATCTACCCGCTAAATTCTCTTAGCCCCATGGGCCTAAACATAGATATAGATTTTAACTGCTATATCAATGATTTTTGAACATGGGTTAAAATAAAGATAAATAAAAAAGTTTTTATTTATCTAAGGTCCAGTATTGTAGTCCCATAATTTTAATTTTACATTTTAAAAGGAATACTTATTTTTATGTACGGATGCTGAGAAGGGGAAGTCCAAGAAGGGTTATTTACATTAATTTTACCTTAAGGATATGATAATCACTTCACCTCCAAAACCTGACCACTAGAGGGAAACCTAAAAATCTGAAATGGCATAAGGACACTAAAATGGAGTAACCTACATATCAATGTCAACATGGGTATTCATTTTAAAATTTAGTGTGGCATTACTAATATTATACTTTGAGATTTAGTGGTGTTCACTAATAATACGTTTTTTTATTTGTAAGAAAGAGTGCTTTGAGTATTATGAGATTGTACCGGACCACATGAATCGGATGATGGGAAGCAGGGAATGTCACTCCTACATACTGATTGGAAAAACCCAGTGCACCTTTTTGTCAAATACATGTCCTCCGATCCAGTCATGTGATTGAGTAGGGAACGCATAGTGATACATCAACCAATGGGAAGCCAAAAGGGGATATAAAAGACACCGAAAATATGGCCGCTAAACGACTTCCTTGTAGTGATGATACTTTGGGTTTCATCAAGTCCGACTCAGGTGGAATGCAGGTGGAATGCAGGCCAACTCTGTCCACGAGCGGCGAGGATTGTACTGTACCAGGCGAGTTATAGTGGGTACCGCTGTATGGCACACTAAAATGTGAGTTTTACTGGCATATGAATTTTATCTTACAACTTTTAAATAAACGTACTGCACGATTATTCGATAATGTTTTTTATTCTGGGATATTTTTGCTGATGATGCTGAGTCTATTCTGATGCGAAGGAGATCCATTTAGGCTGTGAGAGTCTGGATGGCCTAGAGGCATTTGGTTATCTATACCGGAGACACTGGATTTATGCTGAGTCTCTCCTGAAGTGAAGGAGTTGCATATAAGCTGTGAGGGTCCTGGTGGCCCAAAGTCATCTGGTAAGTGGCTTCCTTACTTAAGGTGGAGGAATACCTTTTGAATAAGAATACAGAGCACTAATATACACATGGTGTTTTGAAGAAATTTTATTAAGGACAGTCACGACTGAATATTGTTAAAGCAACAGCACTGTATTGCTTAATAAATGTATGTGTTGTTTTCTATGTGGGCACACATTGTTATATAAGCTAGGGCCTCAAACACAATAATTGAGCTTTGATAATGCTGAGAGACAAATGCTGATCCATACCCAACCATCTCCTCCCACTGCTAATAAATATATATATATATATAATATATATATATATATATATATATATATATATATATATATATATATACACACACACGCACATATATATATATATATATATATATATATATATATTCATCTAGGGGGGACATTCAATAAAGAGTTTATATATTCTACAAGGAAATTATGCACTATATCACCAGCACTCTTTGGGCTTTCTCTAACACAGCTAAAGCACATCAATATGGCTGCTGGAAATCCTTTAATTTTTAGTGAGGGGCTGGAACATAAGAAAGCCCCCATTATTGGACCTTCTAAACCTCTTGCCCTACATTTAGCGTCCAGGATGGACAGTATTACTGTTTGCCTACTATGGCCACAATGCCTGGATCAGTTCATTGTGTTCCCAAACTACAAATGTATTTTTTTACTGGGTGAACTCAACCTAAACCCAAGCTCAAAGCTCATCTCTAATTCAAAATGAACATGAAAAATTTCATAAGCAGAAGTAACTTCCTGTGTAATAAAGATTTTAAATCATTACATCAAGAAATATAGACTGCTGAACTTCTGAACTTAGTTACACAATTTTACCTGCATAAGATGTGCTTGGTTCCATCTCTTCCTACCAACAAAGTGTGCTTTTTGGTGTTCCTATTATATTATATTATATTATATTATATTATATTATATTATATTATATTAATTACAGAGACTTGGGAGGTGGGAATGGGCTAGGCAAAGTTCGAGAAAAGTTAAGATGTGGATACAGCATTAGCTATTTTGAAATAGGGGGTGAGCGCACCGTTTTTAAAACATTAACAATTGTTGAGCTGTACTGCTTTATTCTACAGAAAATAGAAGATCTAGTTTTTAGTTTTGGGAGGCATACAAGATATACCACTATGTGAATGATGTGCATAACCAATGTTTACTAATAGTCAGGGCCAGGACAAGGGGTGGGAAGGAGGGGAGGCTGCCCTTGGCAATGTAGTATCAGGTGATGTGGGGGGGGGGGGGGCTCCATGAGGAGTTTGGGGGGGGGGGTATTTGTGGGGCAGCAGAGGTAATAATTGTTGTAGAATTTGAAATTTGGGGGGATGTGCAAGGAAATTGATTTGGTGGAGATTTGTGTTAGGAGGGGGAATGGGGCAAGAGGATTTGTGCTAGGAGGGGGTATCTGGAGTGTTTGTACTAGAAGTAGTGATATGGTATAGGGGAGAGGTTATTGGTGCTAGGAGGGAAAATGTATTTTGGTGATGGGGTTGTGCTAGTAGGGATGATTAGGGCACATTGGGGCTAGGAGGGCAAATGTGAGCGATTTGGAGTGGGAGGAGAAAATGTGTATTTTGAAATTTGAGGAGTAGAGGTATTGTGCCAGGAGAAGCGATTTGGTTTTGTGGAGGGGGGGTCAAAAATTTGTGCTGGGAGGGAAGATTTTAGCAGGGTGTGGATTTGTCCTGTGAGGACGAGGTATTTATTCTTAGGGGGTAAGTAGGCTGACACATAATGCTCATACACTTTGAGGGGGGAAGGGATAGCAGTTTGGCATGTTCACCCTGGGCTCCAGGTGGCTTTGTCCTGGCACTGCTAACAGCGAACCAAGTTTCTTTATTTTTACAAGACCGTTGGTCATGGTAGAGTAGATCCACAGAATTTCCACCTGTTATAAGTGTTCTCAAACATGGTTGTGAAGCCAAAATATCAATCAAAATCTGATCAATATTATAATTTTGAATCTGAATTTAGTGCAAAACTGGTAAATACAAAAAGTACTTAAAAACATACTTAAAACAAAGTTAATAATAACATAGTCAACTGTTTAGGCCTTCCAGTTTCAACATAGTTACTGAATTTAGTAGAGAAACAAACTGCAATGTGATAATTGGTTATTTTTTTATATTAATATTATCACCATCTGCCAAGATGCCATCTTTCCCACCATATTGTTGTTGCTAAAATACTTGACTAAACATACAAGTTCACATAACTGTTAATATCCTGCTGCTGTATCCAACAGGACATACTCAGTACAACTGATAATTATGCAGAATACATTAGCATGTTATCAGATGATTACAGTCATTAGCAATTCAGCTTTTTATAATAAGTACTGGAATATTTATGATGAACCATGTGTGACAGAGGGTAGAGAACAAAACAGTGCTATCATTCATTCTGTAATAACCATCCAATGTCACATCTAATACAAAGATAATCAACAAGGAGAAGATGAGCTACACATTGGAAATGGAATGGAATAAAGGATAAGAAAGCTATGCCAGCTCCTCAAAGACCCCAGACTTTTTATTTTCTAGATTAAGAAAAAAAAAAAACTTCATAGTGTTATACATAGGGATATCCAGGAATATTGGAATATTGGGAACTATATCCTAGGATCAGCACAAAGGATATAGGCTGCTTATTGCAAAACTGAGCAAAAATGTGGTCACATTCTCTTTTAACACTTTTTACATAATGTGACCCTAACTAAATTGACCAGTGCTGCTCAAGGCTCCACTGTGTCCTCTCATGTAGCAACCGCTAGCAGTGCAAATAAGGACAGAGCTTGTCCCAGCTCTAGATATCTAATGTAAAAGGGAAAAGTCCTGGATAAAATACATTTCTGCAAAACTCCGTAAGAAGCCTCAGCCCAGGCTCCAACCAGGTTATCCTATCTTATACTTATACCTATACTAAAATCACACAAAGTGACAAACAAGTATGAAAAAACACAACAATTTAGTGCAGAAGTTAACTTCTCTTAACAAAAGAGCACCAAAAGAATACACATTTGCTATTCTGGGACTTTAATCTCAATACATAATAATCCTTTTTTATGGACAACATATTTAAAAATGTTGGTTACACGTAGCGCTCCTAGGGCCGCCATTGCATGAGTTGACTGGCTTCACTGCTTGTAGAATGCTCACTTGGTAAATTTGCTGACAAAAAACAATTTTCTTCCTGTTGAATGGGCATTGTAGTCATGCCATTCTTCCATTCACTCTATACAGTGTGGATGCAGTGTAGATTCTCCCACTGTGGCTATTGTATTCTGACAGCTAGTACCAGACTGCCTGAACATCAGCTGCATCTGATTGGTTTCAGCTGCTGTTTCGCTAACATCTTGCCATCTGGCTACTTCAATTTATCAACCAAAGAATGCTGAGGGGAGGGGAAAGGGCCACCCATGTAGTCAATTTACTGTCATTGTTTGCAAATTGTCTTTATTGTCAAATGTAGTTTCTGGTATCTATCTTTGCCCATCATAGTTTTTGGTATAAACATTTTAACCCATTTCAAACATCCACAATGCTGATGGAATCACAGAGTTTTAGGCTTTTCTTTATTTCTAAAGTATTAAAGATATTGGAGCATGGATGGATCACTCTTCCCATATTTCCTGCCACTGGGACAGGAAGTTAGTGAACATTTAACTAATGAGGTCATAGATGGAAATTAAAATCGACATAAATGTTTATTATTTCCCATTATATCAAAAAGAAAAAAAATATCGAAAGTTAGTCTTTAATTCTTACTTTTCTTTCTGTCTTCATTGTAGGTGTTCACCTAAGCAGTATGAAGCTATGGTATTGGCACATCATCAGCACCACTGTCAGCATACCTTACGCCAGCAACTGGCTGTTTTCTTCTGTTTGTGCTGGCCAATTTCTTCATCTATACCAAACCTTTTTCCTAGGGTCTGGTATAGACTTTAGAGGACCCCTTGAAAAAAAAAAACTTCAGCTCCGGCACTACATTAAAATCCCCTCTGAAACCACAATCTAGTTTTTCACCCCTTTTTGAGCCCTCGTCACCCAATACCCCTGAGGAAGCCAAACAGGTGAAATGCGTTGGAAACAGCTCTGCCCTCCTACATGTACAGTGAATCTGCGGGAGAGATTGAGCCTTTTTACTGAGGGGGTGATTCCTTTATGGATTGTATTGTCCAATGAATATGTGTACTATGATGTATGAATTATACTTGCTATGAATGATATGAATAATGAATTTTAATATTTTTTGATACTAATAAAGTAAGATTTTTAAAGATTTATGCATTTTTCTTTTTGCTGTGTGGGGTAGCCAAGCACTGGAAAATCCCTGTTTCTCTTTTTTTTTTTAAATTGTAATTTTTATTGAGAATATAAGCAAAGATAAGGAACATACAAGGGGTAGGGAACCCCTAAAGAAACAAAAACAATAACATTGCAAAGCATTTCAAAACAGTCCCAGTCGGAATATGCAGGTACCAAGGAACGTATTAAAAAAGAAATATTACATTACACACCACAGGCTCTGAATGGCAAGGAAGATGATGATACAATAGAGAAAGACATTAATCAGCAGAAAACACAATATATTCATGTAAGGGTAGAGTCCTGAAGGTCCCAGTCAGCCCATATAGCGTTAAACCGTGAGACTTCATCATGGACCGTAGCCGTTAGGAATTCCGTTCTCCGAATCTCCAACACCAGGCGCTGGAAGAGGGCAGCATCAGGTGGCCCTGCCTGCCGCCAGCACAGTGGGATTGCTCTTCTAGCCGCAACCAGAAGGTAAGATATGAACCGCCTGGTAGGTTTGGAGACCCCGGGGAAGGGGAGGCCCAAGAGGTAATGAAGGGGATCCAGCGGGAAAGACAAGCCCGTCACTGATTGTATCTTTGATCCCACCATGTCCCAAAAGGGTTGAAGGAGAGGGCATTGCCAGAAAATGTGAAAGAGTGTGCCCACACCAGTGCTGCAATGCCAGCAGGTAGCCGGGCAGGACGGGTCAATCTTATGTAATTTAGCCGGGGTCCTATACCAGAATAACAAGATTTTCAAGTAGTCTCCCTCTGCACCACACATCGGGAAGACTTGAAATCCGCGGTCCAAATCTTATCCCACATCTTCAGAGCCCTGTTTCTCTTTTATGTTGTCTACTAAAGTCTAAAAATTGACACCACTGTAAAAATGTAATCACTTCTGAATTTTTTTAACCTTCAATGTGACCTATAATCTGCGTTATTCAATTAAAAACAAACTGAACTATTTAAAGGGGGGGGAGTAAGAATAGGAAAAAACTTACAATAACATGGTTGCATGAATTTGTACACCCTTTTACTAATACTTTGTTGAAGTACCTTTTGATTGTGTGACAGCATTCGTTTTTTTGGGGTAGTAGTCAGCTAGGAACATTTTGACTTTAGAATCTTTTCCCATTCTTCCTTGCAAAGCACTCGAAAATCTGTCACATTGTGAAGGCATCTCCTGTTCACAGCTTTCGTCAGGTCTCCCCACAGATTTATAATTGGATTCAGGTCTGGGCTCTTCCTGGGCCATTCCAAAACTTTGATGTTCTTCTGGTGAAGCAATTCTTTTGTTTATTTGGAGGTATGCTTTGGATGGTTATCATGCTGAAAGGTTAAACTCCTCTTCATTTTCAGGTTTTTAGCAGAGGCCTGAAAGTTTTGTGCCAAAATTGACTGATATTTGTAACTGTTCATAAGTCCATCCACCTTGACTAAAGCACCAGGTTCAGCTGAAGAAAAACAGCTCAAAAGCATAATACTGCCACCACCATACTTCACTGTGGGTACAGTGTTATTTTGGTGATGTGGTGATATTGGTTTTGCTCCAAATATACTTTTTAGAATAATGGTCAAAAAGTTAAATCTTGGTCTCATCAGGTCATAACACATTTTCCCAAATGCGTTTGGCAGATTTGGTGTAGGTTTTTGTAAAATATAGCTGGGCTTGGAGCCTTTTCTTAGTAAGAAAAGGCTTCCGTATCACCAACGTATCACCATATCACCACCTTACCCCACAGCCCAGACTTTTGAAGAATGCAGGAGATGGTTGTCACATGTTGTATACATGCAGTAGTTGCCAGAAATTTCTGTAGCTACTGAATGTTGTTGTTGGTCTCTTGGCAGCCCCCCTGGACCAGTTCTTCTTGTTTTTTCATACATTTCTGGAGGAATGTCAATTGCTTGGTAATGTCACTGTTTTGCTATATTTTCTCTACTTGTTGGCTCACAACATGAACCAGCTGTTAAGACCCCAAATTATAGGTGGTCTTAACCACTTCTGGACCAGAAGGTTTTACCCCCCTTCATGACCAGGCCATTTTTTGCGATTCGACACTGTATTATTCGCTACTGTATTTATTGTTTGCGCTATAAAAAAAAAAGACCAACAAATTAAAAAAAAAAAACAATACTTTTTACGTTCTGCTATAAAACGCACCCAATAAAACAATGTATAAAAAATAAAAATCAAATTTCTTCCTCAGTTTGGGGCAACATGTATTCTGCTACATGTTTTTGGTTAAAAAAAAAAAATCCCAATAAGCGTATATTAAATGGTTTGCTCAAAAGTATTGAAAGACATGGCATTTCTGTACATGTTTAAACTCAATAGAATCTTTATGGAATTAGAAACAAAAGTCTTGCTTGTCCATAAAATCAATATATCATAATATATCATCTGTATCATAATTAATAACAAAGCTAGGGCTCGTTTACACAACATTGGCCCTCTGAAGGTCTATATGTGGGGGATCACTTCTCAGAGAGCATTTGACAGGTGATGAGGAGGCATATTGTTGCCTGTTTACTGGCATGCTTATCCACATGTATAAGCAAGGCTTTATTGTTGAAATAATAGCCAAACAGATTAAATATGGAAAGTGCTTTGAAAGTTTAAGTGGTTGAGGAGTCATAACCTGTAAATTGATCCCTAAGACAGGCGCTGTAAGCAGAAATGGAAAATGACTTCCATACCATGTATAACTGCGTAGAACTTACAGTAAACTGTACATTGTAAATTAAACAGTGTACAAAAAGGCAAAATAAAATGTTTTATTATAATGAACAGCTTTTAACATCATCTGCTGATCTGCTGATTTGTAGTTAGTACATAACAGTTTCACAGTGCTCACAGTGCTCACAGTGCTTTGTCAAGTATCCTTTTTTCCAGTGGAAGTTACTAGAAAAATCTTTGCAAGGCTTTACTCACTATCCTGGATTGAGTAATGATCTTCCCTATTTTGAGATATGTGATGGAATGTGTGACACATGTTAATACATTCTGCTCTAAGAAGGCTTTACCTGGTAGTAGTGATGCTGTGTTTGGTCTAGTCTAGGGGTTTTCAAACTTTCTAAACAAAGGGCCAGTTTACTGTCCTGGAGGCTTTAGGGGGGTCGGCCTGTGGCCATTGTGAGTAGAAACTGTCCTGGCGTCAGTGGGAGTATAAGTAATGCATCTTTGGTATTGGGGGAGGAATAGTGCCCCATCACTGGTGTAAGTGGGAGGAATAGTGCTCCATCATTGGTGTCAGTGGGAGGAATGGTGCCCCATCATTGGCATTAATGGGAGAAATTGTGCTTCTTTCTTTATGTCAGTAGCAAGAATATTGCCCCATTGTTGTTGTCAGTTGGTGAAATAGTGTCTTGTGTCAGTGGAAGGCAAAGTGTCCCAAGGGCTGGATATAGGTAAAAGGAAAGCAAAGGGCCGCATCGGGCTGCAGTTTGGAGACTGGTTTGGAAGCCACTGGTCTAGTCAATGGGTGCTGTGGAATATCTAGGCTAACTTTTAAACCTGGGATTGGGGCGTTACATTGGCCCGTGGTACTGTGAATTACATTTTTGTGAGCAATATAGTAATTTTCAGAAGAAAAAGTCGGCAATATTAGTCTCTCATGACAGGAAAACTTTAAAGAGAGTCTATTAATAATGAAAAAATTGAAGGTAAGGGAAGGGCATGCTCGGAGGACTCCATGCCTTGGAGCTCCTCACCGCTCCAGTAGAGATGTCGGGAACATAAAATTTTCTGTTCGCGAACGGCGTACGCAAACTTCTGCAAATGTTCGCGAACGGGCGAACCGCCATAGACTTCAATAGGCAGGTGAATTTTAAAACCCACAGGGACTCTTTCTGTCCACAATAGTGATGGAAAAGTTGTTTCAAGGGGACTAACACCTGGACTGTGGCATGCCAGAGGGGGATCCATGGCAAAACTCCCATGGAAAATTACATAGTTGACGCAGAGTCGGGTTTTAATCCATAAAGGGCATAAATCACCTAACATTCCTAAATGGTTTGGAAAAACGTGCTTTAAAACATCCAATGTGTGAATACGATCAGGTATGATGTTGTATCGATCAGGTAGTGTAAGGGTTACGCCCGCTTCACAGTGACAGACCAAACTCCCCGTTTAACGCACCGCAAACAACCGCAAACAGTCCATTTGCAGTGGGCACAGTACAGTCTGTGGGCCTGACACTCACTGGCAGGCAACTGCAATTATATTACAGAGAAAAAATTAAATGACTTTTTTTTATCTGCAAGGTGCTGTGCCACCCTATATGAATGGTGGGCAGTGGGCACAGTACAGTCTGTGGACCTGACACTCACTGGCAGGCAACTGAAATTATATTACAGAGGAAAAATTAAATGCATTTTTTATCTGCAAGGTGCTGTGCCACTCTATATGAGTGGTGGGAAGTGGGCACAGTACGGTCTGTGGGCATGACAGTCACTGGCAGGCAACTGCAATTATATTACAGAGAAAAAATTAAATGACTTTTTTATCTGCAAGGTGCTGTGCCACCCTATATGAGTGGTGGGCAGTGGGCACAGTACAGTCTATGGACCTGACACACACTGGCAGGCAACTGCAATTATATTACAGAGGAAAAATTAAATGAATGTTTTATCTGCAAGGTGCTGTGCCACCCTATATGAGTGGTGGGCAGTGGGCACAGTACAGTCTATGGACCTGACACTCACTGGCAGGCAACTGCAATTATATTACAGAGGAAAAATAAAATGAATTTTTTATCTGCAAGGTGCTGTGCCACCATATATGAGTGGTGGGCAGTGGGCACAGTACAGTCTGTGGACCTGACACTCACTGGCAGGCAACTGCAATTATATTACAGAGGAAAAATGTAATGAATTTTTTATCTGCAAGGTGCTGTGCCACCCTATATGAGTAGTGGGCACTGGCAGTGGGCACAGTTCAGTCAGTGGGCCTGACACACACTGGTAGGCAACTGCAATTGTATTAAAGGGAAAACATTAAATGACTTTTTTATCTGCAAGGTTTATGTGCCACCCGATATGAGTGGTGTGCACACAGTACAGTCTGTATATATATATATAGAAAAAAATAAATAAAAGCAGACTGATATACCAGCCCTAAAAAGGGCTTTTTGGGGTGCTGTCAGGACGCTGTCCTTACAGCAGGAGTGGATACAGAACCCTGGCCTAGCTAATGATTTCCATATTAATTCAGCAGCAGCAGCAGCAGCACTATCCCTGCTCTAACTAACTCTGCAGCTTCAGAATTAATCTAAGATGGATGCTGTCTTTGCTTTTTTATAGGAGGTGGGAGGGTCTGGGAGGGAGGGTATGCTGATTGGCTGGAATGTGTCTGCTGACTGTGAGGTACAGGGTCAAAGTTTGCTCAATGATGATGTATAGGGGGCAGACCGGCGAATAGTTTGGGACATCTCTACGCTCCAGTTTTCTGATCCCCACCACAGCCTTCAGAGCACTGATTCTTGTTCTGCTCCACCAGCTATCAACCTGGGAACTCCCAGGGAATAATCTTATGTCCAGAGGCTCTGCTAGGTGGAACCTATCCAGTCAGCTAGACCACATCCCGCAGCAGGCCAGTCTATCCAAGATGGCGGCCGCTACCACACAAGGCACAGAATGTGATACAGAGCAATCCATAGCTGACCAAGATACCTTGAGCCCTACAATACCTACTATAGTACATGTCACAGTGAGTAATCAGCCCCATGCTGCTCCTTCCCCAGCATCTACTGAATCACTGATTGAGAGGACATGTGAAGACCTTATCCTGACACCCATGAGTGACTTTCTAGCCACCCCAGATGCATGTAAGAAGGGGGCCCACAATCCCCATATCACCCCTACTGATTTCCCTTCCACGTTAGCTGATTTTTCCACACTGCTGTCCAGGGGTCTGGCCCAAAGAGCTGCACTGATCACCTCCTCCATCCATGGTGAACTGTAGCATTTGGAATCATGGATGGGGGTCATGGAAAAAAAGGCTGATCAATCTGAAGCCAGAATTAATCAAAACACTTCTAGAATACAGGTTATCCAGGATCAGTTGGAAACTGCATTGACTGAAATAGATGACCTTGAAAATCGTTCTACTTCAGAGTCAGAGTACTCCCTGACATCAGGATATCAGGATATCCTGATCAGGATTTTAGCGATGTCTGGATATGTAGACTACATGAATGTAGAATAGATGAGACAAAATTGTCTTACTTTTTTTGGGGGCAAGTGGTATTTGAACTTTCTCCTCAACAACAAAAAAAAGGCTAAAATAACAACATTACACAGTATAAATGCTTTCTTATACTCCTACTGATTTTCTTTACTAAGTGCATTGGATTAAGAGAACACAGTACAGCAGACTATGAAACTCCATATTAATTATAGAGATGCACTGTAACAGATTGCTCAAAGAAGAGATGATAGACACTGGAATGCCATTAAACATTAAAAAGATTTGTAGAAACGGCAATCACAGTTTACTTTACATTTATAGTCAATAAGGTAAAATGCTCAAATTTTAGGAGCATTACACAGAATAGCACAGTAGTTAGCTCATACAGTGTTATGTAAAGAAACTGAACTCCAGACAAAACCTATTTTTTTGTCATTCTCAGTGATGGGGTAGGGGGGTATATACAGTATATACTGTATTTTGCTTCAAATAAAGTAAAAGGGCTTTTTTTTTTTGCTTCAGTGATTATGCAATTTCACAATCTAAGCCACAGGTATTATTTACTAAAAGCACCATCTAAAAAATACAGTGTCATACAGTGGGCCACAGCTTTACCCCTAAAAATTTAATACCCTATATAAATATATAAAAAGTATAGATTACATACTCCTGACCGCTGCACTCTGTACATTACATTGTGTGTAACATAGTAACATAGTTTTGAGCTGAGTATTTAAAATGTGCTATACATTTGATAAATGTTCATTATGTGTGCTTATTGTCCTACAGTTGTTGTTGTTGTTGTTTGGCTGTATCCCCCAATTTCCAAATATGATAGTGAAGTTCTGTTTCAAGGTAGGCTCATGCAAAGCATCAGCTTTATTTCTATGCAAAAAAAAATAAATGCATGCATAGTGGACAAATGTATTTTTTTTAAATAATCCTTTGTTACATAGTTACATAGTTAATCTGGTAAAAAAAAAAAAGACTCAAGTTCATCCCATTGAAGTAACAGTGATAAAAAAAAAATAAATAAATAAATAACAAAACACACGCAAATCGAATGTCACTATCCTAGACCCACAGTTGATCCAGAGGAAAGCAAAAAAAAAAAAAACCATAATAAAGTATGATCCAATTTGCTCCAGTCAGGGAAAAATCCTTCCTGATCCCCCAAGAGGTAATTGGATATTCCCTGGATCAACTTTACCTATAAATATTAGTATGCGGTTATATCATGAACATTTAGGAAAGAATCCAGGACTTTTTAAAAACAATCTACTGAGCTGGCCAGCACCAGCTCTTGAGGGAGTAAAGTCGTCATTTTTACAGCTCTTACTGTGAAGAAGATTTTCCTTGTTTGGAGATTAAGTCTATTTTCCTTCAGACATAAAGAGAGCCCCCTTGTCCTCTGTGATGACCATAAAATGAATAATTCTAGACCAAGTTCACTATATGGACCACTTATGTATTTATATATGTTGATCATATCTGACCTTAATCTCCTCTACTCAAAAGAGAATGCATACAGTTCCTCTAATCTTTCCTCATAACAGAGCTCCTCCATGCATCTTATCAGTTTGGTTCCTCTTCTCTGCTCTCTCTCCAGTTCCCCAATATGCTTTTTATGAACTGGTGCCCAAACTAAACTGCATATTCCAGATGAGGTATAACTATTGATTTACACAGAGCCAAAATGATGTCTCTCTCTGCAGTCCATTCCTCTTTTAATACAAGAACGGATTTTACTTGCTTGGAAACTGCAGCTTGGCATTGCATGCGATTATTAAGCTTATGATCTACCAGAACACCCAGATCCTTCTCCACCATTGATTCTTCCAATTGTACTCCCCCTCGTATGTATGATGCATGCATAATTTTAGCCCCTAAGTGCACAACTTTACATTTATCAACAATAAACCCTAATTCTAATTTAATCTAAATCATTTCAGCAATTGCAATCATATGACATTCATACAGGGCTTGTAGGATGGCTCACAGGATTCCATGGGTGAAAGATTCATCAGTGGGGCCCAACTAAAGTTAGGCACATAGCAGGATGTTTACGGCTAGAGGCAAAAAGTGGAGATAGCTTTCAATATGGGCATGAGGCATGCAAATAAAAAGGGTGCTTGACTACCATACGTAGGTCTCAATCAAGTATCCGGTAGATAGATTAGTAGTAAAGGAATACCGTGTGTCAACCCAATGGCAAGTGTCAGAAAAACAAGACTTTGGATGCATATATATAAAAAAAAAAAACTTTGTTGATGCAAAGTTGGTGGAACCGTATAGTCACCTAAGCATCGGGGAGGCAGACAGTATATCGGTACTATCCTTCATAGAACATGGTATCAATCAGTGCTGCAAAAGTACACAACTCAAACTGGGTCTCACAGAGGGGGTGACAGGAAGTTCATCCTACTGAAACATTTGGGGCATAAAGAAGATGACATTATGGTATAGATTGCAGAGACCAGGCATAGGGATGGGCACAGCTAGTGACCATTGATCGTTCCCCATCTGGGTGAAGGAATGGGAGCGGAGTTCAGAATTAGAAAGTGATATCCCAAGCGTAGCACGCTGGGTATAGAACCCTGTGACTTCAGGGAGGGCAAAGGGGTGCAAAAGAAAAGGCTGGTATGGTAACGCTATGGTAATAAACAGCGTAGCTACATGACACATCAGGTGGGCAAGTAATACCATAAAATGAAAATACTTATCCGAATGAAAGATGTTAGGCTGAAATCAGACTTGCCCTTCGTGATTGAGGGGATTTCTTGGGGCTCGGATATTGCAGTTGAGCCGTAAAAGTAGCAAGGAGTCTTGCTTCAGACAGTGAGGGGTGCCTTCGGTATCGCTGATCTAGTGTATCCAAAGGTTCTCCTCTGGATGATGGAGGTTTTTCACCAGGTGTGCGAAAATCTGCATACCAGTTAGGTACTTCAACTTGCAGTATGTCAAGCGTCTCGCAGAATAAGTGGAGGTCTTCCGGGACCTTCCGGAGAGCCGTGTTACCTTGGTAGGTAGCTGCAAGGCAGAAGAGGAATTTCCACCGGTAATGAATCCCTCTTGTACACAGGATTTCCAGCAGGGGAGGAAGATCCTTGTAATGTTGAAGGGTAATGGCAGACAGGTCTTGGAAGATGCGGATTTCATTTTCTCCATGAGTGAGCTGAATTCTGTTGCTGGCTTTGTGGAGGATCTCTTCCTTTAACTTGAAATCTGTCAGACAGCACACAACATCCCATGGTGGATCCATTTCTCTGCCCCAAGGTCTAAGACCCCGATGGATGCGTACCATTTCAATTGGGGTGGTGAGAGGCCTATCCAGAAGGTTATTGAATAGGCCAGATTCTGTGAGTATAAGTTGCTTCGAATAAACCGATTTGGGGAGGCCTCTTACTCTTACGTTATGCCTTCTTCCACAGTTATCTAGATCCTCCATGTGGCGATGTAGATCATGTAGTTGTAGGGTATGTGTATCTACCATGTGGTGGATTCTTCAGATGGTTGAATTCTGATGTGCAGCAGGATGTTTGACCTCTTGCACTTGGCCGGCGAGCACCTGGATGTCATGGCGGAGATCGGTGATCGCAGCAGGTAATGTGTCTTTAATATATGCTGCTGTGTTTCAGAGAGCGCTTAAGCTGGGCAGCTGTTGCGGGAGCTGAGGAAGGGGGCAGACCTGCAAATGTCGAGTTGGTAGTGCTGGCACCTGAGGGGAGAGAGTAGGCCTGTGATGCCACCATGTTGCTTGCCTGTGTCAAGAATATATCCAGGACAGGTGTGTATGGTTCCTGTGCTGTCAGGGGTATTGGAGAGTCCTTAATGCTGCACCATTGGTACTGATACTGAACAGTTCAACAAATGCTATAGTGGGGGTAGTGGTGCGCTTTAAGGTCTAAAAATCGGTGTAAAAAGTGTAAAAAAAATCAAAAAACAATCTGTGTTCAGTGTTGGTGATGGGTCTGATTGGAAGAATCTATATATATATATATGTCTGTTTTAGGAGGTGTATATAAAATAAAAGCTAGTTGAAGAAAGTGCTGAGTGCTTCAATTCCAAATATAAATCAATGAAAAATCCTATAGATAAATATGTGATTTCTATTGTGTTACAGACGTGATTGTGCTTGTAAAAGTGCTATGTGTTTTCTAGAATCACCTAGTTCATAAAGCAATCAATAAAACGTGCTTCCTAGAATCACCTAGTTCATAAAGCAATCAATAAAACGTGTATCCAATTAATATCAAGGTGCACTGGTATAAAAATCTTCCATCAAATAAACAGACAATATTGTGACATACAGATAATAGTGCTCATAAAAATTGCTGCGTGTTTCCTAAAAATCACCTTATTAAAAACATCAAAAAAGTATCAAAAAATGACCGCAATAAATATAAATAAATGTTCATATATTCTTAAAAATCTGTATCAAAATAAGTCCAAGACTGTTTCAAAATTATATTGCAATCCTTTCTCTTATTGTAGAGAATAGTGACTATGGGCCTGATTCATAGTACGGCGAATTGGCGTTTCGGCGGGATTTTGCGAACCGGCGATTATTTAAGTCTGAAATTGGCATTCAAAGAACGGCGGGCGGAAAATAGCGCCTAGTGTGAGATTTATTAAGATGCAATATGGTCAGAGCGCGACTTAAAACCACGCCAGCTAAAAGCTCGACTAAAGTTTAGCCAAATTTTCCCCTGTACCCCCAAAAATCCCAAATCACTGTGGAAGGTGTGGAAGTCAATTTGGAGATGACTTGCGTTTAAAAAATCTCAAAAACTGACTTAGAAAGAGAGATATCTGCGAAAGTGTGGAAAGGTTAAACAGCTCCTCCAGCCCCGAGCTGCGAACGCGCGAATGTGCGCATGCGCAACGCCAAATAGGCTCAAAAAATTTCGCCAGCGCGATTTTGGGTCAATTTTTTTTTGAATACCGCTTGCAAATCTGCTGTCTCGCCCATAGAAAATGGCAAAAACCGGCGGAATTGGAAAAACATGCACACTTCCAACAAGGGATCCCTTAGTAAACACCATCACATTCCATACACCTTTCCTGCTAACTCCGAAATCATAGCAGTCAAATCTACAGTGTTTATATAGAACCTCCACATTATCTGAAAAAACCCACAAAATATTACATTGGGGAATTGGTCGTCAGATATAAAAAAAATAGATGTAAAACATATTTCAAAGAAAGATTATTAGCATTTCACACATATCAAGGAAATGTCACAATTTTGACAATATTTTATGTGTTTCCAAAGAATGTTTTTAGAAATATATTGCAAATACTACCTTTTCTTCCATATGGGTATGGCCAAGTGTTACCATTTTACTACACATTTAACTGAAGGTATATATATATATATCCCTTATACTTGGCTAATTAGCAAAGTATGCCCAACAAACAAATAGAGCTTTAGCTCACAATATTGCTACATATTGACTTTATGTGGCATATTTTGTATTTTGTTCATGTCTTTAGATTAAAAGTTTGCTGATACACATGCCTTTTTCAAACATGAACAAAATTAATGATGTCAACATTTGGAGGATTGGAGATATCCAAGTGTTGCCCATACAGAGGGCACCTTCCGGATTCGAACTTACAAACCTACAGCAGGAAGGCAGACTCCCTAATCATTGTGCTATTTCTCAGTGAGCGTTGGGTGTTTTCCTCATGCCGTCAAAATGCTCACATGGGAACAGGGGCCATTGAACTGAATAGGATTGGATTTTTTGCCTGTTTTGGGAGCTGATCCTTGAGCTGGACAAATCCCCCTCAAACGCCCCCAAACGGGCTACGTTCACATGTACGTGTTTGTGGTCTGTTTTTGGGGCTTTTGTAGGTGATTTCATATAACAATGCCTGCCCAAAAAATGCATGTCAAAACGCCTGTGAAAACGCCAGCCAAAATGCACATAAGAACGCCTGATATAATTGCCACGCCAAATTTAGGGATGTTCATGAGTGATGAGTCAGATTGTTGGCTTACATATCTGGTCAATTGTCACAATCTCACTTCCCAAATCCCAAAAGGTGTGTTTCAATTGTTTACCTAAATATATATTTCTCTCTCTCTCACGTAATTGTATATATATGTATGTATTCCTGTATCTAAACATTCTAAATAATGACTAGCAAACTTGAATAGAGAATTTTTTCAATTCACATATACTATACACACCTACATACATTTCTATTCCTCATTTCTATTTCCCTTGTTTTGGCAACTGAGCATGCTCCAAAACACACAGGACACACACAGTTAATTTTTTGACTGGGCGTTACCATTCTGGGTGTGTGTTTGCTTGGATTATATATAGCTCACTCAGACATCAGGAAAGATTTGACCTACGAAGAGGTCCAATATATTTGTGTGTCACATGCTTTATGGGTAACATTTTTGGCCCTTTGTTATTTATGGAGGTGAGATTTGGCTGTGTTGTGTGTTGACTCTCTGTAAGTATTTATTGCTGTTAACATAATTCTGTCAATCTGCACATGCATCTGTTGATTATGGGCTCTTTGTCGATGTATATGGTCTAAATGTTGTACAAAGGTTGTTTTTGTTTGAAAAATACAAATGTAATAAACAGCATGTTTCCAATTTTTTTTTAAAATGTCTTCATGTGTCTAAATAAAGTTTTCTGGTGTCCACAAATGTATGTATTTGTATTTCTTTTTCTAAGTTAAATCTGCTTAATGGTTGTGTATGTTGACTATTCGCGAATTCGCGAATATACAAAACCGCGTTCTCACATTTATACATGAAACCGGAAACGAAACTTTTGGTGCGTGCACACGTTTCCGGAAATTGTCCAGGCCCTGTCGTAAGTGTGCATCATGGCTCCTGCACTGTTTACTGCCGAAATAGTGGAATTTGTGTGTAAGGTAAGGAGGGGGTGTGAATGTGCAGGGTGCGGGATGGGGGATGGTGGCTGGGGGGCTGGGTGGGTCGCTTATCTAGCGGGTGTGCAAGAAACTTTTGGTCTGCTGATCTGCGCATGCACTTTCTGCCTATTAGACGTGATCTAGAAGCTTCCTGTTATAGAAACTTCCTAGATGTGAACCTGTTCCCTATATATATATATATATATATATATATATATATATATATGTGTGTGTGTATATATATATATATATATATATATATATATATATGTGTATGTATATGTATATATATATATATATATATATATATATATATATGTATGTGTGTGTGTATGTGTGTATATATATATATATATATATATATATATATATATATATATATATATATATATGTGTGTGTATGTGTATATATATATACACACACACACACACAAAATATATATTATACAAAATATATATATTAGACAATATATATACTATGTATATATTATATACAATATATATACATTAGATACATTATAGAATATGTTATATACCATATATTAGTGTATATAATAGGGAACAGGTTCACATCTCTGAACTTTCTATATAGATATAGATAGGCATACCCTGCTTTAAGTACACTCACTTTATATACAATCGTGAGTAAGGACACAGCTTGTTCAGCTTGCCATGACACTGCTCACAAACCATAAGTGACAGGGATAACAAACTTAGGGAGCAACGACAGGGTACCCAGGTACCCAGGACTACACCATATCCATTTTGTGGCTGGCCAGCTTGCCTAGGTAATCTATCATGTCATAGTCCTGGCTCCCCTTAACATGCTCCCACATGGTTTGGGAGTAAGGCTATGTCAATGTGGCCAAAATTTACAATGGAGCTGGTGTATTTTCATGCATCGAGAAAAGAAAAAAGGGATTGCTTCACTTTAAGTACATTTTCAGTTTACATACATGCCCTGGTCCCATTGTGTACTTAAAGTGGGCTATGCCTGTATATAGATAGATTTGATTCGTTTAAACTTTTACACAAAATGAAACACAATTATCTGTGACAGATTGCTCTGACGCTTTGGAATCTGTCTCGATAAAGACAAATGTATTGACCCTTTTCATATATGCAAGATTAGAAACATTATATTCCCTAAATGCATAATGCCAAAAATTATTGCCTTACATACATCCATACACACTGCAAGCTCGGCCCCGTTTGTCTTGTCTGACACTCTTACCATCATAAGCTGGATCTGCACACAGCAGCTAATTGGTTCACCTGAGATGGAATCAGTGATCACAAAAATCTGGAATGGTTATGTCTTCAAAGGATTGCCTTGAACAAATCACCCATCTCACACTGCCATATGATAATGAATGGGGGTGTCCATTGCAAGTTAAATACACCCCCAGATCACATTGCTTTGTTAATTTACAGATCTAACTGGAATCTGATGGCACTGCTGTGAACCACTATGCCATCAAATTCTGCTGGGGACCTTTAAAAAGGATTATGTGTGATTGTGTGGATAATTATGCCACCTTAAATTTGCATCTCCCACATACCATGTGCAACTCTTGCAGGAATTGTGAATCAAGGATAATTCAGCACAGCTTAATGAACAGACACATTGAGGAGTGTAGGAACACACCGTCAGATTACCCGATCACACTATGGGGTTTTAACTCCTCCATAATTTTGCCACTTTGGAAACCAAGTGCTTACTTTATGTATACTTTTTAGACGGAACTACAATTTCTAGTAGGGTGATATCATTGCATGAGATTTTCCCTCACTTCCTGTCTTAGTGTCACCAAGACAGGAAGTGAGGGGAATATCACTGTGGGGAAATAGCTTGCAATTGTTGCCTTATAATGTCCATAGTATATATAAAAGGAAAGAATTGCTGGCTATATCCCCACGGGAGATTCCCTCACTTCCTGTCCTGGTGACACCAAGACAGGAAGTGAAGGGAAATCTCCTGCAATGATATAACACTGTTACATGTTCTAGTTATGTAGCAAACTTAAGAATATACAAAGCAAACATCTTTTTTTTTCCATTTTGGCAAAATCATGGATTAATTAAAAAACTATCTTTGTTTGTCCCGTGGCTTGCAGGAAAAACATTTTGCCTTGATTCCACCATCAACACAGACAGGGGAAACCCTCCTGCGGAGCCATTGTGTTCTCCTGGTGCTGCCCCTGCCAGGAAAACACAGTGATTATTGCTAGTGGCTACAAGAGATGCTAGCGATAAGTGTGTGTAAAATCTGACAGACTGGTTGTACGTTGTCCTCCAGGTGATCGACCAATCAACTTGGGTACCTTCAGCCTGGCCATACACAGTTTAAATCTGCATCTCAAATGAAGCAATCCCATTTACATATAACACTCCATAAAGGAGAATTGAGGGGCTTATCAGGTCTGCGTCAAAAATTAACAGCCACACCCAATCAGACAGCTCGTGTTAAAAGGGACCTGAAAAGCAATCTGCATGGCTTGCTTTTCCAAGCATTGGCTAGTTTAGTGAGCCTGGACTAATAACAGTCACTGTAATGCTACCCATACTGCTGTCCTTTTAACATGGTGACAAAAGTTGATACCTATGCTACATGTGTGTAAAGTTACTTGCACCCTGCTAAATGGACAGCAATAAGGTTGTAAATACAGTGGCTGCCTGTCCCCCCCTGATGGCGGCCCTGGGTGTGTCATGAAAGGCCAATTGAGAAAATGGCTATATCATGTAGAGGAAATCACCAGTGTGGGGCAACCTATGTCATGGAGGTAGATTTGGACATCGATGTATATGTATCACCAGAAATGGAATTCTTTGTTCTACAATATCTCAAAGACGACCTAGCATGTTATTTGAAGACTGTACTATTTTGGACATACTTGGACTCAAACATACACTGCTCTTTCCACAGCTCCTCCTCCTCTGGGGGTATGATAAAGTTAATACGCATCTTCACCAAAAGCACAAGATGATGTGTCGTGCCCGGATGAGGCTGCAGCGGAGATTCATGTTCCTGCCTGAGATAGTGGATCTGCAGCGGGCCTGGAGTGATGCCAAAAGGCGCTGACCCAGGCTCCTGCTAAAGGCTGTGGAGCAAATCTCCGGTAAGTAAAAATATACATTACATGTGACCAGATAGGTTACAATTTTTTGGGTAGGTGGACATGTGTTTAGCTATGCAACAACACTAATACCAACACCCCCCCCCCTCCCTCTCGCTCCTACCTTTCCTACCTCCATCAAGTGTCTCTTCACAACCTTTAATACTACTATGTACATTCGTATTTTTTATGTTTCTTTTTTTTCTTCTGCTTCTAGCCAAAGCGGACGGCCGGCACCCTCTTGTGCTTTTGGTGAAGAAGGGGAGGAGGAGGACGGCCACACTCCAATATGCATTCAGAGGCAGCGAGCCATTTGAGCAACTGCAAATTGTGGATCGTAAGTAGAAAATAAAAATGTTAGAAATTTCTAATCTCTAATCACATTTTACAGAGCCCCCTTTACATCGGAGTCTCCAGACTTACTACACTGTAAGAGGGAAGTGTGAAGACTCTGATATAAGGAGAGTTTGGGAACCATTATTTGAGGGGGGAAGCTGGGGACTCTGGTGTAAAAGGGAACTCTGTGGTCCCCAAAGCTCCCCCATACATCTGAGCTTACAGAGACCCTCTTACACTTCCCTTCCTCAGTCCACCACAGTCAAGGGCACAACAAGTCCCACTGCAGAAGGCTACCTGCTTGGACTTGTAATCCTCTCTGTAGGGGAATGAGGAAATACTGCCTGCTATGCTAAGACTTGTAGTGCCCTCTGTTAGGGACTAAGGATTCCTCAGTCCTCAACATTCTAGGGCACTATAAGTCTCAGCATAGTGGGCTGTCATACCTCAGTCCCTCACAGCTCGGGTCAAAAACAACACAGTTAAACATCTAAAGGACAACTCCAAACAAAACTACCAATAATGGACAGAGTCCATATGCTCTATAATGTCAAAGACCCGCTACCACTCACCTTCCACCTCTGGTGCTGTCATTGTGTAGGGCAAAGGGCTCCATCTACACCATGTTTGGCTTTCAGGTCAGATAGGCAGGACTTGCTCAGCTCCACTCTCTTCCTTGGCAATTGACTCTGGCGTCATTGTGGATCTTTCCTCCTCTAGAAAACACCCAGGGGCCCTCTCCTTGTCCCCCAGCCACCCAGGGCCTTCTTCTCCTCCTCCTCCACCAACCATTTTCAGACTCTTCCAACTTCCCTTGGGCAACTCAACCCCTTTGCATAGTGGACACAACAAATCTATGACCAGCCTGCAAAATATCAAGTCTGGGCCTGGTTACCTGTATGTTCCGGGTCCAGGGCGGAGCTCTCCTCCCAGAGCAACAAATGATGATAGCACAGTGAGTTGACCGGCCAGTCACTTCCTACTGGTGCAGGTACACACCTACCGATTCCTCCACATCTTAGGATAACATGATCAGACGGCCAATCCCCAGTCAGAGAAGGAGGAGTAAGTGTCAGCGGACAACAGACACCTGGCAGACGCAGTGAAGGGACTGCAGCACACTGCTGCAACTTTTTGATCCGAGGATTGAAAGCAATCTTTTACTTGGGAGATTTCCCTGACTGCGCCCTTCGAAATGTTGGTGCTCCGCCACTGGCCGCAAGGCCCCTGTAGGTGTGAGGCCTTAGGCGCTCCCGCTTAATTTGCATGGTGCCCTCCTGTTTTAAAACATGGTCAATGCATCTCATTGGTGTAAGTGCACTTCTATGTTCTGAATTGTAGGGGCATTGAGTATGGTGCTAGCATGATGAGAGGTTACTGCCTATTTGTGTCCATAAATAATATATAATGTTTTTCTTTTATTTTAGAAACCAGTGATCAGGATGTGGAGGCTCAGCCTTCTCAGGCCCCCTGTAAGTAATGTGGATGTGCTGGTGTGTTGTGTATTAGGTCGAACTTGGAGGAATGATTGTTTGTTTTGTTTTCTTTTGTGGTTGATGTAACTTCAGCAAGAGAGGAGCCTCAGGCAGGGCCAAGTCGCCTGGATCCGGGCCAGGAACACATTGGTGCCCAAGAAGAGGCCAATTGGTCTCAAGCGGATGAGGACCTGGGCTCTCCTCAAATGGGAAGTAAGTATTCTACATGTGTTTGTGTGTTCAATGTGTCCTGGGAAATCTAAGGGCTGTAATATATATATTTTGCCATTGGGGTTATGTAGCAGATGACATTGAGGATGTTAGTTGTGGAGGACTGGGGAAGAGGGGCCGCTGCTTACCCAGTCCAAAGTAACTACTACCTTCAATGTTTCCCAACTACTTTCTGTGTGCCTTTATCAAATAGCTTTGGTTCAAGGATTGTATTTGTGTCTTTGTGTTTCTAGGAGATACGACGCCATCCCCCCATGAAGGGACACCATCCCCCCATGTAGGGTCTCCCCCATCCTCCCCCACTCCAGGCTCCCCTGAACTAGTCTGTAAGTACCTAAAATTAGATTCTCACATGAATTGTGGGTGCTAGGATGATGTGTATCTAGGATAATCTAAGTTGGAGTCTAAGCAAGTGTAGTTTTGCTATATGTGACAGGAAGGTTGGTCATGAAACACTCTTGCTTAACCTTCATGTTTGAAAGGTGGTTTTGGGCAGCTTTACAGGACATGTTATCTTTTGTAAGTTATCTCAAGCCACCCTATTCTAAATTGGTGTTAGTTTCTCTACATTGGAAATGGTGTGCTTTGTACTTGTAAATTTTTTGTGGACATTGTAATTTAATCATGTCCTGATTTAGTCAACACTGAAAATGTGTGTTTGTCAATCTTTCATAAATACTCTTCCTCGGTAATGTACCACATTCCAGTTCACAATTTGTGTTCTTTTTGTGCAGTTTCTCCCGAGCCAGCCACGCCATCAACTTCGGGGGCCCAAAGAAAAACTGATGATGGTAAGTTGTGTGCTTTTCCAGTAATGTGTCTACTTAGTAAGTGGAGAAATGCTAACTGTGTATGTCCCCGCTCAGGCTTCAAGTTGCTCTAAAGGCAGCAGGTTCTTTATGTGAATGCATTCTATGCATTAGTATTCCAAGTGATAGGTGTGCATATTCCCCCTAAGACTTACTGGGACCATTTTTTACTGTCCACATTTTTGCACTAATACTTGTCTGGAACAGACTCCCCCTCCTCCTTAACTGAGGTGACAGCATGCCAATATTGCCTCCTGATGCTGTCTCTCCTAATCATTGAGACCATCGGAAGGGAGGGGGGCAAGGCTGGCTCACAGCCTAGTGCCTGAACAGGCACAGGGTGCTTGGCTTCATCTCATGTGCCTCCATAGCAAGCTGCCTGCTGTGGGGTCAACCAACAGGAGGGAGGTGCCTAGAGGTGTGTACAGGGGCCATGTAAAAAGGAGGATTGTTATTTCTCTTGTCCCCAAAAACCTAGAGAGTGTAAGTCTAACCTGATTAGTTTTCCACAGCCCTCCCAAAATGATATGTTTCCAACACTTAGAACAGGCAGGGCTGAGGCACAAAAAACATCCGAAAAACACAATCAGCACAAAAGCAGGGAGTACGTATCCTTAACGCTACAAGCTTCACCCAGTAGAATGACGCTTGCACTGTACAAATCTGCATCACCACCATATCAAAGTCTAAATAAAACTTTCAGGGAAATGTGGAGGGGTAATGAGTGGGTGTTAGAGCGTTTTCATGACTGCCTAACCTACAGTTAGCGTGAGTCCATTTGTTGATAAACTTTTTCTTCTCTCTTAACACAGCTGGGATGGCGGAAAGGAGATCAGGGGAGCAGACACATCTGCTCCGTCCAGAACTGGCCCTCCGAATTCCAAAGGGTAAGTCTCTACTATGTGTCAGGTTCAATCTATAGACAGTAAGAGGGAGAGAGAACGCTACACAAACTCCAATGGTGATAGAGATAAATGTGTGCACATGTATCGTGTTGACCAATTGAACCCAAAACACCTTACATTCTTCTAAATGATTGCTTGTGTTGACATGAAGAAAAGCCTTTTACTTAGCTTTGGTGGAACTGCTACTAACATTCCAAGCCATCTTATGTAACCTTTTGAACAATTTGCTGTGAAAGTTTGAGTTTAAGGTTTACACCAGCAATTTAGCATATTTGCTTCAGAGTGTTGATAAAAGCCAACCAATAGACTCCTAAGCATATTTGTTGAGGCACATTAATTACAATCGTTGTTTGGATCATTTTGCATAAAACTAATTGTCATGTCTTTTTCTACCCAGGACACACCCACCTCACCTATGAGGTCCTTTTGGAATATGTAACGTGGTGCATAGACCGAATATTAGTTTTGGAAGACACTTATGGGGCGGATCCAGCCCCTCAGGAGCCATTTGTCAGGAATGTGTCACCCTTAAAAAGATTTTAGTTTTTATTTTTTAATTTGTTTGGTTAATTTTCCAATGTTTTTTAAAGGTCACATTTCGACATTCTAAAAAAAAATATAACAAAAAAATATAAAAATTAAAAACCCTTTTTTTTGGGACCAAAAAAAATAAAAAAAAATAAAAAAACCCTCGTTTTTGGGACCAAAAAAAAGAAAAAAAAACAAAAAACCCTTTTTTTGGGACCAAAAAAAATATAAAAAAAAAAAAAACCCTCGTTTTTGGGACCAAAAAAAATATAAAAATTAAAAACCCTTTTTTTTGGGACCAAAAAAAATAAAAAAAACAAAAAAAACCCTCGTTTTTGGGACCAAAAAAAATATAAAAATTAAAAAAGCCTTGTTTTTGGCAAACAAAAAAAACACAAATGTTTACAAAAAAGCCTTGTTGTTTTTATGGCAACCGACAAAACCACAAATGTTTACAAAAAAGCCTTGTTGTTTTTATGGCAACCGAAAAAACCACAAATGTTTACAAAAAAGCCTTGTTGTTTTTATGGCAACCGACAAAACCACAAATGTTTACAAAAAAGCCTTGTTGTTTTTATGGCAACCGAAAAAACCACAAATGTTTACAAAAAAGCCTTGTTGTTTTTATGGCAACCGAAAAAACCACAAATGTTTACAAAAAAGCCTTGTTGTTTTTATGGCAACCGACAAAACCACAAATGTTTACAAAAAAGCCTTGTTGTTTTTATGGCAACCGAAAAAAACACAAATGTTTACAAAAAAGCCTTGTTGTTTTTATGGCAACCGACAAAACCACAAATGTTTACAAAAAAGCCTTGTTGTTTTTATGGCAACCGAAAAAACCACAAATGTTTACAAAAAAGCCTTGTTGTTTGTGGCAACCGAAAAAACCACAAATGTTTACAAAAAAGCCTTGTTGTTTTTATGGCAACCGACAAAATCACAAATGTTTACAAAAAAGCCTTGTTGTTTTTATGGCAACCGAAAAAACCACAAATGTTTACAAAAAAGCCTTGTTGTTTTTATGGCAACCGACAAAACCACAAATGTTTACAAAAAAGCCTTGTTGTTTTTATGGCAACCGAAAAAACCACAAATGTTTACAAAAAAGCCTTGTTGTTTTTATGGCAACCGAAAAAACCACAAATGTTTACAAAAAAGCCTTGTTGTTTTTATGGCAACCGACAAAACCACAAATGTTTACAAAAAAGCCTTGTTGTTTTTATGGCAACCGAAAAAACCACAAATGTTTACAAAAAAGCCTTGTTGTTTTTATGGCAACCGACAAAACCACAAATGTTTACAAAAAAGCCTTGTTGTTTTTATGGCAACCGAAAAAACCACAAATGTTTACAAAAAAGCCTTGTTGTTTGTGGCAACCGAAAAAAACCACAAATGTTTACAAAAAAGCCTTGTTGTTTTTATGGCAACCGACAAAACCACAAATGTTTACAAAAAAGCCTTGTTGTTTTTATGGCAACCGACAAAACCACAAATGTTTACAAAAAAGCCTTGTTGTTTTTATGGCAACCGAAAAAACCACATATGTTTACAAAAAAGCCTTGTTGTTTGTGGCAACCGAAAAAACCACAAATGTTTACAAAAAAGCCTTGTTGTTTTTATGGCAAATGTAAGAATGTATATCCCAGCTAAATGAAAGATTGGAGGTGGTTTGCCAACATCCCTGGGCTGAACAAGCAAAATGGGGGGTCCCCCTAGGGTTGGGACTTTACCGGCAAACACACTTCCACAATATGTAAAAGTTAAATGATTTTATTAACAAAAGATAAAATAGATCATACATTGATCTAAATTGTAGCATAGATATGTACAGAAAACATAGATTATATGGTATTCAAAGCATAGGTGTAAACAAAATGATTGAAAAAGATATAGTGATGCATATACTCGAAGGTATATGTAGGTTACTTGAAGGAAATCCTCCCACCCGACGCGTTTCAGGCACGCAGGCCTTTCCTCAGGGGTCTGAAAGTGGGGAGGTTTTTTGATTTCCTATATAACATAATAGATATTATATAAATTAGTTACATGGATTATTGCGTCAATATTCAATATAGATAGATCTCAAACATTCAATGTTATACCTATAGAAAAGTTTAGGATAAGGAAGTTTCTTATACCTGTGAGTATGTAGAAGGTGTGACAAGTGAGTCACTGCTGCTAAAAGAAAGAAAGAAGGGAAGAGGGTTCCGCTGTGTCGAGTGTCGATGTACCGCACCTCTTGGTCCCTGGAGGTGTGAGTCTTCCCAGGTGTGGCCCCAGCGAGGATGCTCAAAAGAAGGGGTCCGCAGTTTGTCTCTGTGTGGACGTATATATAGGAAGGTTGATCGTTTTAGTAAACTCAGAGAAATAGGTAATGTAATTTTAAAATGACAGCGGTGGTATAAAAGAAGGGGTGAGAAAATCACCTTATGGCAATTGTCGCAGCATATATATTGTTAAGAATATGCCTATTGTGCTGAAGTTCGAGGAATGGTTGGTTTAATCCCCTGAAAGAAACACACATATACGCATATACATATGTATGTATACATCCGCATGTATATACGTATGCTATCTGTTTGGGACTGGGTCGTATCAAAAATGTAATCAAGGAGAATATATATGTTTTCATACCTTAGTTTGTTGGTATATATGTTCCGGAAAGGTTTAGTGATAGGAGATGTATTGTTGGTTCTCCGTCAATGACGAGGGGAAAGTATGGTCCCTGGGTGAATATTTAGATGGAAGCACATTAGATAAAGGGAGGAGGAATAAAGAGTATTTATATTTGTAAATATTGATTAGGATATACCTAAGTAAATTCAGTCAGTCCATATTTGGTTCTCGCCTCTATGTTGCTGAAAAATGCATCTAGGGACCAAACATATGACATCTATGTAGCATACAATGAGATGATGAGAGGTAGGCAAGGAGGGGGGGAAAAAAAGTGAGGTTTAGGAAGTTCCAGGGGTGAGTCTGGATGTTAAAGTACCTGGTGTTAGGGATGGTGATGAATATTCAGGCTGGATTCCGTTGTCTTGTGGTGTCCCTGAAATGGTATGTTACCTATTAGGATCGTCTAGTAATAGTAGTAATAAGGATGGCTTGAAGGAGTGGTAAGGTTCCGGATGTTTACCTGGGGTTCAGGGGGTCCTCTGTGCGATCACGGCAGCGGGTGCTATGGTAAGCATCCGCCGCTGTTTAAATGTCGGTAAGGGACGCCGGGGCATGCGCAGTGCAAGCCGTAGGCACGCTGTTGCGTCCTTTGTGCGGCCAATGGCATCCCCCGCCGATGGAACGCAGGACACGCCCCCGGAAGCGGAAGCGCGGCCTGCGTTCCAACGGCACCGACGCAATGATTGGTCCCAGCGTTGCGGGCGGGGATGATGTCTTCACCCGTCGTCCGTAGGCGGGGCCAAAGTCCGGGGGAGGCCCGCATGGAGAATGCGTCTCCCCCGGGTGCGCCGGGTGGGGCCACGAAGGGAAGAACAGCCCCAGGGGATGGAGAGATGAGAAGGGGCGGGGTCGACCTCGACATCTGGGAACAAGTGGACAAAGCAAGGAAGTGGTGGCTGGAAAGGAGGGGAGTGTGTGAAAGAATGAAGGAGAGAAGGAGGGGGGACAGAGGAGGAGAGATATGAATCTAGGATGGGGTGAAGGATGTAATAGTATGTTAGAAATGTATTTCCATACTTAAAGTATCATACATTGGTCCATATAGAGTAATATGAGGCAATATCTAGCAAGACTAGAGGCTTATAACTGTATATATATATACCGAGAAGAATATATACTTAAAAAGCTTATTAGTAGTTAGGTTGTTGTCAAAAGAGATATTGATCTATACATTCAATATTAAATAAACAAAACAAAACAAAATAAAACAAAATATATCTTCAAAGATCTATGTGTATACTGTAATTGTATATATAAAGTAGCCACATATGTCTATATCCTATGGTACAACGGTATGGAAAAAATAAATAGAGAGAAGGAATTGTGGTGTAAAACCTGAGAACAGGAACCTCTACTGGTCTGGGAACAGCAGGCCTAGTTAGTACGAGAAGGAGCAATGGACAGGTCATATAAATATTCATATTAAGATGTTCATATAAGTTACATCATTTTTTATTTTACACTGAAAAAAATATATATATAATATAAAATAATAATGACAACTGAGGAGAAAAGATGGGGTGGGCTGGGTTTACTTTTCCCAACCTCCGGAAGAGAACCCTTCCAAGAAGGGTCTATAGCTGAGGGAGTCGTTAAGGCCTGGGGGTGAAGTGGCGTTAAGTTCCACTATCCAGCGTGTTTCACGCTGTAATAGTGTTTTGTTCCAGTCTCCCCCTCTTGTGTTTGGGTGTATTCTATCTAAGATGATGAATTGAATCGCAGGGAAATGGCCGTGGTGGAAATCTCTAACGTGTCTGCCTAGTGGAAGATCGGGGTTGGCCGTCTTCATGCTTAAAATATGTCGATAAGCTCTATTATGGAACTCGAGTTTGGTTTTACCTACATAGTACCCGCCACATGGGCATAGTAGTAGATATACTACCCCAGCGGTTTTGCAGTTGGCATAATGTCGTGGTAGGTATTGTTTGCCATTGGGTAGGGTAATATTGGGGGTAGTGCACATATATTGACAATAAGTGCATCCACCGCAGCGGAAGGTTCCTGGTCTTTTACAGGGGTCTCGTCTAGATTTACCTGTATACTCGCTATGAACTAGCATGTCCTTTAGTGATTTTGTTTTTCTAAAGGTGATTGCCGGGTATTGTTGTATGTGTTGATTGAGCGTGGGGTCAATTGTCAATAGGTGCCAGTATTTGTTAATAATTTTCTTGACTGTGGCATGCTGTTTGGTGTATTTTGTAATAATACGGATGGTATCTGTCTTTGCTGTTGTTTGTTTTTGTGGCTTTGGAAATAGTAGGTCTGATCTGTTTTTTGCCGCGGCCCGTTTAAAGGCTCTTTTTAGGCATGTGTTAGAGTATCCTCGTGTACGGAGTCTCTCTCTTAGTTTATTGGCCTCAATTTGGAATGTTTCATTGTCTGAGCAATTACGGCGAGTTCTAAGGTACTGACTGTAGGGGATGGATTTGAGAAGGGGGGCTGGGTGTGAACTGGTAGCATGTAATATTGTATTCCCAGCAGTGGGTTTGCGGTATATGGAGCTAGTGAGTAAGCCTTCGGCATTTTTTTCAATGGTTACATCAAGGAAATTTATTGTCTGTTGGTGATATGTCATAGTGAATGATAGATTAAAGTTGTTTGTATTCATGCGTGTTATGCAATCGTGTAATAGATCCAGGGATCCCGTCCATATGATGAACACATCATCTATATATCTATACCAGGATAAGATATGGTCTGTGAAGGATGTAAGTGTAGGATCTAGTAGAAATGAACGTTCCCATTCCCCCAGGTACAAGTTGGCATAGGATGGGGCGCAGCCTGTTCCCATTGCCACGCCTTGTACCTGGAGGAAGTGGGAACCGTTGAAGGAAAAGGCATTATGTGTCAGAATATACTCTAAGGCTTGGATGAGAAAGTCATTGAAGGGGGTGGGTGTGGGATTGGATTGTTGGAGGACACGTCGGATAGCTGCTATTCCTTGTGCATGTGGAATGGAGCTGTATAGAGCCTCTACATCCACTGCTACTAAGAAGGCTTCCGGAGGTACGACCAGACCTTCAATTATTTGCAGAAGGTGAATGGTATCCTTTACATATGACGAAAGGTCTTCTACGTACGGTCTCAGTTTCTCGTCGATGAGTTTGCTTAAATTCTCAGAGATACTACCTCTGCCTGATACAATGGGTCTTCCTGGTGGGTTTTCTAGATTTTTATGTACCTTCGGTAGGCTGTAAAATGTAGGGATTTTGGGGTGACTTATACGGATATATTCCCAGCATTCTTTGTCTATGGTGTTGTAGTAATATGATGTGTCTTCCCCTCCCCCTCCCTCAACCCCAATCTCAATGCCTTCCTAACCATGACTACTCAAGATATCAAAAAACTCAAAGCATCTAAATTAAACTCCAATTTCTCACCTTCAGAGAAAAAAGCACTAGACACTTTACTACAACAATCAGAACTCACGATTAAACCCTCCGACAAAGGGGGCAACATTGTGATCATGCACAATAACCAATATACATCAATGTGCAACAAAATTCTACAAAACTACGACTGGTACAGACCGATTACTAAATCTACCATTGACAAATATCACCAGGAGTTCTACTCACTAGTAGACACAGCATATTACTACAACACCATAGACAAAGAATGCTGGGAATATATCCGTATAAGTCACCCCAAAATCCCTACATTTTACAGCCTACCGAAGGTACATAAAAATCTAGAAAACCCACCAGGAAGACCCATTGTATCAGGCAGAGGTAGTATCTCTGAGAATTTAAGCAAACTCATCGACGAGAAACTGAGACCGTACGTAGAAGACCTTTCGTCATATGTAAAGGATACCATTCACCTTCTGCAAATAATTGAAGGTCTGGTCGTACCTCCGGAAGCCTTCTTAGTAGCAGTGGATGTAGAGGCTCTATACAGCTCCATTCCACATGCACAAGGAATAGCAGCTATCCGACGTGTCCTCCAACAATCCAATCCCACACCCACCCCCTTCAATGACTTTCTCATCCAAGCCTTAGAGTATATTCTGACACATAATGCCTTTTCCTTCAACGGTTCCCACTTCCTCCAGGTACAAGGCGTGGCAATGGGAACAGGCTGCGCCCCATCCTATGCCAACTTGTACCTGGGGGAATGGGAACGTTCATTTCTACTAGATCCTACACTTACATCCTTCACAGACCATATCTTATCCTGGTATAGATATATAGATGATGTGTTCATCATATGGACGGGATCCCTGGATCTATTACACGATTGCATAACACGCATGAATACAAACAACTTTAATCTATCATTCACTATGACATATCACCAACAGACAATAAATTTCCTTGATGTAACCATTGAAAAAAATGCCGAAGGCTTACTCACTAGCTCCATATACCGCAAACCCACTGCTGGGAATACAATATTACATGCTACCAGTTCACACCCAGCCCCCCTTCTCAAATCCATCCCCTACAGTCAGTACCTTAGAACTCGCCGTAATTGCTCAGACAATGAAACATTCCAAATTGAGGCCAATAAACTAAGAGAGAGACTCCGTACACGAGGATACTCTAACACATGCCTAAAAAGAGCCTTTAAACGGGCCGCGGCAAAAAACAGATCAGACCTACTATTTCCAAAGCCACAAAAACAAACAACAGCAAAGACAAATACCATCCGTATTATTACAAAATACACCAAACAGCATGCCACAGTCAAGAAAATTATTAACAAATACTGGCACCTATTGACAATTGACCCCACGCTCAATCAACACATACAACAATACCCGGCAATCACCTTTAGAAAAACAAAATCACTAAAGGACATGCTAGTTCATAGCGAGTATACAGGTAAATCTAGACGAGACCCCTGTAAAAGACCAGGAACCTTCCGCTGCGGTGGATGCACTTATTGTCAATATATGTGCACTACCCCCAATATTACCCTACCCAATGGCAAACAATACCTACCACGACATTATGCCAACTGCAAAACCGCTGGGGTAGTATATCTACTACTATGCCCATGTGGCGGGTACTATGTAGGTAAAACCAAACTCGAGTTCCATAATAGAGCTTATCGACATATTTTAAGCATGAAGACGGCCAACCCCGATCTTCCACTAGGCAGACACGTTAGAGATTTCCACCACGGCCATTTCCCTGCGATTCAATTCATCATCTTAGATAGAATACACCCAAACACAAGAGGGGGAGACTGGAACAAAACACTATTACAGCGTGAAACACGCTGGATAGTGGAACTTAACGCCACTTCACCCCCAGGCCTTAACGACTCCCTCAGCTATAGACCCTTCTTGGAAGGGTTCTCTTCCGGAGGTTGGGAAAAGTAAACCCAGCCCACCCCATCTTTTCTCCTCAGTTGTCATTATTATTTTATATTATATATATATTTTTTTCAGTGTAAAATAAAAAATGATGTAACTTATATGAACATCTTAATATGAATATTTATATGACCTGTCCATTGCTCCTTCTCGTACTAACTAGGCCTGCTGTTCCCAGACCAGTAGAGGTTCCTGTTCTCAGGTTTTACACCACAATTCCTTCTCTCTATTTATTTTTTCCATACCGTTGTACCATAGGATATAGACATATGTGGCTACTTTATATATACAATTACAGTATACACATAGATCTTTGAAGATATATTTTGTTTTATTTTGTTTTGTTTTGTTTATTTAATATTGAATGTATAGATCAATATCTCTTTTGACAACAACCTAACTACTAATAAGCTTTTTAAGTATATATTCTTCTCGGTATATATATATACAGTTATAAGCCTCTAGTCTTGCTAGATATTGCCTCATATTACTCTATATGGACCAATGTATGATACTTTAAGTATGGAAATACATTTCTAACATACTATTACATCCTTCACCCCATCCTAGATTCATATCTCTCCTCCTCTGTCCCCCCTCCTTCTCTCCTTCATTCTTTCACACACTCCCCTCCTTTCCAGCCACCACTTCCTTGCTTTGTCCACTTGTTCCCAGATGTCGAGGTCGACCCCGCCCCTTCTCATCTCTCCATCCCCTGGGGCTGTTCTTCCCTTCGTGGCCCCACCCGGCGCACCCGGGGGAGACGCATTCTCCATGCGGGCCTCCCCCGGACTTTGGCCCCGCCTACGGACGACGGGTGAAGACATCATCCCCGCCCGCAACGCTGGGACCAATCATTGCGTCGGTGCCGTTGGAACGCAGGCCGCGCTTCCGCTTCCGGGGGCGTGTCCTGCGTTCCATCGGCGGGGGATGCCATTGGCCGCACAAAGGACGCAACAGCGTGCCTACGGCTTGCACTGCGCATGCCCCGGCGTCCCTTACCGACATTTAAACAGCGGCGGATGCTTACCATAGCACCCGCTGCCGTGATCGCACAGAGGACCCCCTGAACCCCAGGTAAACATCCGGAACCTTACCACTCCTTCAAGCCATCCTTATTACTACTATTACTAGACGATCCTAATAGGTAACATACCATTTCAGGGACACCACAAGACAACGGAATCCAGCCTGAATATTCATCACCATCCCTAACACCAGGTACTTTAACATCCAGACTCACCCCTGGAACTTCCTAAACCTCACTTTTTTTCCCCCCCTCCTTGCCTACCTCTCATCATCTCATTGTATGCTACATAGATGTCATATGTTTGGTCCCTAGATGCATTTTTCAGCAACATAGAGGCGAGAACCAAATATGGACTGACTGAATTTACTTAGGTATATCCTAATCAATATTTACAAATATAAATACTCTTTATTCCTCCTCCCTTTATCTAATGTGCTTCCATCTAAATATTCACCCAGGGACCATACTTTCCCCTCGTCATTGACGGAGAACCAACAATACATCTCCTATCACTAAACCTTTCCGGAACATATATACCAACAAACTAAGGTATGAAAACATATATATTCTCCTTGATTACATTTTTGATACGACCCAGTCCCAAACAGATAGCATACGTATATACATGCGGATGTATACATACATATGTATATGCGTATATGTGTGTTTCTTTCAGGGGATTAAACCAACCATTCCTCGAACTTCAGCACAATAGGCATATTCTTAACAATATATATGCTGCGACAATTGCCATAAGGTGATTTTCTCACCCCTTCTTTTATACCACCGCTGTCATTTTAAAATTACATTACCTATTTCTCTGAGTTTACTAAAACGATCAACCTTCCTATATATACGTCCACACAGAGACAAACTGCGGACCCCTTCTTTTGAGCATCCTCGCTGGGGCCACACCTGGGAAGACTCACACCTCCAGGGACCAAGAGGTGCGGTACATCGACACTCGACACAGCGGAACCCTCTTCCCTTCTTTCTTTCTTTTAGCAGCAGTGACTCACTTGTCACACCTTCTACATACTCACAGGTATAAGAAACTTCCTTATCCTAAACTTTTCTATAGGTATAACATTGAATGTTTGAGATCTATCTATATTGAATATTGACGCAATAATCCATGTAACTAATTTATATAATATCTATTATGTTATATAGGAAATCAAAAAACCTCCCCACTTTCAGACCCCTGAGGAAAGGCCTGCGTGCCTGAAACGCGTCGGGTGGGAGGATTTCCTTCAAGTAACCTACATATACCTTCGAGTATATGCATCACTATATCTTTTTCAATCATTTTGTTTACACCTATGCTTTGAATACCATATAATCTATGTTTTCTGTACATATCTATGCTACAATTTAGATCAATGTATGATCTATTTTATCTTTTGTTAATAAAATCATTTAACTTTTACATATTGTGGAAGTGTGTTTGCCGGTAAAGTCCCAACCCTAGGGGGACCCCCCATTTTGCTTTTTATGGCAAACGACAAAACCACAAATGTTTACAAAAAAGCCTTGTTGTTTTTATGGCAACCGACAAAACCACAAATGTTTACAAAAAAGCCTTGTTGTTTTTATGGCAACCGACAAAACCACAAATGTTTACAAAAAAGAATTGTTTTTGTGAAAACCTTCAAAAAAATGATGTCAAAACATAAAAAATGTTTAAAATGTTTATCTAAATTAAATTTAAGTATGTTGCTCTTTGCAACACAAATGTTACATTGGCAATTTAGTTCATTCTATTATATATTGTAATATATTTTTTGTACGCTACAGTTGGTAGACACCCACATGTGTTATTAAAACATTTATTTTATTACCCAAGTTTTCTTTTTGGTGTACACATCGAATGTCTTTTGTGTTGTATTTGTTTAGTTGAGTGGTGTGGTCTGTAATTGTTAGTATGTTGGCTTTGGTTTATGTTAGCCTTGAGACTTGTTTTGAAGCTACTTTTGAAGGGAGACCTTTTCTTGGGTCGTTATGTGAACATTGAGTTATCTAAATTTACATGAAATCATATGTTTGGAGATAGAGAAGCACGTGTGTATAAATGCCTACATTAACCAGGGCCATTACTTGGCCACCAACACTCCTAAAAAACCAAAGAGCAAACACAAACTAATCATTTTGCATAAAATTTTATTTCATCCCCAAAAGAAGCACTATAATAAATCATATTGTGCCACCCTCAAATTAAAAAAAAAAATGGCCCAACAAATTGGCCAATGTAACAATCATTAACAAAACTAAACCAAATTAAACAAAAAAACAAAAAATCAAGTTGGTGGTGGTGCCTGAAGCAGTGTGGTGAGCACTGTTAAGTTTCCTGCCATCAAATGGTGGGCCAATAGTTCCATCTGGTCTGGGGTTAGCTGTAGAGTTGTGGTCAAGTGGCCCATTAGGATCATATCTTGTGTCTGAGGCTGCTGATGATGCAGGGTGTTGAACCTTGGAAATGTCCCAGACAGAAGATGTTGTGCCAATAGTCTCATCTGCTCTGGGGTCAGCCTAAGAATTTGGGCAACGTGTGCCATTAACATGAGATGGGATCGTTGCTGCTCCAAGGCTATTTGATGCTGCTGGTGGTGCAAGGGTTGTGAAGATGTGTGGGGAGTGGTGGTTGATTGGTTGTTGTGGTCCACGGTGCGGGGGCAAACAACATGTCGCATTGGTGACAAAAAAGAAGAACGGCCTGGGGAGGAGTGAAGTGATAAAGGTGTGGAGGGAATGTAGTCAGGTGGAAGGGGTACTGTGGAACCAGTGCGCATTGAGGTTGTGCAGGAGGATTGCTCATTGAGGGGTGTGGGAGTCCGAACGGAGTGTGAAGTGCTAGGAGTGGCTACAGGAGGAATTGTCCCATCCCCAGCTGCCTGACAAGTGGCCAACACTGGCATTACCCTCCCACTACCACAACCTGCAGTGGCAGGTGAGTGAGATGTTTGGGAGGGCTCTGCCAATGGGGCATCTTCAGATCCAAACAGGCATTGGCGTGTGGCCAGCACCTGAGTGTCAACACTTTGCCGATCCCGTTGATGCTGGTCTGCTAAACTTACCAAGCTGTTACGCATATCCTGTTGAACCTGTAACATATCCTGGTGAACCTGTACCATTGTTGCTACAGATTCCTGTATGAGCCCGAGCAGACGTACTGCCTCAGTAGATTGCTGAGTACGCCTCCTTAACTCATTTTGGACCTGATACTCATCAAGCAGCCTCTCGGCTACATCCAGCATAGATGGACGAAGTTGGGTAGGTGACAATCCCTCTGCATCTAAGGCTACCTGAAAGCAGAAGAAATAGACCAAATCATTATCAAACATCATGACTAAATATTTCAGATTAGTTTGACAACTTAACACCCCAAGCAGAACGTTGAAAAGTTTGATGTGCTTCTAATGAGTACTTGTTCATTGTAAGATTATCCAAGCTAGCAACACTTCTGATAATGGGTACATATTATATTGGTAGGACTAATATGACAAAGGCAAAAAAGATTCAACATGAAGGTGTTCCCAATTAACCCTGGTGTGGTAGGTTGTTTATGCTTTTGGTAAATCTGTTACTACACCAATGACTTTATACATCTACGTATGTTGTCTAAAATCTTGCCATCAATCGGCTAGAGGACAACCCAACCAAACGATACCCATGAATTTGGACCTGGAAAATCAAAGACGGGCCGGACTTTAAAGATCCTGGATGTTTTTGGAACATTAGTGGCACACCAAATTATAACATAATTCCCTGATGTTCAAGATAGAACTCTTGTTGTGCTGGTGCATCGTCAGAATGTCATAGCACTAATTTAACACACACAATGTAAGCCACATCTAGTCCAAAATCAATGCTACCATTGAAATGTTACATGTGCACCTTGTTCCCTTATATCACATACCACAGCACTGGATGCAGAATCGTCGCCAGCTCCTGATCCAACTCCAGCTGCAACGTCAAGAGGGGCCTGATGTTCTTTGAAAAACAAAAAAAAAAAACATGTTTAGTACATAACCTTAGTCAGTAATGATTATGGCCAGATTGCCCTCCTAGCTTCATGAATGAAGCATTGAGGCCAAACATTCAAAAGTGCTTTCCTGGGCTCATAGGACACTTGCTAAACCCTCCCAAAGGTTAAGAAGGCTTGGTCTGCCTACTAATGACGGCACCCATTAATGCTGTCAACTGTGTTTTGCAGGGTAAACATCTAAAAGGCAACACTCTTTCATAAGAAAAAACATGTGTGTTAATGGGGTTAATAAGATTCCAAAAAACATTATTTGGCTAGACATACCAACACCTTCCTCCAGGCCTAGCTGCACTGGGTGTGTTCCCTGCTGCGGATCTTCTGTAAAGGACATAGCAATATGAGCTATCTTGGAAAAAAAAAAACATCTACATTGTTTGGCACAGTATGATATTGGACCTACCAGGAGGAGGGTCAGCACTGATGTCAACACCTGTGAGTCCGTCTGGTTCGCCAAGCTGCATGGGCTGTGGAGGGGCTGAGATCCGTGCTACAGATGAACAAATTGCAGGTTGGGGAAAACAAAAAAAGGACAATTGGAAGGGCAAGTATGACATTCTATTAATGTCACACATAGGATAGTAGTTAATCTTTTCCAAACAACTCACACAATTGACATCCAAGATAATATCCTACCTCGGTGCAAAGCATCCGAATCTAAGTCCTCTCTGGTAAAGATGGTATCAGGTCCTATGATGTTCAAGAAAGGTAATTGATAATCCCAGAGAGAACTTCGTGCACGTTCATCCAGCCGACCTTGTCGGTCATAAAGACCCTCCGCAGCCCATGCAATTAGCTTCTTCCGAACGGACCCACAGATGTCGTTGACCTTCTTCCGCACACTGTCACGGTGGCGAGGTGCTTCACCCAGTGCATTTACAGCATCCCGGATTTCATCCCACAATCTGTTCTTCTCTGTTACTGAGTAAGACGCGGCCCTGGTCCCATGTATCGCCTGATATCTGGCCATATAGGCGTGGACCAGGGCACAGCACTGATTGTGGGTGAAACGGGGAAGCCGGGGTAATGTGGACAAGCTGACTCTGGTGGACGGACCCGCTCCAGGACTACTGTCAGAAGAGCCAGCTTGTCCACTTGGTGTGTTACCACCTCCCCCGGCTTCCTCCTCCGGGATGGGGATGGTGGACTCCCTCATGGATACAGCTGGAGCCTCCCTCACACCAGAGCCAGACGATCTGCCCACCCTGCCCCCCCTGCCCCCCCTGCCCCCCCTGGCCACCCTGGCCACCCTGGCCACCCTGCCCCTTCTCATCCTTCCAGTGGGTGGGGCCATGGGAGCACGAGGTGGGCAGAGAATCTGGCTGTCCAGCAGCAGCAAAGAGCCCCAAACTCCTAAATCTGAAATGACAAAAGAGAAAACAGAAAAAACAGGATTTGCAGATTGCTCTTCATATACAGTATAATTAGTGAACAGTTACAGAACACACTTACCTAATGGCACAAACAGACTTGGTGGTGGTGGTGGTGGTGGTGGTGGTAGTAGTGGGCAAAGAGCAGAAGAGGCTGCAAAGAAATGGAAAAAAAAAACACATAAGAAAACGCATATGGGTACAAATCACACGAGGCCCTCCAAACACTTACCTAATGGCACAAACACGGTGGTGGTGGTGGTGGCAAAAAAAGCAGAAGAGGTTGCAAAGAAATTTAAAAAATAAAATAAGAAAACGCATATGGGTACAAATCACACGAGGCCCTCCAAACACTTACCTAATGGCACAAACACGGTGGTGGTGGTGGTGGTGGCAAAAAAAACAGAAGAGGCTGCAAAGAAATGGAAAAAAAAAAACACATAAGAAAACGCATATGGGTACAAATCACACGAGGCCCTCCAAACACTTACCTAATGGCACAAACACGGTGGTGGTGGTGGTGGCAAAAAAAGCAGAAGAGGTTGCAAAGAAATTTAAAAAATAAAATAAGAAAACGCATATGGGTACAAATCACACGAGGCCCTCCAAACACTTACCTAATGGCACAAACACGGTGGTGGTGGTGGTGGTGGTGGCAAAAAAAGCAGAAGAGGTTGCAAAGAAATTTAAAAAATAAAATAAGAAAACGCATATGGGTACAAATCACACGAGGCCCTCCAAACACTTACCTAATGGCACAAACACGGTGGTGGTGGTGGTGGTGGTGGTGGTGGTGGCAAAAAAAACAGAAGAGGCTGCAAAGAAATGGAAAAAAAACACACATAAGAAAACGCATATGGGTACAAATCACACGAGGCCCTCCAAACACTTACCTAATGGCACAAACACGGTGGTGGTGGTGGTGGTGGTGGTGGTGGCAAAAAAAACAGAAGAGGCTGCAAAGAAATGGAAAAAAAAAACACATAAGAAAACGCATATGGGTACAAATCACACGAGGCCCTCCAAACACTTACCTAATGGCACAAACACGGTGGTGGTGGTGGTGGTGGTGGCAAAGAGCAGAAGAGGCTGCAAAGAAATGGAAAAAAAAAACACATAAGAAAACGCATATGGGTACAAATCACACGAGGCCCTCCAAACACTTACCTAATGGCACAAACATGGTGGTGGTGGTGGTGGCAAAAAAAGCAGAAGAGGTTGCAAAGAAATTTAAAAAATAAAATAAGAAAACGCATATGGGTACAAATCACACGAGGCCCTCCAAACACTTACCTAATGGCACAAACACGGTGGTGGTGGCAAAAAAAGCAGAAGAGGCTGCAAAGAAATGGAAAAAAAAAACACATAAGAAAACGCATATGGGTACAAATCACACAAGGCCCTCCAAACACTTACCTAATGGCACAAACAGACTTGGTGGAGGGGGGGTGGTGTAATCCTTTATAGGCAAAAGGAGGCTGCAAACATTAAACATACATGAGAAATCGCATGACCTACATACGTGCACATAATAAATTACAGTTATCAGGAAAGCAAAAATGGTGTCTTTGGAAGCTGGGAAGGTAAGGGGGCAGGTTTAGATGCCAAATCTAGACTGCACACCTTTAACAAACATGAGAAAACACATGTCCAAACCACATGCACATGGGGCCAACTGCCAATGATTAAAAGACACTTGAGGGGTTCCCAAGCTATTGTGGGTTGGAGGGGATTCACCATAGACAACTTAAGCACACCCAAGATAAGTACAAATTCTCTCCTTCCTTTTTTTTGGGAGAGAGAGATACAATTGTCTTACCTCCAGATAATGTAGGTTGTGGGTCACAGGGTCTTGCTAGCACATAAGAAACATCGATCTATAACATCCAGCAGCCATATTGGCCATGTGCTCCTTTTATAGCTGGCTCACAGGTGTGATAATTAGCGGCCGTTTCTATATATATCTGCGCATTCGCGAATTTGCGCGTTCAAAATGGAGGACGATATCCCAGACGCATTAGATGGTGCAATGCTGGCATTTATCGGTGCCTTGTTTGAGGAGGCCCTGGCACAGGAGGCAGCAGAAGGTGGGGAAGCTGCAGCAGAAGGTGGGGAAGCTGCAGCAGCAGCAGCAGCACCTCCAGCAGCAGCACCTCCAGTCCGTGTGCCCTTACCTCGCCAGCCACGCATTTTTGCTCCAAGGATCTATTTGGACAAGCTGCGGGATTCTGATGTCAGGAGGAAGTTCCGGCTCGAGCGAGGAACTATTCTACACCTCTACCAGCTCATAGCAGAGAAAATTGACCCGGACACACAGCGCGGCCATGCGGTGCTCGGCATGGCCAGATTGCTGGCCACTTTGTATATTTTAGGGCGTGGCAGCTTCCAAGCCACTTCGGGAAGTATCATGGGCATTAGCCAGCCCACAGTTTCAAGGGTGTTCATGTTGGTCATTAATGCCATAGTGGATATAGTGCCCAATTTTATCCACTGGCCACAGAATGAAAATGAGTGGAATGAAGTCAAGTTGGGTTTCTACCTGCGGGCACACATGCCGCAAATCCTAGGGGCAATCGATGGCACCCACATAGCCATTAGGCCACCAAGGAGCCACGAAAGTGTGTACCGGAACCGCAAGCAGTACCACTCTGTGAACGTCCAATTAGTGTGTGACGCCAAACAGCGCATCATGAGTGTCAACACTGGTCACCCAGGGTCGTGCCATGATTCCAGTATGTTAAGAACAAGTACTCTGTACGAGGTGTTTGAAAGTGGACAAATGCCCGAAGGGTGGCTTATTGGTAAAGTATTTTGTCTTAACAACATAAACTGTAAGATTACATAGACATAGGAATAAGCTACATCGGTGTACACCCTGATTTAAGCAAAGCCTACCTAAAATGGATGTGTTAGGAGTTGTCAGGCTGTTCACACACAACCAGATCAGCAGCTTAGCAGCTCACAAAAGAAAGATTTGCAAAGTTGTCTTTGAGTCCAATGAAGGTGGTTAACCAATGTGTAAATGGTGTCCTCTAGCCACCCAAAGAAAACCTACAAATGATTCCAATGGTATTGCCATAGTACTTTGCATAAGTGAGTCAATATTGGTTTCCTCACTCTAGTTGCAGATATATTCCAGAAGTAAGACCTAGGCTAATGTAATAGGAACAAAATAGGGGCCAAGTTGGAACTTGCAAGAGAAACCCACCACTTTGTGTGTCCTTTTTCCCATTTGTATTAGTGATTTAGAGTTGAGATGTTTCATATGATTTTTTGCAAACAGACGAGCAGGTTGTTTAGTAAAATGCCTAATTGTCTCCCATTTTGAGGAGTCATCTAAAGTCACATGATAGAAAGAACTAATGTATATTTTTCTTATTTTTCAGGGGATGCTGGTTACCCGCAGCTGACGTGGCTGATGGCTCCAATCAGGTACCCCCAGGGCCCAGCAGAGAGGAATTACAACAGGGCCTTGCGGAGAAGCCGGAGTATCATTGAGTTGACCATAGGTCTTCTCAAGTCCCGGTTTCTCTGCTTGGCCCGGCCTGGGGGTGAACTCCTGTACTCTCCTACAAAGGCTTCCAAGATCATCCTGGCGTGCTGCGTGTTGCACAACATGTGCGTTGCCCGGGATGATTCTTGGGAGCTGACGGAGGAGAGGGAGCCAGAGGTCCGTCAGCCGGCGGCCCCCAGGCGGCGGAGCACCGCTGCCGGTATGGCCACCCGGAATACCCTGGTTGCTAGCCACTTTACATGTAAGTACTGTAACCGGTCAAGATAGGGCATGTGTATTAATTAGCTAGTTAGCAGAGGTGCCACTCACAGTGAGACAGAGGGTGATTATCATCTGCCAATGACACTTGCCATTGTATATAAAGTGTAGTCAACATTGGTAAAATTGTGTTACTTGAGCAAAAACATGCACCTCTAACCATAAACATGTTGGTATTGTGAATAGTGTAAAGGGCTGAGAAGAGCTGGCAGGTGTTTATTTGTGTCTATGCCACCTGTGTAGTTATTGATAACATGAACGGCTGCTTGGTATCTTATGGTGTTGTAATTTTCCAGAACATCAACATCTTGGAATCATGGCACGTACCATGGGAAGCCTGTGGTGATGGGCTGTCTGGCGTCACAGGTGTGTATTCAAATGTTTACATTAATGATTTCTGGTTTGTGTAAGTTGGCATAAAATGTGTTATTTCACTCGTGATGTCGAAATTAAATGAAGTTCAGAATGAAGCAAACAGGCATTAAGATGTGATTTTCATAATGAAATGTCTTATCCTTTGTTTTATTTTTCCAGGAGTGGTACTGCTTGCGGGTGTAGGTGGTAGAAACCCACCTTGATGGACTCCACTCATTTTCTTTTGTGGTCAGTGGATATTTGGTAAGGCACATGGCCAATGACCAACATGAACACCCTGGAACTTCGAAAGTGGCTTGGAAGCTGACCAGCAACCTTGCCATGCCTGTCCCCTATGAGCTGGTAGAGGTGCAGAATGGATTCTGAACTCTGCCTGAAGTTGTGGAAGACATCAGAATCCCGTAGCCATGGAGCAAAGATCGTGGTCTGGCGCTGTAAAGGCACACGGACTGGAGAGTGACAATATTATTTTGCTGCATCCCTCCTTCTGCTGTCATTCTCAAATAAATAAAGACTTTAGAATTGAACATGTGTTTTTTTGTTTTGTGTGGGTGCCTACAGACAAAAGGGCCATCCACACTGTAAGATTTAGAGAAGACTTTATCCTTCAGATTGACATTTTCTATGTAGTGCAAGGGCCTGCCTGATTGCATCCAAATTGAAAGTGTTGAGGTTTGAGCTTATATTATATGGTTTGGTTAAGTCTACAGGAAAAAGTCTAGACAAATTGTTAGTGTATGGCCCATTAAGCTGCCAAGGCCGGAGTTTTGCACTTTGCATGCTGCTTGTACTGGTGATGTGAGGGGTTGTAATGTAGAGTAGGGATGTGACAGTGTTGTGTTGAGGTGTGAGGCAAATGTAGTGTTGGACTATGAGGGTCTGTGTTGTTGAAATATGGAGAGAGTCCAATATCAGACACCTATGTTTATTGGTCAAGAAATTGTAAGAACCATGGTAAATATGTAAAGAATTGCATCTCGATAAAACTAGGACCACACTCATAAAATCAAAATTGTGTTGTTTCCATTGATGTGCTTGAAATTTGGGTAGGACACCCCCCCCCCCCCCCCAAATTCAAGATAGTTAAAAAAAACTGCTAAAAAAAATGAGAGTGAAAAGAGATCCCAAGTGTAGTGATGTGATTTGAACCCATGACGTTGTTAACTGCAGTGAAGTTGCAAAGCACTTAGCTATTGTGCAGAATAAAGCTGTATGGTGGAAAAAAAGGAGTGTGTTAAGGCTAAAAAGCACATATAGCTAAAGAACTAAACATTGTATGGAATGTGGGAAGAAGACCATGGTAAAATTGTGAGGTTTCATCTTGCCCTGAAGTAGGGTAGGGGTTTGGTCACTTGCCTTTGGTACTTTCCATCATAAGATCGATTCGACACACAGACAAGATCAAAAAAACACTTAAAATGGTGTAAGCTTGCAAGCGCTTCTGAGTGTAACATTATTTAGCAATATATATGATGTAATCCGTTACATTTTAGCAATATAAACGAAAAAAGAAAATAAAAAAAGTAGGTGGAGATGGTAAGCCTCGAACCTACAGCAGAGGGAGATGAATTACAGACGTGTGATGTGTGCACTAATCCACTAGCCCACATCGCTATGTGAAACTGCTATAAGCACGAAGACATAAGTTTGCGAATTGGCGAAGCCGCGATCGTAAGTGAATCCCGCTGACGGCGGAATTCATTATTGCTGTTTCACTAGCCAATTCGCCGCAGCGCCAGTTAATTGATTTGAACGCGGCGAAACTGAAACACGTCATAGATGTTTGAAGCTGCAGTTTCTTTAAATCCGGCCCTATGTTTCCTCCACCTTGTGTGTCACTTCTAGGTGTGCTAAACTCTCACCTTTATATCAAAGATAATGCGCCTGTGGTATATTTCCAGGGTCTCTAGGATACTGGCTGACACTCCTCTCCTTTATCGATATCCACTTTCAATCCGGGTCTCCAGCGCAGGTTCCTAGTAGGTCAGGATCTCCTGGAGTCTTATCCGATAATTACCTTTAGGTCCGTTTTCCTCGCACTATCCTCCCTTTTTATCTCAGAAAAACAGGGCCATCATGGTGCAGTATTATGTATTTTATTCCCACACATTCAGAAATACACTTACAAGACTCCCTGAGGAAGTCACGTGAACTAGGTGATTCTAGAAAGCACATAGCACTTTTACAAGCACAATCACGTCTGTAACACAATAGAAATCGCATATTTATTTATAGGATTTTTCATTGATTTATATTTGGAATTGAAGCACTCAGCACTTTCTTCAACTAGCTTTTATTTTATATACACCTCCTAAAACAGACATATATATATATATATATATATATAGATTCTTCCAATCAGACCCATCACCAACACTGAACACAGATTGTTTTTTGATTTTTTTCACACTTTTTACACCGATTTTTTAGACCTTAAAGTGCACCACTACCCCCACTATAGAATATATCCAGAACATTTTGGCTTATCCACCCGTTAGCATCTCGGGGAGAGAGGGACCTGGTAGCCAACGTGCTGCGGGATGAGGTCCCCATTTTAGAAAGCATAAACGATTGTCTTGAGTCTCCAATGGAGCTTGATTGTGGCTGCTGTCTGCTAGAGCTTGAGGGTTAAGCTGCCATCTTCTTCCACAGCAAACCACACTGCTGGAATTTTTTTATACTAATAATGGCAGTGATCAGCGACCTATAATGGGACTGCGATAGTGCGGCAGACAATCTGACACTAACTGGTGCTGGGGGGGACTGACTAACTGACAGTGACATCACCAATGACACTAAAACAGTGATCAGTGCCAATACTATACACTGTTACTCTACTAATGACACTGGCTGGGCAGAGGTTAACATCTGGGGCGATCAAGGGGTTAAATGTGTGCCTAACAATGTGTAATGTGTGCTTCTTTTACTAACAGATTTCTTTGTTTCTTTTTTTCTGCTTTACAGGGGTGGAAAATAGAGAAATTGTTCTCTCTGTACAGAGCCCTGTGTTGATGCACCTACAGGAATGACTAAGCACAAGTGTATTTCTGTGCATCATGTATACGTGCAAGAAATGTGGAAAAGAAGTCCCTGACTCTTTTCCAAAAATGCACCGCACTGAACTGGATTGTGCTGTGGTACCATACGGTTTGGCGCATGAAAAAATGCACACTTTTTGAGATATGCGATGGTGCCATTAATGATGGTTTGCACTACTACATATCCTTTAAAGTACAACATGTTTCTCTGTGTGTCAGAAAAGTGTGTGCTAAGCCGTACTGACTTAGTGCAGTACTGCACTGTGTCTCTGTGTAGTGGTGACCATCTTGGCATTTTTTTCGTGCTCATGTCCAAGGCTACAGCAAGTGGAACAGCGAGCAGTACATTACCAATATCACCAAATCTAAATATAAAATCTGAGACTAGGAGTCAGAGGCAGAGTACCTTAGATCCCACACTGTAGCATAGAGTAGAGCAGTGATGGTGAACCAACGGCACCCCAGATGTCCTGGAACTACATTTCCCATGATGCTCATGCATTCTGCAGTGTAGTTGAGCATTATGGGAAATGTAGGTCCAAAACATCTGGGGTGCCAAGGTTTGCCATCACTGGAGAACAGTGGTGCGGCAAAAAGTGGGTGTGGTAAATTATGCTAAATATTGGCCGTGGCTTTATAATCTGATTAGAAACAACAAATAACTACTAGAGCCAATCCCCAGTCACTAGCGGCCGGCGAGAGGGAGAGGAGGGGAAGCTGACTTGTAGTTGCCATGAGGAGAGCCATGGAGGTTTGGATCTAGTAAATGCCAACCCCCCCCCCCCCCCACCCTCATCCCCACTGATTATCCCCTTCTGTCAAGGATCCTTTAGTGGAGTGGTTGCCTTCTCCTCCCTGGCCACACTTTTGAAGACTAGGTGGCCATGTTGTGCTTCTCCTCCTCATTGCTGACAGAAGTAGCAATGCTGCTTTCACATCTCCTGTCAGCCTATAGTGCCAGAGCCTGGGGGAGCTCAGGATAAGCAGGACATTACTCATCTCCGCAGGGTTGTGGGATTAGGATCAGAATGCGGGGTTGGGAGGTATGCTATAGATATGATTTTTCAGGGTACAATTAACTTTTTTAGATGTTCCTAATACTATATCAGATCTTTACTTTTTGAGTTCTTTTTCACTCTAAAGTTAAAGACATGCATTGAATTCATTCAAGTTGGGTTTCCACACTCTGCTCTCCCCCTCACAGAACACCATTTTTGTGTATAGCATAGAAAGGCTGGAAGGCTGCCATGTCATTGCTAGGAATGGAGAGCAAAATTAGCTAGGCTTATGAAAATAAAAGCCAGCTGTTTATCAGAACAAACCGGCTTGTTCTGTTAAGAAAAAGAAAAAAACAGCAGGCTTACTGACCAGATCACCAGGTGAAAATAAAGAAAAAAAGCCTAAAAAAGAAAAACGAATGCAGACATCACATATAAAATTTAATAATCTGCAGTATAATAAATATTGCTTTTAAGTTTAATATCACTTTTCCATTCTTGACTACTTTGTCTTGCTAAACACTTGCATTCTTTGCAAGGTATTCAGCACTGCAGCAGGTTGCAAGGTTGCAAGGCTGGGTTCACACTGGTGTGAACACAGACATCACATGTGATTCGCACCAAATTGCTGTGCAGATCACGTGTGATGTCTGTGTGAAGCGAATTCAGCCATACAGTTTGTATGGCTGAATTTGCATCGCATTCAGTCCAAAATGGTGCAGGACTCCTTTATTCGTTCGCACTGGAATTGGATTGCATGACTGTTCACACCTATGCAATCTGATTCCTGTCCGATTTCAAAGTTTGCACTGCGATCTGGGAACCAATTTTGGGGGAGTTGTCATTATCTTTGTATTTACACCCGCAGCGGTTCACAGAGAGCAGTGTGAACTGCCAGCGCATTAGATGCGATACGGGAACCTGAACAGGAATCACACTGGCTCCTGCATTGCATATGTGTGAATCCAGCCTTAGTCAGCAGAATATACAGCTGAAACAATGCACTAAAAGAGTGCCTGATCTAAGGCATCTGTATCTTAAAATTAGTGATCGACCAATTATCGGCAAAACCGATATATCGGTGGCTGATATGCACTTTCCCCGATCGGAATCGGCCTTTGGGTTTACCGATATTGCCAATATTTCGGGAAAATGCTTGTACCGGAGTGATGCCTGCAGCTAGAGACATCACCCCGGTACCGGCGTCCATAGCCGACGGTCGGCTGTCTTGTAATGACAACTGATGCGGCTGAGAAGCCGCTCGGCTGTCATTCCAAGGAGCAGGAGGGGATATCCTCCCCCTCCCACTGCCTTTCGCGGCACCGTCCCTCCGGGAGACCCGGGCATCTTACTTGCAGGGCCGCCGAAGAGAAGACGCAGCATTCAGCTCTGACTGGGTCTCCATTTTTTTAAATTCGACATGACATCACTTCCGGGAACTGGCTGCACCGAATTCCAAAAACTTACAGCATTCAAAACAGCCAAACTTGGCGTTTTGAATGCTTTTAAGTGCAGAGGAGGGGTTTTGGGTCTTTTAGACCCCCAGATCCCTCCACCACAGTACCTGTAGACATTAAACATTTTTTTTTTTTTTTTTAATGTCCGAAAATATCGGCCGATACCGATATCCAATGACCAAAATATCGGTATCGGCGTTAAAAAAAACAATATCGGTCAATCAATACTTAAAATGTTAGATTATTTTTGTTAATATTTGACCTGTTTTCCTGTTATGTCTTAGCTTGAACTCTGCATCTATTACTAAAAGGCCAATCGTTTCTAATGCCCTAATATATATTTTCAGCAGGGTACCAAAACTGCTTCTAATTGAATTACAGAAGCTATTTTTGTGTTTAGTTTAGTTATGAAAAAAGTGATAATTCCAGTAAAGTGACTTACATAAATGAAAATAAAAAGAAAGGTAAAGAAATGAGAAGACTACACTGGTTTAATTGCTTGAGAAAACTATCCTTCCAATGTTATTGCACTTTTATATGTATTTATTGATTAGATCATAAAGTACTTTAACATCCAAACTATAATAAACTCACACATTTAATAGTACTATAAAGGCACTTTTTTTTTTTCCTGGAAGCTCTCCATGTCTTGTATATATGACTCAGAAATCTGTTTATAGGAAAAAATGAAAAAAAAAAAAAAAAATATATAGGCTTCAAGGATTAATTACAGATTGGAGACTCTCAAAGGATTTAAAAATATGCTACATTGTTATGAAACACCAGTTTTATTGCATACTATTTTTCCTGCCAGTAAACTTTTAGCACTGTAGTATTTACCACAGCGATCAACAACAAAGGTTAGATATTGCTCTTCATGCATTTCATATCTGTCTTAGACAAAAAATTTAAAGCTATGTAACTCCACCCAAGAGAGGCATTAGGAACATTTAAATGTATTATATATTTACTTCTGTCACATTGTTTCCAAAATACACAGCTATGAGACAGCCCTTGCCAACAATTTACAGTGATTGCTTGGTCTGGCATTGCAGAAAGGTTCCTGGATGAGTTTCCAATTTGCATTATATATGGTATATAGATTTTAAAACACAGTTCCTGGCATAGAAAACTCTAACTAATAAATGTAATGTATAGTGGCTGGCACATTTTTTCTGTATGTACAATATATGTACAATAAATTAAAAAAATAATGTATTTATTTATTTTTTACCTAATATGACATATTGTATACTCAATTTTTTTTTAAATAATTTCTACGGAAATAGTTGGAGTTTTAGACTTTATTTTAGCATGTTTACATCTTTGTGCACTCCTGAAATAAGCTTATTCATAAATAATGAGAGAGAATAAGTGACAGGCTGGTTTTGCACAGATCTTCCTCTTCTTGGGTCCCTCTTCGGTGCTCCTGGCCCCTCTTTTCTGTTGAATGCCCCCACAGCAAGCAACTTGCTATGGGGGCACCCGAGCTGAGCCGCAGCTCCCTGTGTCCATTCAGACACAGAGTCGTGGTTTGGCCCCGCCCCCTTTCTCCTCATTGGTTAACTGACTTTGATTGACAGCAGCTGAAGCCAATGACGCCCATGCTGTGTCTCAGTTTGTCAGGAGGGAGAGTCTCGGATGGCCGAGACATTCGTGGACATCGCTGGATCAAGAGGGGGATCAGGTAAGCATAAGGGGGGCTGCCGCACACAGATGTCTTTTTATCTTAATGCACCAAATGCATTAAGATAAAAAAAACCTTCTGACTTTACAACTGCCTTAAAGTATAACTAAAGGCAAAACATTTTTTTTTTTTTTTTCTAGTAGAGTAAAGATAGATTAGAACACCTGTCAGTTTTTATTGCTGTCTGTGCTACCATTTGGGAGATTCAACCTATATGTGCTGTTTACCATTATCATTAAAAGTAAAAGTAAAAGAAAAACCCCAAATTTTGGGTTGTTCCAGAAAAATAATAGAGGGAAAACGTCTAATGTGGACACTAGTTCTGGTGACCTGGATTTTTGTTTACTTCCTGTATCGCTATGGAACAGGAATTGGAGGAAAATCTCCACAATGTGACACAGACTGCAATAGTAAATCTGACAGGGATTACTACCCTCCCTTGCTCTCCAAAATGAAAAAAAAAAACATTTTTGCCTATAGTTCTACTTTAAGGAGCCTAGTATCCTGAAACAGCTACTGTGCTGCTCGGGGCCAGATTTCCCAATAGGCACTGTAGCCATGTACCTACTGGCACCCTTCTAGAGGGGTGCCAATGTGTTTTCTTTTAAACCATTTTTTTTAGACCTTGTGCTGCGGCCGCGAATGTGCCCTCCCCTTTAGGGGGGGTCCAGATGATCATGTAGCAATATACCTGTCACCCCCCCTATCCTCTGACACCAGCCGAAATCCACACACTCTGGTTTCTATTCCTTTTCTGCCTAGAGCCAACCACCATTCTCCTGCGCCCTCTGGAATGCCCGCTCTGTTTGCAACAAACTCACCTCTGTCCATGACCTATTTATCACAAACTCCTTCAACCTGCTTGCAATTACTGAGACCTGGCTTCAAGAATCTGACTCTCCTTCTCCTGCTGCCCTCTCCCATGGTGGCCTCCTGTGGACTCACTCTCCCAGGCCTAGTGGACGGAAAGGAGGTGGGGTTGAAATTCTGCTTTCCCCTCAAAGCACTTTTAATCCACCCCGTCTCTGTCCCTCTCCTTATTTAAAGCTCACTGTATTCATCTATTTCCTCCAGATTCGTTGAGAATTGCTGTGATCTATCGGCCTCCTGGACCGGTATCAGGTTTCCTTGATGACTTCTCTGCCTGGCTACCCTACTTTCTCTCTTCTGAAATTCCCACAATACTTCTTGGAGACTTCAACTTCCCTGTTAATCTAAACACTCCTGCTACTTCTAAACTTTTGAGCTCAACCTCCTCTTTTGACCTAAAACAATGGACACGTGCTTCTACTCACTCTAATGGCAACAGCCTTGACCTCATGTTCTCCTTCCTATGCACTCCTCACAACCTCTCCATCATTCCATTCCCTCTCTCTGATCACCACCTCATTAGTTTCAGTCTCTCCTTGTCCTCCTCCTTACCATTCAACTACCGAACAATTACCCGTAGAAACCTTCGCCATCTTAACCCTTCACTTCTTTTTTTCTGCTACAGATTATCTCTTCAACACAATCTCATCCCTTTCCTGCCCCAACATGGCCACTTCTGTCTACAAAAGTTCACTGTCATCTACCCTGGATGCCTTGTCCCCCCTCACTACACACAGAATCATGCCCCAACCACTACAACCCTGGCAGACAGATAATACCTGAAGCCTCAAAAAACGTAGTCATGCTCTTGAGCATCTGTGGCATAAAACTAAGTCACAGCAAGATTTCAGCCAATATAAATCTGCCATCCAAAAATATAGTTCCTGCCTCCACACTGCCAAACAGACCTATTTTATCACTCTCATTAACACCATCTAACACAGTCCCTGTCAACTCTTTTCTACCTTCAACACTCTACTTCGTCCTCCATTACTTTCACCCACTAACTTACTCACTGCCCAAGAAATTGCCAATCACTTCAAAAATAAAATTGATACAATTCGTGAAGAGATCTTTACACTACAGATATCTCCCTCACCTTACACACCTTGTCCTCCTGCACAATCAATACTTACCTTGTTTAACCCAACTACTGTAGAGGAAGTCACTAAAATTTTTTCTAATGCCCACCTAACTTCCTGCCCCCTGGACCCTGTTCCTTCTCAAATACTACTGTCACCCTATGGCTCTATCCCACACTCTTTAACTCATATCTTCAACCTATCCCTCTCCACTGGCATCTTCCCCAACTCTCTAAAACATGGTCTAGTAACTCCCATACCAAAGAAAGCCTCACTAGACCCCACCAATCTTAACAACAAGACCCATCTCCTTACTCCTTTTTGCTTCCAAACTCCTTGAACGTTTAGTCTACAACCGCCTGTGCAAGCACCTCATTGAAAATAACTTTCTTGATCCCCTTCAGTCTGGATTTCGCCAGCAGCACTCCACAGAAACTTCTCTCCTAAAACTTACGAATGACTTACAAACAGCTAAAACCAATGGTCACTACTCAGTACTCTTACTCTTGGACCTCTCTCTTCAAATGCATCTCTCAAATCAAAAGTTCCCATTTTCTGGGCTACTAGGCCACTAGATATATATAAAAAAACAGCATGGAGGTAAACACTGCCCTGGAGAACATACAGCAATGCAAAAAAAAAAAAAAAAACATTTTAAATCCATTCAGCCAGGAGCAGTGATTTTTTAAAGCACTGACATTTAGAAAAGGAATAAAAATGTTTTAAATTGCCGGTAAATGACATTTCCTTCCTGGCTTCTCTTTTTTTAAAGAAAAATTGTCACACAGACCCAAAAGGCTACCCAAAATACATATCAGACTCCTGCTGATATGGTTTAGGAGGGCCTAGTATGGTTCCAGGGGTTGTGGCTATGCTAACCCTCTTTCCCCCTTTTTCCTGGCCAGCCAGGCTGCATGCTCAATAGGGGTCTGGTGTGAACTTTTGGGGAGACCTCATGCATGTTTTTTTTTTATTTATGTGTGAGGCTGTACAAAAAATCCATAGCAGACTCAAAGGGTCTAGTATAAAGTCCTCCCAAAAACTCATATCAGACCTAAAGGACCTGGCATAAATTATGAGGGAATCCCCATTGAACTCTCTTCATCTACACCAGATCCTTATTCTAGATGAGAGTCTGACATGTTATTGGAGGACCATACACAAAAAACAAAAAACGTGGGCTGTCAAAAAAAAATCTGACCTTTATATGCTTAGCTGTACTGTAAAAAAAATACAGTTTATAAAAAATAGTTTATAAAAATATATATACAGTATCTCACAAAAGTGAGTACACCCCTCACATTTTTCTAAATATTTTTTAATCTTTTCATGTGACAACACTGAAGAAGGTACACTTTGTTACAATGTAAAGTAGTGAGTGTGCAGCTTGTATAACAGTGTAAATTTTCTGTCCCCTCAAAATAACTCAACACACAGCCATTCATGTCTAAATCGCTGGCAACACAAGTGAGTATACCCCTAAGTCAAAATGTCCAAATTTGGCCCAATTGGCCATTTTCCCTCCCCGGTGTCATGTGACTCGTTAGTGTTACAAGGTCTCAGATGTAAATGGGGAGCAGGTGTGTTAAATTTGGTGTTATCGCTCTCACTCTCTCATACTGGTTACTGGAAGTTCAACATGGCACCTCATGGAAAAGAACTCTCTGGGGATCCGAAAAAAAGAATCATTGCTCTACATAAAGATGGCCTAGGCTAAGAAGATTGCCAGAACCCTGAAACTCCAGCACGGTGGCCAAGACCATACAGCGGTTTAACAGGACAGGTTCAACTCAGAACAGGCTTCGCCATGGTCGAACAAAGAACTTGAGTGCACGTGCTCAGCATCATATCCAGAGGTTTTCTTTGGGAAATAGACATATGAGTTCTTCCAGCATTGCTGCAGAGGTTGAAGGGGTGGGGGGTCAGCCTGTCAGTGCTCAGACCATACGCCGCACACTGCATCAAATTGGTTTGTATGGCTGTTGTCCCAGAAGGAAGCCTCTTCTAAAGATGATGCGCAAGAAAGCCCACAAACATTTTGCTGAAGACAAACAGACTAAGGATATGGATTACTGGAACCATGTCCTGTGGTCTGACGAGACCAAGATAAACTTATTTGGCTTAGATGGCGTCAAGTGTGTGTGGCAGCAACCAGGTGAGGAGTACAAAGACAAGTGTGTTTTGTTTACAGTCAAGCATGGCGATGGGAGTGTCATGGTCTGGGGCTGCATGAGTGCTGCTGGCACTGGGGAGCTACAGTTCAGGGAACCATGAATGCCAACATGTACTGTGACTTACTCAAATAGTAAAAAATAGTAGCAAAAAAATTAAATAAAATTCAGTATACATACCATAGTTTGTAGAAGCTATAAAGAAGCTATACAATTCTCGTAAACCAATCAATATACGCTAATTAGGTTTTTTTTTGTTTTTTTTTTTTTACCAAAAACATGTAGCAGAATACAATAATATTGGCCTAAATTGATGAAGAGATTGGAGTTTTTAAATTTTTTAATTGGATATGTTTTATAGCAGAAAGTAAAAAAAATATTGTTTTTTTTGTTTATAGCACAAAAAATATAGACGCAGAGTTGATCAAATACCTTGACTTCTACTGAGCCTTGAACTCTTTGTTCCTCCCATGAGTTTCCTGATTTAAGCCATGTCTCTTCACTTCCTGTTAACTAGATTTTTGTGCTCTCTCCAGACAATATCTCGCTCTTGTCTTCCCTGCTGCCATCCATATTTTTACTACATTCATTACCGACCTTTGGCTTGTTCCCCGACCACACCTGATCCTAACCTGCAACCACTTGTTACCGACCCCTGGCTTGTTTACTGAGTATGCTTCTGTCTGATCTTTACCTACTACATTTGCTACTTGATCCCGGCTTGCTCGCATCCTTGTGGGGCGATCCTGAGGACCATGACCTAGTACTAACACACAGTAAAACCCATCTCCACCATCAAGAGCCCTGATGAACACCGGTTAGTACTTAGATTTCCCATCTGTCACGGTGACCTGCTTGTATACCTATCCTGTTAGTCAGTGGGTGTCCCCCCTACTACTATTGCTACTAGTCCCTGAGCCTGACCCCTAAACATGACACCCTCTGACTTCCAATCTTTCTGGGTCACTGGCTTTAAAGCATATGTAGGTAAGGAGTTTTGGTTTCACTTGTTGCATGATTCTTGTGGGGCAGTGATAAACAAAATTTAAAGATAAAAACAGCTCAGCAACTAGTTTTAAGCAAGGAGATCAAAAGTGACATATATGTATGTATCCTGTGACATATCTACTGTAAACCTGCTATGAAAAATAAAAAAGTTTATTGAAGCACACAGTACTATAAAGTGGACGAATACCCACAGACCATAAATTCCCACTGTGTAACTAAAATAATGACAAAATTGTCAACCCCCTGTCAATGTCACACATGGATACATATACAGTCAGATTAAAACCAATGCATTTGTCAACTCAGTGGATATCAAACTAGGTGCATCTTTATTTTGTATAAAAGGATTAGACAAACTCATATCCATGCTACATGCATCGAAAAACATGGAATACAGTCTCTTGTGTGAAGTAGAGGAGGAACCATTTCACATAGGCAGTGGTGTATTTTGGTTTTGTGCTGCCCTAGGCAAGACTAAAATTGGGCGCCCCCCTCCTATGTAAATTTGCCCCACTCCTTTTTTAACAGATGTGACTCCCTCCAAAATTGAAGGACTACAAGTCCCAGCATGAACCCCTGAGATCTCACAAGGGGGGGGGGGGTGAGAGGGGTGGGGGAGACAGATGGGGGTGGGTGAGGGAGAGAGAGAGGGGGGGGGGTGAGAGAGAGGGATGAGAGAGAGGGGGGGATGAAAGAGAGAGAGGGTGGAGAGAGGGGTGGGATGAGAAAGAGGGGGGATGAGAGAGGCTGGAATAGAGAGAGAGAATGGGAGGATGAGAGAGGGGGGTGAGAGAGAGAGAGAGAGAGGGGGGGGTGAGAGAGAGGGTGATGAGAGAGAAAGAGAGGGAGGGGAGATAGCGAGAGAGAGGGGATGAGAAAGGGGGATGAGAGAGAGAGAGCGAGAGGGGGGAGGATAAGAGAGAGAGGGGGGATGAGAGGGGTTGAGAGAGAGGGATGAGAGAGAGGGGGCTGAGAGAGAAAGAGGGAGAGAGAGAGGAGGGGTGAGAGAGGGAGGGGGAGAGAGGGGGGTGGGTGAGAGGGGGTGAGTGAGAGAGAGAGAGAGAGAGAGAGAGAGAGAGAGAGGGGGGGGTGAGAGAGGCGGCTCTAGCAACCAGTAGCCAATCTAGTCTCAGGTGCAGGGGGGGCAGCAAAAAAGCTGCCCCCCCTGCACCTGAGACTAGATTGGCTACTGGTTGCTAGAGCCGCCTCTCTCACCCCCCCCTCTCTCTCTCTCTCTCTCTCACTCACCCCCTCTCACCCACCCCCCTCTCAGGTGCAGGGGGGGCAGCAAAAAAGCTGCCCCCCCTGCACCTGAGACTAGATTGGCTACTGGTTGCTAGAGCCGCCTCTCTCACCCCCCCCTCTCTCTCTCTCTCTCTCTCACTCACCCCCTCTCACCCACCCCCCTCTCTCCCCCTCCCTCTCTCACCCCTCCTCTCTCTCTCCCTCTTTCTCTCTCAGCCCCCTCTCTCTCATCCCTCTCTCTCAACCCCTCTCATCCCCCCTCTCTCTCTTATCCTCCCCCCTCTCGCTCTCTCTCTCTCATCCCCCTTTCTCATCCCCTCTCTCTCGCTATCTCCCCTCCCTCTCTTTCTCTCTCATCACCCTCTCTCTCACCCCCCCCTCTCTCTCTCTCTCTCTCTCACCCCCCTCTCTCATCCTCCCATTCTCTCTCTCTATTCCAGCCTCTCTCATCCCCCCTCTTTCTCATCCCACCCCTCTCTCCACCCTCTCTCTCTTTCATCCCCCCTCTCTCTCATCCCTCTCTCTCACCCCCCCCTCTCTCTCTCTCTCCCTCACCCACCCCCATCTGTCTCCCCCACCCCCTCTCACCCCCCCCCCCTTGTGAGATCTCAGGGGTTCATGCTGGGACTTGTAGTCCTTCAATTTTGGAGGGAGTCACATCTGTTAAAAAAGGAGTGGGGCAAATTTACATAGGAGGGGGGCGCCCAATTTTAGTCTTGCCTAGGGCAGCACAAAACCAAAATACACCACTGCCTATGTGAAATGGTTCCTCCTCTACTTCACACAAGAGACTGTATTCCATGTTTTTCGATGCATGTAGCATGGATATGAGTTTGTCTAATCCTTTTATACAAAATAAAGATGCACCTAGTTTGATATCCACTGAGTTGACAAATGCATTGGTTTTAATCTGACTGTATATGTATCCATGTGTGACATTGACAGGGGGTTGACAAAGTGCAGCCCTAGGCCTGGGCCTTTTTGGCCTAGGCCAAAATACAGCACTGCACACAGGTAACTTTGGACTGCAAAAGAGTGCAACATAATATAATAAAAATTGAAAGGTAAAATTATCTTGGACAGATTTTTACCTCAAAGTAATGAGATGAAGAGAAGCCAACATGAAAAACTAGCAGGCAGCGAACACAAGCCAGACACATGGATATGGGTGGTGCATAATTATGGTGAAAAAGCCTAAAGGTAGGTAAAAAATGATTCTTGAATAATAATGGTTAGGAGGAATTTCCCTGCCTTCCTCTGTTAGCAATGGAAAGTTTTTTTTTTGTTCTGGGACACACAGATGTACTGGACTTTCAATAGAGACAGCTAAGTGTTTTGGTAGCATGATTAAATGATTTGTTGTAGGAATGAATAGGTTTTGTTGAGTCATGTAACAAATAGCAACATGGTTCCATAAGGTAGATATACTGTAGACTGTGATGCTTGTGATCCACTGGTACATTTCTGACCAAAATGGCAGGTCCACCAAATGTGGAGAATGGAGTTACAGCATTAGCACCTATTCAAGATCTCAGGAAATATCCTGCGTAATCTTTCAGGTGTTTTATACCGCCTTGATAAATGTTTATAGGCTAATTCTTGAAACCTAGAGATGACAGAGCACGTGTGGATCCAGATGCAAGTCTTTCTCCATTGATCTTCCTCAAACTGATGACTTTATTTTTCCAGAGTGAGTGAATGTGCAATGTATGATATCCAGTAGAAATAACTGGAAAGTTGTATAGTTTGAGAATCAAGTGTGATAAAAGGGTGGCTTTTGTCATACTAATCTTCAAGAGGAGTAGGGGTGCAAACAATGTTTGCTTCGTCTTTTTTTTATTCAGAGTGTAATTTTTTGCTTGATGATGAGGATCAAAGGGGAGTTGTATCATTGGTGTCTAGCGGTGGTTTTGAAAGTAAATTCATTTAAGGCTTTGTGTGTAAGTGGGGATGCTCTTTTGGGTAGAAGCATCTGTTTGTAGGAGATCCAAAGAAGTATATTGAAAACTCTGAACGTAATGTATTTCCCAAATTTATATAATGGCTTTGATGAGTACATTCAGCCATGTGGCAGAACTATTTAAATGAACTGGAGTGATTGCAATTCTATATTACCTTTGATGGTGGTGTACTCCCAGAAGAAATCGAAGATCTTACTTATCATGCCTTGTTCTATACTGTGTCCTAATGTGTGTAGTCAGGTGCTATGTCAGTTGCATTTTGGTTTAGTTGATGCCGATACTTTACCCCCAGCATGCACCAGTTATAATTTGGTTTAGTATGGTTATGCTTTGGTTTAGTATGGTTATTCTTATGGTTCAGTTTTTACATTATCTAGAACAGCAATTTTAAACCTGATTCATTTCTTGTTTATTGGTTTATTCATTGCCATAATACATCAGTTGATCATCCAGTTGCTTGTGACATATTTTTTGTGCATTTTATATAGAGTGGTAGCATGCTAGCATTTCATTTACATACAGTAGGTGTGTCAGTGGGATCCGAGAAGCTTAACCACTTTAATACAGGGCACTTCCCTCCCTTCCCGCCCAGGCCAATTTTCCCCTTTTAGCGCTGTTGCATTTTGAATGACAATTGCGCGGTCATGCAACACTGTACTTACACCAAATTTATATCATTTTCCCCCCACAAATAGAGCTTTCTTTTGGTGGTATTTGATCACCTGTGCGATTTTTACTTTTTGCTAAACAAATAAAAAAAGACAGAAAAGTTTGAAAAAAAAAAAAAGTTTTTTTGTTTATGTTATACAATTTTGTAAATAAATAAGTTTTTTCCTGCACTGATGAGCACTGATGAGACTGCACTGACAGGCACTGATGAGGAGGCAATGATGGGGTGGCACTGATGGGGTGGCACTGATGGGGTGGCACTGATAGGCGGCACTGATAGGCGGCACTGATAGGCGGCACTGATAGGCACTGATATGTGGCACTGATAGGTAGCACTGATATGCAGCATTGGTGGGCACTGATAGGCGGCACTGCTGGGCACTGATAGGCGGCATTGATGGGCACTGATAGGCGGCACTGACGGGCACTGATAGGTGGCACTGACGGGCACTAATGGGCACTGATAGGCAGCACTGGTGGGCACTGATGGGCACTGACGGGCGGCACTGATCGGCACTGACGGGCGGCACTGATGGGCACTAATGGGCACTGATAGGCGGCACTGGTGGGCAATAATGGGCACTGGTGGGCGACACTAAAGGATGGCAATGGTGGGCAGCACTGATAGGGAGGACACTGGTGGGCATCACTGATGGGGAGGGCAATGGGGGGCTCCCTGAGCCCTGATTGCCATCCCTGGTGGCCATAGTGGGCATCCCTGGGGTCATAGTGGGCATCCCTGGGGTCATAGTGGGCATCCCTGGGGTCATAGTGGGCATCCCTGGTGGATCTAGTGGCAGATCCCCCCCCTGAGGGTCTGCACTGGTAATCAATGATCTGATTACCAGTGCCGACCCCCCCCCTGTCAGGGGAGCCGCCGATCGGCGCTCCTTTACTCGTGCCTGTCAGGCACGAACTAAGGAAAGCCGATCAACGGCTGTTCCTGTTTTACTATGTGACCAGCCGTGATTGGACACGGCTGATCACATGGTAAAGAGCCTCCGTCAGAGGCTCTTTACCGAGATCGGAGATGCAGGGTGTCAGACTGACACCTCGCATCACCGATCGCCGCTCTGCGCGCCCCCGGGGGGCGCCCAGAGCGGTGTTATCCTGCCGCCGTCATATGACGTCCGGTCAGGATAACTCAACCACATTCCCGCCGTCATTTTGTAATAGGGCGGGCGGGAAGTGGTTAAACAGTCATAGCAGAACAGAGAACCCATCATATCCTGTGGGTCCTACGGGGTTAAGTGGTTCATTAGTAGACTGCCTTTTTGATAATAGTGTCAGAGCTGCCCTCCAGATGACTGGTGATCTGTTTAGTGGCAGAGTAATATTCAAGATGCAACATCAATGCTATGAGTAAGGCTGTAATAATAGCCGAAACATATCAGCATTGATCCTGTGTATATGATGTAGCCAAATACAGGATTATACTAAGGAGTAATCGAGTTGCCGGCTAAATTTCTGCTTTAATATTCAAGATGCAACTGGAGAAGTGGAGGAAGCACAGATCCACAAAATGGATTAAGCAGGGAAATTCTTGCACTGTAGGCACTCGGGTACTCAATCTATGTGTTGTGACACCTTAACAGGTCTACCCAGGCACAGAAAGTGTCCTATTTTTCAGATGGAATTGAGGACAAAAGAGAAATCTTTTTAGATACTATAGAAAATGTTCAGGTTTACCAAATGTGAGGAATACTAAACCTAATGATATGAGAGATGCCATTTTAATCTTGTTTTAAAGGTGCAAGCTCAGTTCTTCCTTTAGCACATGTTGAGTTACTGTCCTTGAACATTCATGTATCTCTCAGTTATAGAGACACCATATGTTTGTTTTGTTAAGTTACTCATTAAAGTATAGCTAAAGCCAAAATTGTATTTTTCTTTTTGGATAAGGCAGGTGAGAGTTAAAACCTCTTTTTTTTTACTGTGTCTCATTGCACTACAAAATTTCCTCTCTATTTCTGTTCTCCTGGGAACTGAGGGAACTCACAGCATTAAAAATCTGACAGTGATTTTAGGGATAAGTCAAACTGCCCTGGGTTCAGATTGAGCTTGGTTCAGTGAAAGAATTTCAGATGCTGAACTTGACAAACCATTGAAATCAATGGGAGCCAAATCTGTCAAATTAAAAATGCCCATTTTCTTTTCCAAGGGGGTGTAAAAAAGCATGGATGTGGGAACTTCCCTGGAAAATTTTTTTTTTGAGGTCCCCCTAAAAGTCCATACCAGTCCCTTATCCGAGCACATAGACTGCCTGGCCATGCAAGGATGGGGGCCAAGTGTGCACTATTCATTCACAAAAAATAAAGATGTAACGTAGAAAAAAAAAAACAACCATACGTTTAAAAAGGCCTCAAAGCGGAGTTCCACCCAAATTTACAAAAATCACTGCAATCCCGCAAGTAGAAACAACATTGGGCATTTTTTTTCTTGCTCTGTTTACCTTGTTGCTATGGTGTATGTTTCTTTCTTCCTCTTTCTGTGCCGCCGCGAGGTACGTCATATCCTGTGGTGCATGGGAAATGATTGTCATCATTCCCAGGAGTCAGTGGGCATCACCCTCTGTTAGCATTGCATTATTTACAAACAGAAAATGACATGAGTCAAGGTGGTGCTAGATGCCATTTTTAAAGTTTATTTAACCGCTTCCATACAGAGCAGTTAGACACCCTTCCTGCCCAGACCAATTTTCAGCTTTCAGCACTCTTCACACTTTGAATGACAATTGCTCAGTCATGCTACACTGTAACCAAACAAAATTTTTATCATTTTTTTCACACAAATAGAGCTTTCTTTTGGTGGTATTTGATCACAACTGGGGTTTTTTTTTCGTGATATATGCAAAAAAAGAGCAAAAATTTTGAAAAAAAAAACACTTTTATTTAGTTTCAATTATAAAATTTTGCAAAAAATTAATTTTTCTTCATACATTTGGGCCAAAATGTATACTGCTACATGTCTCTGGTAAAATTAACCCAAATTAGTGTATATTATTTAGTCTGTGTGAAAGTTATTGAGTCTAGAAGCTATGGTACCAATTACTGAAAATTGATCACACCAGATGTACTGACTGCCTATCTCCTTTCTTGAGGCCCTGAAATGTCAGGACAGTACAAATACCGACCAAATGACCCCTTTTTGTAAAGTAGACAGTCCAAGGTATTTAGTAAGAGGCATGGTTAGTTTTTTGAAGTTGTAATTTTTTCCCACAATTCTTGGGAAAATGAAGAAAATTTTTTTTTTTCTTTTTTTTCCCACAAAGTTGTCAATTTATAAGCTATTTCTAACACATAGCATGTACACAGCAAAAATTACACCCAAAAATACATTCTGCTACTCCTTCCGAGTATGGCTATACCACATGTGTGAGACTTTTACACAGCCTGGCCACAAAAAGAGACTCCACGTCCAAGAAGCACATTCAGGCGTTCTAGGAGCATAAATACACATAAAACTTTCTTACTACCAATCACACTTTTCAAGGCCCTAGAGCACCAATACAATGGAAAAGTCCACAAAATGACCCCATTTTGGAAAGCAAACACTCCAACGTATATTCAATGAGGCATTATGGGTCGTTTGAACATATCATTTTTTCCACAGGTTTTTGGAAAATGTGGGAAAAAAATGAAAACTTTTTTTTTTTACACAAAGTTGTCAATTTATAGGATATTCCTAACACATAGCATGTACACAGCAAAAATGACACCCCAAAATACATTCTGCCACTCCTCCTGAGTATGGCAATACCACATGTGTGAGACTTTTTCACAGCCTAGCCATATAGAGGGGCCTAACATCCAAGGAGCATCATCATGCATCCTAGCCACTTGCCTAGGCCTATTTTTGACATTTGGTGTTTACAAGCTAAAATCAGTTGTTTTGCTAGAAAACTGCTTAGAACCCCCAAACATTATATATTTTTTTTAGCAGAGACCCTAGAGAATATAATGGAGAATATTGCAATATTTTTTATCACACCGTATTTGCGCAGCGGTCTTCCAAACGCAATTTTTTTGGAAAAAATTCACTTTTTTTTAATTAAAAAATAAGAAACCAGTGAAGTTAGCCCAATTTTTTTCCATAATGTGAAAGATAATGTTACGCTGAGTAAATAGATACCCAACATGTCATGTTTCAAAATTGCGCACGCTCACGGAATGGTGACAAACTTTGGTGCTTAAAAATCCCCATAGGCGACAGTTTAAAAATTTCTACAGGTTGCCATCTTTGAGTTACAGAGGAGGTCTAGGGCTCAAATTATTCCCCTTGCTCTAACGATCGCGGCGATACCTCACATGTGTGGTTTGAACACCGTTTACATTTGTGGGCGGGGTTTCTGTATGCGTTCGCTTCTGCGCGCGAGCTAATGGGGACAGGGCGCTTTAATTTTTTTTTTTTTTTTTTACTATTTATTTTATTTATTATTTTTTATTTTTACACCGTTTAAAAAAAAAAATTGATCATTTTTATTTCTATTAAAAGAAATGTAAATATTCCTCGTAATAGAAATAGGCACGACAGGACCTCTTTTTTGTGAGATCTGGGGTCAAAAAGTCCTCAGATCTCACAAGTACACTAAAAGATAGAAAAAAAAAAATTATTATATAAAATGAAAAAAAAAAAAAGGACCTTTAAACCGGTTGCTAGGCAACAACATTTTCCGTAGCTCCGGTCCTCCAAGACCATAGAGTCAAGTGAGGGCAAGCTTGCCCTCACTCGACATCCTGTCTGTGAGGATCTGGGACCGGATCATTTTCCCCGCTGCTGGCGGGTCCGGTAAGCGGGGAAAAGGACCGGAACGCGGCAGGAGGGGGGGGCGCCTCTTCCGCCATCCCGGAAGGGTGATCCCACGGCGAATCCGCCGATGGGACCACCCTTATCGGAAAGCCAACCGTCCACCGTTTAAAAAAATACCAGGGTTATGGCAGCTATCTGCTGCCATAACACCGGTATTTAGGTTTAAACGGAGGACGTATATAAACCTTTTTGGACTTGGACATGGTGGCTGTATGAAGGGTGATAGGTACTCGGGTACTTTGTTGGGCAGGTGACAGGTACTCTGGTACTGATGAGCAGGTGGCAGGTACTCGGGTACTCCGATAGGCTGTTGACAGGTACTCGGTCACTCTGATGGGCAGGTGACAGGCAGGTGATAGGTACTGATGAGTAGTACTGATACTGATAGGTGATACTGTACTGATGGGTACTGATGATCAGTACTGATACGTGATAGGTACTGATGAGTACTGATGAGCAGTGATGGGTACTGATGAGCAGGCGGCAAGTACTCGGGTACTTCAGGCGTCAGGTACTCTGATGAGCAGGTGGAAGGTACTCGGGTACTCTGATGGGTAGGTGACAGGTACTCAGGTACTCTGATGACGGGTACTCCGTTGACAGGTACTCAAAGTACCCGAGTACCTGTCATCAGAGTACCCGAGTACCTGTCATCAGAGTACCCGAGTACCCGTCATCAGAGTACCCGAGTACCTGTCATCAGAGTACCCGAGTACCTGTCATCAGAGTACCCGAGTACCCGTCATCAGAGTACCTGCGTACCCGTCATCAGAGTACCCGAGTACCTGTCATCAGAGTACCCGAGTACCCGTCATCAGAGTACCCGAGTACCCGTCATCAGAGTACCCATCATCAGAGTACCCGAGTACCCGTCAGAGTACCCGAGTACCTGTCATCAGAGTACCCGAGTACCTGTCATCAGAGTACCCGAGTACCTGTCATCAGAGTATCCGTCATCAGAGTACCTGAGTACCTGTCATCAGAGTACCCGAATACCTGTCACCAGCCCATCAGAGTACCCAAGTACCTGTCATCTGAGTACCTGATGGCCTGATGGGCTGGTGACAGGTACTCGGGTACTTTGATGGGCTAGTGACAGGTACTTTGATGGGCTAGTGACAGGTGCTTTGATGGGCTAGTGACAGGTGCTCTTTATTGGGGGGGGGGCAATCAGTGTGTTTAGGGTGCACTGTAGTTGGTAACTAGCTGTTACAAGGAGGAGAACACGGTGACAGCTAGTTACCGTGTTCTCTGTTGACATTTGTGACCGGCTGTGATTGGACACAGCCGGTCACGTGGTAAAGAGCCAATTTCATTGGCTCTTTACCTAGATCGGGGATCGACTCTGTCCGAGGGACGAGCCTCGTCCCCGATCGCTGCTCTGCGCGCCCCCGGGGGCGCGCATTGCAGAGAGAACGAGCGGCTCGTGCTGGAGCCGCTCATGTGATCGGCTGTGATTGACACAGCCGATCACGTGGTAAACAGCCAATTTCTATTGGCTGTTTACCTTGATCAGGGATGGGCTATGTCCGAGGGACGAGCCTCATCCCTGATCGCGCCGCTGCGCGCCGCCGGGGGCGCGCACTGGCTGCTAGAACGGGCCGACGTCATATGACGGCGGCCCGGATCTAGACAACCACTTTGCCGACGTCATTTTACATGACTCAGTATGGAAGTGGTTAAAACAGGAGCCCGCTGCTGCTGGAACAATATAAAGGTTAGTTTGAGAATAATAATCTGCTATACTACAGCAACCGTTAATATTATTCGCTTATGTAACATGGAGTAAAAATAACATTTCGGGGTTTAAAAAAAAAAAAATTGGCTGGAACTCTGCTTTAATTTAAAAAATAAAAATCATCAAAAAAGTTCCTTGTTCTAAGTCCATTGTCAACCATGATGCCCACTGACTCGCTAAAAAAAAAAAATGCCAACTCAACGACACACTACCGATCTAATGGAACTCAAAGCTGAATGACAGCTCTCTGAGCTGTCATCAGCTATATAAGGAAAGAGGCAGAGACAGTTTTGACATCAGTCAACAAATATGGCCATGGCCTTATTCAGGCAGTGATTTAAGTTTAACTGCTATCCCTGCCCCTTTGCTTAGGTGGGGAGGATTCCCGATAACATCAAGGATTCCCAGTGACAGTGAGAAGTCTTTATATAAAGAAGTGATAGAAGCAACACTTCTGTTTATGCTTTTTGGGTGCTGATGAACAGAGGGCAAAAGTTTAGGCAAAAATCCAAACGCCTGAACAGCCAAAGTTCAGTCTGAACCTAGGTTCAGACTGAATCGTTGGCTCATCTCTACCTTTTGCCACTCATTCCAAATCTAACTAAAACGTTTTTTTTTAAGTAAATTTAAGTTTTAAGTACATTTACATTTAAGTACATTTAAGTACAAGTACATTCAAGTTTTATTTTAAGTACAAAAGCCAAGACTAAGAAACCATGGAACTAGCAACATAAAAACAGGTTGTCATCTCCTTTATTTCTACTCCAACAGGTTTGCTTTAATGTTCAATGACCTCACTTTCATAGCTTTATGAATTCTGCATCCTCATTTATCGTTGCTAATTTTTTAAAGGACTACATTTTGTATGTTTTACACTTTAGAGTCTCACTTTCTACGGTTGTCTCATTTCTTGGTTACTGAGATACTCCAGGGAGGTGGAGGGCATCCCCAATTATTAAAGCAAGGTGGGAATATTTTTTAGGAGAAAAGAGCCACACGTTTCAATATAAAATTTAGGAGAAAAAGAATCCAGTTGTGTAGATAAGTACTCCATGGGACCTCCGTGTCCCTAAAGATGAAAGAAACTTGCTGAGCAGAACTGGTGACATTAAAAGAGATTCAAGTCAAATCTTTTTTCTTTTCATATTTGTTTCCTATGTATATCTATATTTAGCAATTCTTCCTTTTCAATATTGTGAATCCTGTTAGTATTGTGAGTTATTGCACCATATAGTCTTTTAATGCCATTTCTTTAATACTAGCTCACCAGGAGCACTGGTATAACTGATCATGTGAAATGATGGTGGTGTTCCCTCACAAATAGGTGACCTGGTAGTTTCATATAAAATTTTTATTGGACTATTCATGGGGTTAAAGATATTTTGTGGTATTTATTTTAGTCATATATTTGTATATTAAAAAAAATGTATCATAAAACATAACAGAAAGATTTTTCGTTGTTATTTTATAATAGACAGTCACTGTTAAAAATGGATTTGTACAGCTTCCATAACTTCTTTATTTCACATGTATACAGCACACATATGTATTTCCTACATTTGGAAACATCAGTTCAGAATTACCCAATATCATCACCCTGTATTATTATTATTATTTATTTTTTTTACAGACAATATTTATTGATTATTGAAAAATCTTACAATCTACCCACTAAGGTTGAGGGAATCTGCCCAGGTTAAATTCACTAGACATATGCAATTCATTTCCGTCCAAATAAACATTTTTGGTTATTTGAAGGTTAGGATGCATCCAAATCTCCAAATGAAATAGTAATGAATAGTAACTAATTTTGTTGAAATCTGTTAAAATTAGTTTCATTCATTCAGAAAGATTAATATTTGCATGGGTCGAAAATCTGACAGATAAATGTGAAGAAAACAATGCCGGCATTGCCCAGCAAAAGAAAAATGTTTAAAAAACCGTGTGGGGTCCCCCCCAGTCCATACAAGGTTATTTGGGTCTGGTATAGATTTTAAGGGGAACCCTATGCCAAAATGTAAAAAAAATAAAAATGGCGTGGGGTCCCCCTAAAACCCATTCCAGACCCTTACCTAAGCATATAGCCCAGCAGGTCAGGAAAAGGGAGGGGTGTTCGAAAGCCCCTTGTTCCCATGTTGATGGGAACAAGAGCCTCTTCCTGACAACCCTAGGCTGTTGTTGTCAGGGTCTGCAGGTGGGGGCTCTGAAGCCCCAGATCCTGCCCCTCACTCACCCATAGAGACAGTTTTTGACAAATCCTTTATTAAGAAATAAAATATAAAAAACCGTGTACCCCCGATGTAGATCTGTCAGTCATTGATGTCAGAAGGGGGGGTGCCACCAGGTTATGTAGTCAGGTGGTCCCACCCCTTCCCTATGAAAGAACTGTCAAACTGAGGAGACTGGAGTAGGCATAGCACCTTCAAGTCGGTGAGCGCTAATTTTTTTTCCCAGGTGCGGCAGGTGGCATGATTATTGACAGATCTACATGGGAGGACACTGTTTTTTTATTTAATTAGGGATTTGTCAAAAACTCTCTGTGTTTTTATTCTTTTTTGACACTTTTTTAGTGAATGGGTAGGGATACCCATTCACATAGGGAGAAGCCGGGATCTGGGGGCCCCTTGTTAAAGGGGGCTTCCAGATTCTGTCAAGCCCCCCTCCCATAGACTCCCAACAAGCACAGCCCAGGGTTGTCGGGAAGAGGCCCTTGTCCCCATCAAGGGGCAGAGCCCCCCTGCCCCAAAGCACCCAAACCCCCTTTTGAGGGCATGTGGCCTGGTATGGTTTAGGAGGGGGGTGCTCACTTGTCCCCCCTTTTCTGACCTGCCAGACTGCATACTCCGATAAGGGTCTGTTATGGACTGGGGGGGACCCCACGTCATTTTTATTTCTTTAAATGTTTTTTAAATAGAGAGGGGTCAGCAATTGTACCCAGGAGTCAATATAAATGTGATTTGACTTATACATGTTACAGATGCACCACTTTACAGACAAGTAAGGGGACCCCCCAGGCACCAAATTTAAAATAATTTTTCATTTATTTTTGTTTCACCTAAAGTGGGGTTCCCACTTTAATTGAAACAATAAAAATGAAAAATTCCTTTACATATAGTGTCTGCGGAGTCCCCTTTGTCTGCCTATAAACTTTCACTTCTGCAGCATCTATAGAATATGCTGCAGCAAAAATGACATTTCTATAGAGAAAAAATTGCATGAAATTACATTTAAATTTCCGACAATAGAAATATGTTAACACATGAATTTTTCTGTTCTGCACTTGTCTTCAATTCACAAGTGTTTCAGTTAATTGGAGGGTGTGATGATAATGAAGCCTGATAAGTACCAAATTCTGAATAGATACCGCTCCAGGTGTCCTCTCTCTAATATAGACCTCAGCCCTGCAAATCTGGGTGCTGGCTCTGCCTTGTGTAGCAAGTAAAGCAAAAAAGTCCTGGATGGCCGCACTCCAGATGCAACAACTTTTTTGTGTATAAAAAACTCATACAGCAACGTGGAGATCAAGTACAGCAGCAATGACGGTTGACGCATTTCACACCATAGCCTGGTGCTTAATCATAGCTGACTTCACAAATGGACAGGAAGGTATATATATATATATATATATATATATATATATATATATATATATATACAGTGGGTACGGAAAGTATTCAGACCCCCTTAAATTTTTCACTCTTTGTTATATTGCAGCCATTTGCTAAAATCATTTAAGTTCATTCTTCTTCCTCATGAATGTACACACAGCTCCCCATATTGACGGAAAAACACAGAATTGTTGACATTGTTGCAGATTTATTAAAAAAGAAAAACTGAAATATCACATGGTCCTAAGTATTCAGACCCTTTGCTGTGACACTCATATATTTAACTCAGGTGCTTTCCATTTCTTCTGATCATCCTTGAGATGGTTCTACACCTTCATTTGAGTCCAGCTGTGTTTGATTATACTGATTGGACTTGATTAGGAAAGCCACACACCTGTCTATATAAGACCTTCCAGATCACAATGCATGTCAGAGCAAATGAAAATCATGAGGTCAAAGGAACTGCCTGAAGAGCTCAGAGACAGAATTGTGGCAAGGCACAGATCGGGCCAAGGTTACAAAAAGATTTCTGCTGCACTTAAGGTTCCTAAGAGCACAGTGGCCTCCATAATCCTCAAATGGAAGACGTTTGGGACGACCAGAACCCTTCCTAGAGCTGGCCGTCCAGCCAAACTGAGCTATCGGGGAGAAGAGCCTTGGTGAGAGAGGTAAAGAAGAACCCAAAGATCACTGTGGCTGAGCTCCAGAGATGCAGTCAGGAGATGGGAGAAAGTTGTAGAAAGTCAACCATCACTGCAGCCCTCCACCAGTCGGGGCTTTATGGCAGAGTGGCCCGACGGAAGCCTCTCCTCAGTGTAAGACACATGAAAGCCCGCATGGAGTTTGCTAAAAAACACCTGAAGGACTCCAAGATGGTGAGAAATAAGATTCTCTGGTCTGATGTGACCAAAATATAACTTTTTGGCCTTAATTCTAAGCGGTATGTGTGTAGAAAACCAGGCACTGCTCATCACCTGTCCAATACAGTCCCAACAGTGAAGCATGGTGGTGGCAGCATCATGCTGTGGGGGTGTTTTTCAGCTGCAGGGACAGGACGACTGGTTGCAATCGAGGGAAAGATGAATGCGGCCAAGTACAGGGATATCCTGGACAAAAACCTTCTCCAGAGTGCTCTGGACCTCAGACGGGGCCGAAGGTTTACCTTCCAACAAGACAATGACCCTAAGCACACAGCTAAAATAACAAAGGAGTGGCTTCACAACAACTCTGTGACTGTTCTTGAATGGCCCAGCCAGAGCCCTGACTTAAACCCAATTGAGCATCTCTGGAGAGACCTAAAAATGGCTGTCCACCAACGTTTACCATCCAACCTGACAGAACTGGAGAGGATCTGCAAGGAGGAATGGCAGAGGATCCCCAAATCCAGGTGTGAAAGACTTGTCGCATCTTTCCCAAAAAGACTCCTGGCTGTATTAGATCAAAAGGGGGCTTCTACTAAATACTGAGCAAAGGGTCTGAATACTTAGGACCATGTGATATTTCAGTTTTTCTTTTTTAATAAATCTGCAACAATGTCAACAATTCTGTGTTTTTCTGTCAGTATGGGGTGCTTTGTGTACATTCATGAGGAAGAAGAATGAACCTAAATGATTTTAGCAAATGGCTGCAATATAACAAAAAGTGAAAAATTTAAGGGGGTCTGAATACTTTCCGTACCCACTGTATATATATATATATATATATATTCAGCATAAATGCATAGCAATTTAGCTAATTGGTTACAAATGATATACACCTGTTACAAACCACATGTGAAAGATAAGTGCAAAAACCAACAAATGAGGATGATGATGTGGCAAAAGAGACAGGGGTAGAGTCGCATTAACCCAGTCTCAGAAATAAATAATGAAACGGTCAATCACCTGCAATTTCACCAAATACATCCTCAACATGGGTATAAATACATGAAAAGAGCAAATAAAAAATATGTATATAATAAAAACATAAATTAAACTAGTATACAGAATATATAAACAAAAATAAAGACAGGGATTAAAAAAAAAAAGTCCAAAGACCAAAATCCTAAGACTAAATACCCACAAAACATATAATTTACATTCACTGCAGCATACAAAGTCAAATATATCCACACAGATTAGTATATCCATTAATGTATCATTAAATACTAGTGTGAACTATGTCTTCGTCCGCAGATGAACTCAAATGGTACAAACAATGAAAGATCATTCCTATCCACAACACACATATAAAGCTGACTAATAGTACACACATGGAGACACAATGGCATGGATAAGGAGAAAAGGGTAAGATGTTAAACATAAAAATGGGAAACATCCCATTCAAAGTTCAAGCCTACTGGTTTTCTGGTATTTAAATTAATAATCCAGAAAACGTATTTTTTTTACAAAGCATTCTAAATGTATCACCTCCTCTAAGGGCGGCAAGATCTTTTCTATACCCTGAATTTTAAGACTAGATACATCTTTGGAGTGACACTTACCCCAGTGTTTAGTTACATTGGTAGCATGATCTTTTTTAATATCATAAAGATGGTCACTTAGGCGATCTCTTAATCTGCACGTTGTACGGCCCACATACTGAATTTGGCACAATCTACATGTAATGACATAGATAACATATTTTGTATTACAATTAATAAATGATCCTATTTTAAACGTTTTGCCAGTAGATGTAGATCGAACCAAATCTCCTTTTTTATTGTGCTGATAATAATTACATCTCGCTAAACCACATTTAAATGTACCTTTAAACTGCAGCCAATGTGCATTAGAATCAGTACTAGTATAAAGGCTGGGGGATACCGTTTTTATCCATTTGTGATGTCAGCTATGATTAAGCTCCAGGCTATGGTGTGAAACGCGTCAGCTGTCATTGCTGCTGTACTTAATATCCACGTTGCTGTATAAGTTTTTTATACACTTAGAACTTTTTTGCTTTACTTAAATACCAAACTATGTTGAGAGAATAGGGAAGTGAACACATCAGGAATTCTTACAGCTAAAAAAAAAAAATTCTATGTATGGTGCAGCAGCTAAAAGACCCCGCTGGCCTTAAATCAACAAATAAAATTAAAGGCAAATAAGCTCACAATAGGGTGAAAAGATGTTTATTGCCCAAAGTCAGAATTAGAGAATCCCCCTGCCCCATTTTTAATGAGGGGGCTGGCAAATAAAAGATCCCATCATTGGCCCTGCTAAGGCCTCATTCACACTTACAATTAGGGACAGACTATGAATTTCTGCAGGAGACTCAGCAGAGTATATGCAAACAGCTGTGGATGGGAATCCCTATACAAAGCAATGAGAGGCTGACAGTGCTTTCAGCCATTCATGGGGTTTGCATGTAATCAAGCATGTAGAGATAACCTGTGAACAGTATGGGATCAGGTCCAATCATCCACAGGTAATCACTGCATGTCCAATGACGTAATAATGGCTGTGGGCAAGGTAATTACTTTGTAAAAGGTCTTGCCCGCAGCTGTTCACATAAATCAAACTGTAGGCATATACAGTATCTGTAGAAAGACTTTCAGATAAATACTCACAGATGTAATAGATGTACAGATGCAATAAATGTTATTTTAAATGCACTTTAGTTTAATATTTCTGCTTTGCAACTGAAGCATTTATTTGTCAATTACAAAATTTGGTTAAATATGTATTATCTTGGCTTCCACCAGGTATGGGGTATGATTACTTCTCATTTGTAAAGCAACTTAATCCATATTCCCTCCAATTTACAGAAGCATTTTAATTACACTGGTTTAGCAGTATAAGAAGAAATAGTAAAACTAATATTTCTGTTCATGAATGCAAAAAGTCTGTTTCACTGAACAGAAAGTGCTTTGTTAAAAAAACAGTTAACTTCTTAAGGATTATGAGGTAGGTACAGATTTCTGATGTCTAAAGAATATATATATATATATATATATATATATATATATATATATATATATATACAGAATACGTTGTATTACCAAAAGTATTGGGACACCTGCCTTGCACTGCACAGTCATGGTTTTGAAAAACTATTAGATGGGCACCTTAGAGACGACAACATACAGGAGTATACAATGTACGGTTAACAGCAAACACACACACACATCATACGCTGAACTGGATGGACTGGTGTCTTTTTTCAACCTCACTAACTATGTAACTATTTTGGAACAGAACGGGGCCATCCCCAAACTGTTCCCACAAAGTTGTGAGCATGAATTTGTGTAAAATATCTCGCTATGCTGATGACTTAGGAGTTCCCTTCCTTGGAACTAAGGGGCCAAGCCCAACCCCTGTAAAGCAACCCCACACCATAATCCCCCTCCACCAAATGATTTGGACTAGTGCACAAATCAAGGTCCATAAGGACATGGAAATAGAGAATTTGGGGTGGAGGAACTTGACTGACCTGCACATAGTCCTCACCTCAATCAGATAAAACACCTTTGGAATGAATTAGAGCGGAGGCTGTGAGCCAGGCCTACTAATCTACATCAGTACCTGACCTCACAAATGCGCTTCTAGAAGAATGGTCAAACATTTCCCATCGACACACTCCTAAACCTTGAGGACAGCCTTTCTAGAAGAGTTAAAACTGTTGTAGATGCAAAGGATCAACTTAATATTGAACCCTATGGACTAAGACTGGGATGCCATTAAAGTTCATGTGTGTGTAAAGGCAGATGTCCCAATACTTTTGTTAATATAGTGTAAATTGATAACACCTTTATAGACTATGTAATACACTATCACATAAGTATAAGCAATCAGCTCTTTAAAGCAGAGGTCTCCAAACTAAAGCCCTCCAGTTGTTCAGGAACTACAATTCCCATCATGCCTAGTCATGACTGTGAATGTCAGAGTTTTACAATGCCTCATGGAACCTGTAGTTCTACAACAGCTAGAGGGCCATAGTTTGGAGATCCCTGCGAATCAACTTGCCCTCATACAAGAGAGGAAAATATGATGATATGTAAACACATAGAACAGCTAAATGGCAAATCAAATCCCCCAAACAATGTATTCAACCCACACAGAACTACTACCAGGGAAGTTCTACCATTTGTTCACATCCATAAAGAAATAAATGCCTTACTGAAATAGTAAACCAACATAAAACAACAAACAAAGCAATCATGAAAAAGCTTCTTCTACAATAAGGGCTTAAAGCACATGGCCTCATTAAAAGAGAAGATCAGGATTTGAAAAAACAAACATTTATACTCACCTAGGTGGATGCAGCATCGATCCGTTGCTGCATCTGTCCCCCGTTGGCTCTGCAGTGAGAACAGAGTGATCGAACATCACTGATTGCTCAGTTCTCTCCCTCCGTCCTCCCTGTCCGTCACTGTCTCTCTCTGCTCTCCATTCGAACGCTCACTGGAGGGGCTGGCTCAGGCTCTTAGCACACTCCGACCATATGGTCGGTATCTTTTTGATGGCTGGACCGACTCTGTCACATCAGCCGATAACAGGCTTCAGCCCACTGTCAGCTGAAAACGGATCACGGGAGTTGAGAACAAACTGCTCTCCTGTTATTCATAGAAGTAGGACCAAAATAGTTTTGGCCATACATCTCCTTTAAGTCTGGGCTGGGGGGGGGGAGGGCAATGTTACATAGTTACATAGTTACATAGTAGGTGAGGTTGAATAAAGACAATAGTCCATCCAGTTCAACCTGTGTAGGTGTGTGTGGCTGTAATCATCTCACATACCCCTGAATGTTCTGATCCTTGAGATGTAAGTCTAAGAGTCTTTTGAAAGCCACCATACTACCTGCAGAAACCACCTCTTGTGGTAGAGAATTCCACAATCTTGTAGCCCTAACAGTAAAGAACCCCCCACGTTGCCTGAGGTTAAAACGCTTCTCCTCTAATCGCATTGTATGCCCTCGATTCCTCATGCAATCCCTTCGAATGAACAGCTTTTTTTCTAAGCTGGGATCCCCATTAAGATATTTATAAATTGCTATCATGTCCCCCCTCAGATGTCTCTTCTCCAGGGAGAATAAATCGAGCGATTGCAGACGCTCTTCATAGGTAAGGTCCTCCAACCCCCTAATCAGTTTAGTTGCCCTTCTCTGGACTTTCTCCAGCTCCAACACATCCCTCCTGAGGACTGGCGACCAGAACTGGACAGAATACTCCAGATGCGGTCGGACCAGAGTTTTATAAAGTGGAAGGATTATAGTCTTATCTCTGGAATACATCCCTTTCTTTATGCATGATAATATTATGCTGGCCTTGGCAGCTGCCGCTTGACATTGCATGCTGTTGCCTAATCTATCATCAACCAAGATTCCCAGATCCTTCTCCATTTTTGAATCCCCCAAGGGTTCCCCTACTAACGTGTATTGTGTTTTTATGTTTTTAGTCCCCAAGTGCAAAACCTTACACTTCTCCACGTTAAACCTCATTTGCCATGTCGTTGCCCACTCTGTTATTTTGTCCAAGTCATTCTGTAGGATATCTGCTTCATGCTGTGCAGTTATTGCCCTGGCCAATTTTGTGTCATCTGCAAAAACTGATAACGCACTACTGATCCCGTCCTCAATGTTTTTTATGAATAAAATGAACAAGGTTGGTCCCAGGACTGAGCCCTGGGGCACCCCGCTTACAACCTCAGACCAGTCTGAGTATGCGCTGTTTATTACCACCCTTTGGACACGCCCTTTAAGCCAATTCCGTATCCAAGAGCAAACCCTGCTTTTGATACCTGCAGACCTTATTTTATAAATTAAGCGCTTGTGGGGAACTGTATCAAACGCCTTAGCGAAATCCAAGTACACCACATCCACTGGTCTCCCCCTATCTAGCTCACAGCTCACCTCCTCGTAGAATGTTAAGAGATTGGTTTGACAAGAATGCCCATTTGTAAACCCGTGCTGATTACTGCTGATGATGTTGTTGTCTTTAGCAAACTCTACGATATAGTCCCTTATCATCCCCTCCAAAAGTTTACATACTATTGATGTCAAACTGACAGGCCTATAATTTCCCGGGATATGCCTCTGGCCCTTTTTGTATATCGGAATCACGTTAGCTTTCTTCCAATCCCCTGGTACATCTCCTGCCCTAATACTGTCAGAAAAGATCAGGAACAGTGGTCTCGATATAACTTTACTGAGTTCCTTGAGTACTCTCGGATGTACGCCATCCGGGCCTGGTGATTTGTTTGTGTTAAGTTTATCCAGCTTTTCCCTGATTTCACCCTCTGTTAGCCATAGTGGCAAGTCCTGTGTATTACTACTAACCATACAGTCATGGTCAGTGTACCCCTCAGTTTCCTGTGTAAAGACTGACGAGAAAAAAGCATTCAGCATGGTTGCTTTTTCAGTGTCCTCTGTAACCATCCTCCCATCATTGTTAATTATGTGTGCAATATGCTCTGCCTTAGTTTTTTTGCTGTTGATATGTTTAAAGAATTTCTTTGGGTTTTTTTTACTATCCTCCGCTATTTGTCTCTCAAAGTTGATTTTAGCCATCTTGATTTCTTGTTTACTTTTCTTATTTGCCTCCTTGTATTGCTCGAAAGCCGATACTGTGCCCTCTGATTTATACTTCTTGAAGGCCAATTTTTTTCCCCTAATAAGTTTTTTGACGCTACGGTTTAGCCTGCCAGGTTTGGATTTGTCTCTTCTAAATTTATTTCCCATAGGAATGCACTGCAAGATGCATTTACTTAATATGTTCCTAAAGCATTCCCATTTTTCCTCTGTGGTCAGTGATCCCAAGGTTTGGTCCCAGTTTACCCTTTCCATCAATGAGTACAATTTTGGAAAGTTTGCCCTTCTGAAGTTTAGGGTTCTTATGTTCCCCACTTGCCTTGTTATATTGTTATTTATACTAAATGTGATCATCCTGTGATCGCTAGAGCCCAGGTTGTCCTGGACTCCTACCTCCAAGATTAGGTCTGGGTCATTAGTGATCAATAGATCCAGGATTACGTTTTCTCTGGTAGGGGAATCCACCAGCTGTGACATGTAATTATCCAGTAAGGTTTCCGTGAATAGGCGGGCCTTCTGTGAGTGTGTAGTCCCCTCATCCCAGTCAATGTCGGGATAATTGAGTCCCCCAATATGATGACTGATCCCAATTTTGCCACTTTACCCATTAGTGCTATGAATTCCAGCTCTACCTCCTCCCCTTGGTTAGGTGGCCTATAGCAAACCCCCACAATTACTTTCCCCTTTTCTCCTTCCCTATGGAGTTCAACCCACACAGATTCTAAATCCATGCTCATCCCATTCGTAATGTCACTCCTTTCTATCACCTTTATATTGTTCTTGACATAGAGACATACCCCTCCCCCTCTTTTTCCTACCCTGTCCTTCCGGTACACCGAATACCCTTGGATATTGGCCAGCCAGTCTTGTGAGGGGTCGAACCAAGTCTCTGTTATTCCCACAAGGTCTATGTCCTCCTCATGTACTAATATTTCCAACTCATCCATTTTACTAGCTAGGCTCCTGGCATTAGCATATACCCCTCTTAGTTTTACGTAAGTTAAGCGCAATTGGCGGTTATATTTATTCCTGTTTGGTCTGAGAATTTCCCGCACAGACCTGCCAATTGACATTGTGGACCTACTGTCGCTGCTGACCCTACATCTGCCTTCAGTCCTCTGCTCCCTCCTGACTGATTCTACTTCTGAGCCCTCCCCCCCCGTCTCCTAATTTAAAAGCCCCTCCAACTTGGTGGACATCTTTCTCCCCAAAAGAGCTGTACCGTCCCCATTAAGGTGCAGCCCATCCTTACTAAAGAGCCGGTAGCCGACTGAGAAGTCAGCCCAGTTCTCCAGGAACCCAAACCCCTCCTGCCTACACCAATTCCTCAGCCATTTGTTAATTTCCCTAATCTCCTTCTGCCTCTCCTGTGTGGCTCGAGGTACAGGCAGTATTTCAGAGAAAACCACCTTGGAGGTCCTTTTCCTCAATCTATTACCTAAGTCCCTGAAATCGTTCTTAAGGATCCTCCACCTACCTTTAACTTTGTCATTAGTGCCCACATGCACCATGACCGCTGGGTCATCCCCAGCCCCGCACAACAATCTGTCTGCCAGATCTGCGATATGCCGAACGCGGGCGCCCGGTAAACAACAAACTGTTCGGTTCACGAGATCTTTTTTACAGATTGCCCTCTCTGTCCTCTTGATAATTTAGTCCCCCACTACCACAACCTTTCTAACCTTTCCTGAGTTACAGCCCCCCTTCTTCCTGGAGCCGTCCCTCCCCTGGCAGCTAGGGGAGGGCGCCTGCTTCAGCTCTGCCACCCCTGAGTTTATATCCCCCTCAACCTGCAACTCGGCAAATTTGTTAGGGTGTACCAACTCAGGATTGGCCTCCCTGGCACTCATCCCTCTACCCTTCCTAACAGTCACCCAGCTGCGTACCTCTGCTGCTTGCGTCTCCTCTATTCCTCCCTCCTCTATGCTGGCCCCTGCCAGCGCCTGATAGGTAATGTCCAAGCTCCTTTCCAGGTTGTTGATGTCACGCAGTGTTGCCACTGTGTTCTGTAGGTCCAGGATCTGGTCTACCAGAGCAAAAAGTCGCTCACATCTTGCACAGCAGTATTCGCCCTCGATTGGTTCATCAAGGAACGCATACATGCAGCAAGAAGTGCACTGAGTGGCATCCGCAATCCTGTCGGACATTATTACCCACTACTCTATGGGGATATATTAATGACCTGCTCTTCCTTACCTACACTACCTCTGTCTCCCCTGGTACTAAACCTGGGGTCCTCACCAGTCGCTAATATACTAACCAGTCACTAAGATACTCACCAGTCGCAAGATACTCCCAGTCGCAAGATACTCACCAGTCGCAAGATACTCACCAGTCGCAAAGATACTCACCAGTCACAAGGATACTCACCAGTCGTAAAGATACTCACCAGTCGCAAAGATACTCACCAGTCGCAAAGATACTTACCAGTCGCAAAGATGCTCACCAGTCGCAAAGATACTTACCAGTCGCAAAGATGCTCACCAGTCGCAAAGATACTCACCCACCAGTCGCAAGATACTCACCAGTCGTAAAGATATTCGCCACTCACAAAGATCCACACCAGTCGCAAAGATACTCCCCAGTCGCAAAGATACTTACCAGTCGCAAAGATGCTCACCAGTCACAAAGATACTCACCCACCAGTCGCAAGATACTTACCAGTTGTAAAGATATTCACCAGTCGCAAAGATACTCACCAGTCGCAAGATACTCAGCACCGTTGGTCAGTCGCAGAGCACCTCTCAGTCTATAGTAGCCCCTTAGTAACCTGTATTGCTTGTAGTTTTTGTACTTGTATGTAGTTTGTACTTGTAGTCCCCCCACCAGCCCACCCCCCTACCAGCAGATCAGATCAGATTGTTTCCAACTTACGTCCCTCGGTCTCAGTCTGGTCCCGGTCCTTGTCTCCGCCGCTGCTCTGTCCCCGCACTGTCTCTCTGGTCCGCTGCTGCTCTGTCCCCGCACTGTCTCTCTGGTCCGCTCTGTCCCCGCTGCTGCTGCTCTGTCCCCCGCACTGGTTCCCTGGTCCGAGGCTCCGAGCTCCTGCCTCCTGCCCCCGGCTTCCTAGTGCGGCTTCCCCCGCTCTCCCCCGCACGTGCGGCTCCTCCTCCGCTCCTCCTCCTCCACACGCACACAGCTCTCAGCTCTCCTCGCTGTGTGTGCGCTGTGGATCGCTTCCGGTTTGCTCTAACTTTTTTTGCTGAAAAAAAATCAGTTGTGGGCTAATTAAAATATAAAAACAACATTTTTAAAAGAGGGGCTCCAAAAAGATACAGTATGTTACAAATCAACTCAAATGAATACAATGGCCAAGTTACATATTTTACAGATTCAAAAGATTGGTAACTAAAGAAAAAGAAAAATGCCAACAAATATATCAGGATGTTTTGGCATGATACAGATATCATCTACTGAACAACCATGCTATGTTAAAATGCTGAGAGTAGATAGATCAATAAATATAATGACTGAGGACATTTCCACACTGATAAACACATCAATCAAACATGTTAAACACTCTCTGCACTTCAAATGGATTCTGCTTATGTGAGTAATTAAAATTCTTCTATGTATTAAGGCCATGTTCCTTTGATCCAGCCCAGAGCTTGCACAGCAGCACGTGCTAAGCATCCAATGAACGCACCAGTTTTCCTTACATCAAAGAAAATTAATTAATGAGTTTATTTGTATTAATATGAAAATTTATTTAATAATCCTTTTACAAAGAATTACAGGCTCCCCTGAGGTAAGTGTTTAACAGTAAGGAGTTTCAGCAAGCTGAAAGAGCAGTATAATATGTTAACCTCATGAGGAAAGAATTAAGTAAATCAAAAGTATACACTAATTAGTTAATAAACTCAGTAAATTCAGCATGAGTAGGTGAATGTCTTTCTCAACAACTTTTGATGCAGCTTTTTAGGTATTATGAGATTGACTTACTTAAGGGACTTTTGCTTCTAGGTCAGGAAACTTTTGTTCATTTTAAAAACTCCCGCATATTTTGCATTCATAACATAAAAAAAAAAAAAAAAATGTTTTTTGAGAGTTGAAACAAGATTGGCTTGTTGAACCAAGCATGGACAACTGTTTAGCAAATTAAATTATATACAATAAATTAAAGAGATGAGATTTCTTGAAGGAATGAAGCCATCAAGGCAATCAGATTTTTTTAGCTACACTTTCATAACCTTCACAGGGCTATGGATCCAGTCCTGGAAATACCAGGTATTTCCTTTAGTGCCTGGTGCTCAATAGAATGGTCTACGAGGAAATAAAAGGTAAGTAAATTAGAAAAGGCACAGGCTTGTTTTAAAGTGAAATAGGTGGGTTCACGTTCAGGGAAATTTAAACAAATCAACCAGTCCCAGGCAGGCCCTCTCCACTAATAGATAAGACACCACAAACAGGTTGTGAATGGGTGGGAGTGAGGTGGGAGAGGGCTAGAAGTGGGGAAAATTAGGCACAGCCTCCTAAAGGAGTTGTACAGGCAGAAGGTTTTTTATCCCAATGCATTATATGCATTATGATAAAAAGCGTTTTGTGTGTAGCAACCCCCTTCAGCCCCCCTAATACTTATCTGAGCCCCATCTCTATTCAGCGATGTCCACGAGTCCCTCGGTCATCGGGGGCTCTCCCTCCTGATTGGCTGAGACACAGCAGCGACGCTATTGGCTCCCGCTACAGTCAATCAAAGTCAGTTAGCCAATCAGGAGAGAGAGAGGGGCAGGACGAAATGACAGCTTTGTGTCTAAATGGACACATGGAGCTGCAGCTTGGCTCCCATGCTCCCATAGCAAGCTGCTTGTTGTAGGGGCACTCAACAGGAGGGAGGAGCAAGGAGCAGCAAAGAGGGACCCGAGAAGAGGAGGATCCAGACTGCTCTGTGCAAAACCAATTGCATAGAGGAGGTAAGTATAACATGTTTGTTATTTTAAAAAAAAAAAAACACAAGACTTTACAATCACTTTAACTACAGCTCAAGAACGTGAATTAAAACGATACATAAATAGTTGTTTCTGTATATAAAGGAGCATCAGTGCACCTAAAGTTTCTTTTCTCTTTCTCCTCTGGCCACTGTGGTTGAACAAAACCTGGGTTCATGCCTCATACACACGCATCGATAGTTGGCCGTGAATTTTCGGCCAACGTCCGATCGGCCGATTTTTGGCTTGTTAGTATGATGCTTTCGACAACCGACTCCGACTTTTCGGCTGAACAAAATCTGGTGTGCAGGCTATAAAATTTTTGTTGGCCGTCAACAGAACGGCCGATTTTCCGTCAGTCAGTACAGATTTCAGCAGACAAAAATCTGATGAGCAAGACTGGGCATGCTCAGAGAAGAAAAAACACACGGAAAGTAAACCAGCACATGACATCACTTCTGAAGTTGGTTTTTGTTGGCTGAGAAAATTCGTGTGCAGTCTAGAGCACATTTCAACCAACACAACAACACTGGACCAAAGACGGCAGATCAGTCGGCCGATAATCGTTTCGTGTGTACGAGGCATTAGTATAGTGAATGTTTGCCAAACTGTGCTGAAGTTCTGACTTTTATCTGAGAGTCATTGAAATCAATTGGAACTGAATCTTTAAAACCAGTTCTAGCACATGTTTTGGCTAATAGGCAAGGGATTGGCAAATGAACAGCACAGAGGGCTGGCCACTGCTCTGGAGTACATATACTAATGCAGAAAAAATGTAAATGTCGTTTGGTGGGGAGCAGACATGTTAATAGAGCCTAAAGTGAAACATTACAATTTCTAATTCACTTTACTAACATGCTTGACAGATGTCCTAAACCTGCCTGTGAATTACACTGCTATACTATACACATAATGTACAGAATATCAAAAGCTTCATTTACAAGGAAACAAAATATCAATTCAATTGCCAGTAAATTACATTTCTCTGCCAGCTTGATTTTCTTAGTAAAAATATCATGCCAACCCCCCAAATATATACCAGAGCCTTAAGGTGAATTTTGTTTAAGTGGGATCTGTCTTTTTAATTGATTGACTGTGCAATTATAAATGTTGTGATTTCTCATTTTTACTTATGCTTTTAAGGGAGCCGTCATGGCAGAAACATGTTAGCTATTTTGTGCAGCCTTTAATGTAGGCTAAAGAATTTGGAACTTGGAACGTACTTGGTTGCTGGCTAATTTCTTCTATGGATTGATGCCTTGGGAGCACACACTCCAGCCATGAGCAATCTATGTGGTAACAGACCAGTTGAGCTTGGGTAAAGTTTCTTCAGTTATCCTTCAGTTATCCTTAAGGTTGGGTTTTGGGGGATATGTATATTGGGAGACCCAATGCCATTTCTTTACAAAAAAAAAAATTGTCAGCGGGAAAATCCAAATGAGAAGCTTTTTTTTTTTCTTTCTAAAATATCACTTTAGTTGTAATACATCCTAAAACCCATTCGTGGGACACACCAAAATTCATGTCAGGGTCTGTTATAAATTATAGGGTTAAACCCACACAAATGAACAAAATAAAAGGCATAGTATCCCCCCCAGAATCCACATAAGACCCTTTGGGGTCAAAACAATCCGCTCCCATCGCTACTCCTGCTGAATAATAGATTCCTGCTTGAAAGCTAGTTTGTAGTGGTGGGGATGGTGGCTGTCGTCAATGACCAAGTATGGCCATGGTCAATGTTGCAATAACCTATAACAACAGCTGCTCAGTCCCAAATCTGGGTATCAGATCTATATGACACTGAATTTTATATAACACTGAGCTGATACTGAGCAGAGCAGCTACTGATAATTTTATTGTTCTGTATTAGTTTAGATTGTTGCTCTTGAATTCAATAAAAAAAAACAAAATGCATTGGGTGTGCGGGTGGCCATTTTGTTGGAGGTTATCCTATTGTAAATGCCTTACACTGCAGTGCACCAGTTCTTTATGCACTTTTATGTTAAGTACAAGAAGTTTAAAATAATATAAATGTATTTAAAGCAGAGAGCACTACATATTTTTCTTTTTTTTTTACCTTTTTTCCACCCTGGATCATTATGGGAGATGGAAGTGGATTGTGGAGCAACTAAGCATCGGAATGGAGATCGCTGTTCTAACTTTTGAGAACCCCATTTAAAGGGGAAGGCGCATACGACCTAATGGCAGTTAGGTCTGACTATAAGGTGAGAGCATATGTATTATGGTGACAGGCTTGGCACTATTGGATGGTCTATATATTTAAAGGCATGGTGGAATTATGAAAGGTTTCTTTTCCAATTTCTCGGATATAGCAAGTGCTACATATGGACAGTATTGAGTACATCTGGATACATTTTTTTTTTTTTTTAAGAAATACTATGGTGATTTAAAAGGACACATATGAACTTTTTGGTGTGTTCACCATAATTTAGTATTTAAAGTGAAGTTCCACCCTATTATTGCACTTTACACCATCAGTTAGATTAAAAAATCCTGAAAAATAATTGGATAATTAATATTTTTTTTTGTTTAACTTATCTTATTTTTAATGAAAATGAACTTACCTTCCTTCCACTTCCTCCTTATGCGGCCGCGGCCCCCGGTGTCACTTCCTCCTTTGCATTGACTCCTGGGAGATGAGCATCATCGATCCCAGGAGTCAATGCGCCTGCACTGGTGTCCCTCATCACTTCCGGTGTAGGCACGTCATTCCCTGCTGAATGAATTAGAATAGCTTCTGGGCATGCGCAGAACCAGCTGCGGGATGACGCGCCTGCCCCTGAAGTGACGAGCAGGGCATTCTGGGACTCCGACATCCAGGAAGAGGGGCACAAAGAGGGACACTACGGCTTCAGATGCCCACACCTCAGATGGACAAGAAAATTTAAAGGTAAGTTTTTCTTCTTACAGGTACACTAAGCAGGGGACAGTTCAGAGGCTATCACTGCTTAAATGCACTAGCCCTGACTGTCCTAGGGGTTTTTAAAAAAAAAAAAAAAAATTAAATTTTTTTTAATAGCTAATTATTATAAAACTCCGCTTTAAAGGAATACAGTAAACCTCCCTCCATTGCGGGGGTTACGTTCCGGACCCAGCCGCGAAAAGTGAAAATCTGCGAAATAGAAAAACCCTATTAAAATGCATTGTAGGCATGTTTTTTTTTACTGTCACTGTACATGTAAAAGCATTTTAAGGTCTTTAAAACACACTTTTAAAACAATAGAAACTCATTTAAACACATAGAAGATACTGAGAGACATAGCAAGAGCTATGGAAAACACAAAAATATTTCATTTTTAATGATTTATATAGTAAAATAACATTACAAAAAAACCTGCAATATACCGGGACCGCAAAAACTGAACCGCAATGGAGCAGGGGTTTACTGTATACACAAACATTTTGCTGTTTGGTTATTTTTAAGGGAACACACACAGACAATTCGTTTTTTCATAATTTTTCTTTATTTATGTCACATTTTTTATTTCTTTATTGTAGATTATGATACTTGTGTCCCCTTTTTAGAAGGAACACTATTATTCATTACTGTGCGACACTGTTGTATATATTTTGTATTGCCTGTATTTTGTGGGAGCAGATAAGTGTGAGCAGGAATAGTTTTTTTTTTTTTTTTGGAGAACCTATTCTCAGACCCATAGAAGTAAAAGTTTAGTTTCAAACAGCACTTTAGGGTGTACTCAAGGGTTTTTATGGTAGGTGGATAAGGGGAGATTGCAAGTGATAGCAGGGAAATGTTCTTCATTCAATTCCTAAAGACATCATACCTTTTGGTTATTAGTTTGTTAGTTTTCTTTCCATTTTTAGGCATTACACTGGAAAAAACTAACTGGATTTACTTCTTCTTCTTGTTCCCAGTATAGGTACCCTATTAAACTATATAATCTGTCTATTTTCTTTAATAATCGAACCATGTTCTGTCACCAAATATGTGCTTAACTTCTTCGAAACTTCAACTCGTCTACAATTCTAGCTTCTACATTTTAGAGTTACTGCGCACAGCTTGTGTGTTTCCAACAAAATGAGGTAATGCATAATTTATCTGCTGCTAGGAATAATGGCACATGTAATGAAGGGTGTTAGACCCTGGCACAGACCCTGATTGAGAACAGCTACCCTTAACATGTCCAGGTTAATGATTAGACAGTGCTGACATTTAGCTGAAGCTGTGAGGTGCAAAATACTGTGTGCATTCATTCTGAATTGTTTTGTTGTAAATAATGGTGTCTTGCAACATTTTGCTAACGTGAGATGAGATAAGGAAAGCATTGCTAGCTGTTCAAATGGTACTTTTTAACTCTGCATTTCCAGAGGTAAAGGACATAGTCTATCATTTGGACAATACTGTGCAATCATTGCATGTCCTAAAATAAAAGCATCAAAACCAGGCCAAATCTCAATCTGTTTATGTAAGATTTCTACTTTGATTTATTAGAATTTACATGTGCTATACACACAAGTACTTAAATACTCATTATTATAAAACTAGCTATGGTTTAAATTAGTGGTCACAAACTTTCCTGATATAGGGCCCATAGGTGTGGTCCCTGACATCTCCAAAGGGCTGCACATAATATTCAGTTAGTGTATTGCTACAGAAAGTTGTCAGAGATGCAACAGGAGATTGTCAAAGACCACAGGCATGCTAGAATCTTTCAACCATGAATGAAAGAATACCTGGTGATCCTTGGTGATTTGTAAAGTCAGAAGGTTTTTTTCTCTTAATGCATTCTATGCATTAGGATAAAAAACCTTCTGTGTGCTGCAGCCCCACTCAGCCCCCCTAATATTTACCCGAGGACCCTCTCAGTCCAGCGATGTCCACGAGTGTCTGAGTCATCTGAGATTCTCCTTTATGATTGGCTGAGACACAGCAGTAGCGTCATTGGCTGCCATCAATCAAAGTCAGTTAGTCAATCAGGAGAGAGAGGAGGTGGGGCCAGGTTGGGGCTCCCTGTCTGAATGGACACAGGGAGCTGTGACTCAGCTTACGTTCCCCCATAGTAAGTTGCTTGCTGTGGGGGCACTCACTAGGAGGCAGGGACCAGGATCACAGAAGAGGGACCGAGAAGAGTTGGATCTGGGCTGCTCTGTGCAAATCCACTGCATAGAGCAGGTAAGTATAACATGTTTGTTATTTTTATAGGAAAAAAAAAACTTTACAACCACTTTTATCAGGGAACTGGGGTTATTGCATGTAGGTGACTAAAATAGTCTAGATGAGATCAGCAGCATTTATATGCAAAAAATAAATAAAATAAAAAAAGTAGAAAAACATGGCAGTTGTTTATGATGCACAGTTCTTTAAAAAATGAAATATCATTTGATTAGGTTTTAAGTCTATTTTATATGAGTACATAAATACATATAAAAGACTTGTTGTTTTGACACTGACAATAATTTGTTATTGAATTTGTGCAAAAAGATCTAGGGGGAGATTTACTAAAACTGGTGAACACAGAGTCTGATGCAGCTCTGCATAGTAACAAATCAACTTCTAGGTTTTGTTTTCAAAGCCTAATTGAAGAAGCTAAAGTTAGAAGCTGATTGGTTACTATGCACAGCTGCATCAGATACTGTGCACAAGTTTTAGTAAATCCCCCCCCCCCATTGGTTTATGCACAGCTACAGCTGCATCAGATTCTGTGTGCACCAGTTTTAGTAAATCCCCCCCTGATTGGTTTATACACAGCTTCCTCAGATTCTGTGTGCACCAGTTTTAGTAAATCCCCCCCTGATTGGTTTATGCACAGCTGCATCAGATTCTGTGTGCACCAGTTTTAGTAAACCCCCCCCTGATTGGTTTATGCACAGCTGCATCAGATTCTGTGTGCACCAGTTTTAGTAAATCCCCCCCTGATTGGTTTATGCACAGCTGCATCAGATTCTGTGTGCACCAGTTTTAGTAAATCCCCCCTGACTGGTTTATACACAGCTGCATCAGATTCTGTGTGCACCAGTTTTAGTAAATCCCCCCCCCCCCCCCCGATTGGTTTATGCACAGCTGCATCAGATTCTGTGTGCATCAGTTTTAGTAAATCCCCCCTGACTGGTTTATACACAGCTGCATCAGATTCTGTGCGCACCAGTTTTAGTAAATCCCCCCCTGTTTGGTTTATACACAGCTTCCTCAGATTCTGTGTGCACCAGTTTTAGTAAACCCCCCCTGACTGGTTTATACACAGCTGCATCAGATTCTGTGTGCACCAGTTTTAGTAAATCCCCCCCCCCCCCCGATTGGTTTATGCACAGCTGCATCAGATTCTGTGTGCATCAGTTTTAGTAAATCCCCCCTGACTGGTTTATACACAGCTGCATCAGATTCTGTGCGCACCAGTTTTAGTAAATCCCCCCCTGATTGGTTTATACACAGCTTCCTCAGATTCTGTGTGCACCAGTTTTAGTAAACCCCCCCTGACTGGTTTATACACAGCTGCATCAGATTCTGTGTGCACCAGTTTTAGTAAATCCCCCCTGATTGGTTTACGCACAGTTGTATCAGATTCTGTATGCACCAGTTTTAGTAAATCCTACCCTGATTGGTTTATGCACAGCTGCATCAGATTCTGTGTGCACCAGCTTTAGTAAATCCCCCCCCCCCCCCGATTGGTTTATGCACAGCTGTATCAGATTCTGTGTGCACCAGTTTTAGTAAATCCTACCCTGATTGGTTTATGCACAGCTGCATCAGATTCTGTGGGCACCAGTTTTAGTAAATCCCCCCCTGATTGGTTTATGCACAGTTGCATCAGATTCTGTATGCACCAGTTTTAGTAAATCCCCCCCTGATTGGTTTATGCACAGTTGCATCAGATTCTGTGTGCACCAGTTTTAGTAACCCCCCCCCCCCTTTACTTTGTACAAAGGGTGATGATGAAGATGTGCATATGTGTGTGCTTGCAAAACTTGAGAAAACGTTGTCCACTAAAATAAATTGAGCAACATTTTAGAATTTTATTTAAAAAAAAAAAAGATTGTAAGAGTATTTTTAATGTCCTAAATATATTGTACTATGCCATACTGTTGTTATATCTGATTATTTCAACAACTATTTTTGTTGAAATAATCAGATATAACAAGTTGTTGTTGTTTTTTGGTAATTTTTTTTGTGTCATTTAAAAATTATCATGTTTGAATTTGCATTTTATTATTTTACAAGATCTGTAACAGAAGGTATTCTGAAGCAACAAAATAATTATTTTTAATTATTCATCAATAGAAAAATCAGCAAAAATCATCTACGAGATCATCAATTGAGCAAAGCCACCATTTATTCACATGAGCGGGGATCTATGTGCAAGCAAGCAGAATTTTACTGTCAAATGAGAGTTAAAGTGACTGTAAACTTATTTTTTTTTATAACAAACATGTTGTACTTACCTGCTCTGTGCAATGGTTTTGCATAGAGCAGCCCCAATCCTCCTCTTATAGGAGCCCCCTGCCAGCGCTTCTGACTCCTCCCCCCTGCTGAGTGCACCATAGCAAGCCACTTGCTATGGGGAAACTCAAGGGGACTCGATCCTGAGCCATGCTGTGTGTGTCCATAGACACACAAGGCGGAGCTCTGCCCCACCCCACCCCGACTCTCTCCTTAAAGCGGAGTTCCACCCAAAAGTGGAACTTCCGCTTTAGGGAGTCCTGACCCCCCGACATGCCACATTTGGCATGTCATTTTTTGGGGGGGGGAGCGGGTACCTAGTTTTGACAGGTACCCGCTCCCACTTCCGCTCGGAGCGCTGCGGCGCCCTGAGCGGAAGTTCTCCTCTCCCCCTCCCTCCCTGCAATCTTCTGGGACACGTCAGAGGTCCCAGAAGATTGCCGGCCAATCACGGCGCGCAGCGCGACTCGCGCATGCGCAGTGGGTACCCGGCTGTGAAGCCGCAAACTGTAACAGCCGGGTGCCCACAGCAGTGATGCCGGCGCCGAGGGAGAGGATCGAGGCTTCCGGCGGCCGCATCGCTGGACCGTTGGACAGGTGAGTAAATGGCTGGAACTCCGCTTTAAAGGCTGTGATTGACAGCAGCAGGAGCCAATGGCTTCCGGTACTGCCTCTATGTCCAATGGGAAGAGACAGCCGCTGCTCTCAGGCACAGCACTGGATTGAAATCAGGCTCAGGTAAGTGAAAGGGGGGGGGGGGCTGGGTGGGAGCTGCATACAGAAGGTTTTTTACTTTAATGCAGAGAATACATTAGGGTAAGAAAAACATCTTTTTTTACAACCACTTAAATATATGAGTGGACAGCTTAATTAAAATTTTATTAAAACATGGCAAATTTAATTTGAAAAACCCTGCTTGCCTATTGCTGTGACCTTTTAAAATAGATTACAATAACCATGAGGATCTGGACGTGAGTCAAGCTGGATATGTTCCTGTATTTCTCATGCAATGCAAGCACAAATGCATCATGTTTGGATTTAGTGCCCCTAAATAAGGTATTTCTATATTGCAGATGGACAGCTTGGCAGGCAAGCTTTTAACCTTAGTAAATCAGGACCTTAGAGTAATGTCATGTTTTTCCTTTTAACCTAAGTTACACAGCAGGGTTTCTATAAATTATGTCCTGGTATTTATCATAAAAGTCACCCTATGAACCTTCTAAAAAAAAAAAGGCAGTGTCAAATTCATCGGCATACCTCTTAATGACAAACCAAAGAACGGAGAAATGATTTTAATGTATACTAGTGTCACTAAACAATCTGTCTTTCTAAAGGCTGGCTCATTTGGTCTGCAAAATTAGACCAATAACCAAAGAAGAACATTTGTCTGTATCACTTAGGAATGCCCTCATTAGATTTGATAGCTCTGAGAGCATGATCAATACCTACATAAATGTTGAACCATTAGATGACAAGGTGAGTTAGAGTTAAAGTTTTTTTTTTCTTTTGACAATTACATTTTGATTGCTGCATCAACTCACAACACAGATCATTTTGCACAAAAAGACAATAGAAAAAAATTGAAGACACTTGCAGTGTGCAGCAAGAAAATAGAAAAAAAAAATGTACGTCGGAGCTGTAGCTATGTGTGACTAAGCCCCATTGCAAAATAATTAAGCCCCCCCCCCCCTTTCCTTTCTGTTCATCACAAAGACATATCCTCTAGTAATACAGAATGCTAATTAGTAATGTTATCAAGGTTTTACAAACAATTGTCAAATGCTTTTGGTACCTGCATAAATCAGGTAGCAAGACAAAAAAGTGCCCCATTGCTGTTGCATTGTCTTCTATGCCTATAGTTATGACGTTGCCATACATTGGTAATAAAATTCTATTGTCAGACTGCAAAGATTTAGCTTTACTCCTTTTAACACGCCAACTGACTCGCTTCTTTTTTTTATTAAAGCAGTATTAAACCCAAAAGTATTAAACCCAAAAGCAAACATTTATTGTATTGCAGCTTATCAATTCTTAACCACATAACGACCGCCCACCGCAGTTTTACTGCGGCAGGCAGCCGCTCCTGGGCAAAGCGATGTTATACTACGTTGCTCGCTCAGGAGATTCTAGGGGGCGAGCGCGTGCCGATGGTGGCATGCTCCCGCCCCCGCTCGTTAGCAGGGGAGCCAGTGCGTGTGCCCGGCGGCTCTGATGGCCGTCGGCCACTCGCAATCTCCCGCAGCTGAGAGAGAAGGACAGACGGCTGATGTAAACACAGCCGTCTGTCATTCTCCCTGAAGTGATCCTGCTATATAGGATTACATGTCTCTGTGATGACTTCACAAACCACACCCCCCCCCCCACAGTTAGAATCACGCCCATAGGGACACATTTAACCCACTGATCACCAGTAATGTTAACCCCTTCCCCTGCCAGTGTCATTTTTACAGTAACAGTGCATATTTGTAGCACTGATTACTGTAGGATTGTCACTGGTACCCCCAAAAGTGTCAAAAATGTCAGTTAGGGGTCCGATCTGTCTGCTGCAATGTCGCAGTCCTGCAAAAAAAACGCAGACCGCCGCCATTACTAGTAAAAAAAAAAAAAAAACAATAAAAATGACATCATTTTTTACCGTAGTTGGTAAACGCAATAACTTTTGCACAAACCAATCAAAATACGCTTATTGCGATTTTTTTTCCAAAAATATGTAGCAGAAAACAAATTGGCCTAAAATGTTAAAAAAATTGTGATTTTTACTTTTTTTTTTTTTGAGAATTACATATAAAAGAATGTGAAAAATATTGTAATTTTTTTAAAATCGTTGTTTTTTTTTTGTTTATAGCGCAAAAATAAAAATCGCACAGGTGATCAAACACCACCAAAAGAAAACTCTATTTGTGGGGAAAAAAGGACGTCAATTTCATTTGGGTACAGCGTTGCACGACCGCGCAATTGTCCATTAAAATAACGCAGTGCTGAATCGCAAAATAGGGCCTGGTTATTGAGCAGCCGAATCCTCCGGGGCTAAAGTGGATAAATGTGATGGCTGTATTAGTTTCCTTTTTTGGACTTACTTTCTTTTATTTTCATCTGATGATCCAGTCAGCAAGTCTGTTGTTTGTCAAAAGCACAAGCTCTCCAGCAGAATGTATTCGTTTACATGGATGAGACAACCTTAACAGTGGCAGGGGTGATTAAAATGATCCACTTTTATTTATTCATGCAAAACTTTTATCCTAAAGGGATAAGTGGTTATAAAGTGTGAGCTGGAGTTTGGCCTTAAATTTTTTTTGTATCTAAATCTGCTAGGACATTCAACACTACCCTCCCATCAGACTGAAAATGCTTCTGTCTGCTGTGCCCAATGTGCTACTTATTCATCCAGAGTTGTATCACACAAATCCAGGAGATATGTTGCTGGCCAGATTAACCACTTCTGGACTGGAAGGATTGGTCCCCTTAATGACCAGGCCATTTTATACGATTTGGCACTGCGTTACTTTAATGGACAATTGCGCGGTCGTGCAAAACTATATCAAAACAAAATTGATATCCTTTTTTTTCCCACAAATAGAGCTTTCTTTTGGTGGTATTTGACCACCTGTGGGATTTTTATTTTTTGCGCTATACACAAAAAAAGAGCAACAATTCTGAAAAAAAAAAAAACAATATTTTTCACTTTCTGCTATACAAAATTCCCCAAAAAAATGTAAAAATCAATTTTTTTTTAACATTTTAGGCCAATTTGTTTCCTGCTACATATTTTTGCTAAAAAAAAATCACAATAAGCATATTTTGATTGGTTTGCGCAAAAGGTATTGCATCTTCTAACTACGAGAAAGATTTATGTCATTTTTATTGTTTTTTTTTTACTAGTAATGGCAGCAATCTGCATTTTTTTACAGGATTGCGACATTACGGCGGACAGATCGGACCACTAACTGACATTTTTGACACTTTTTGGGGGACCAGTGACATTACTATAGTAATCAGTGCTAAAAATATGCACTGTTACTGTAATAATGACACTGGCAGGGAAGGGGTTAACACTGTGGGTGATCAAGGGGTTAACCACTTGCCGACTGCCGCACGACTATTTACTGCGGCAGTCTGGCTCTCCTGGGCAAACCGACGTAAGGCTACGTCACTCCCCCAGGAGCCTCTAGGGGGCGAGCGCGCGCCATGCCGGAGGCGCGATTCCACCCCCGCTCGTTCCCGCACATCCCCGGGCTAGTGACCGGCGGCTCCGATGTCCGCCGGTCATTCGCAATCTCCCGCTGGAGAGGGAAAAAGGCAGGCGGCTAATGTAAACAAAGCCGCCTGTCATTCTCCCTAGTGTAACAGCTGAGATCATACGATCCTGCTATGTAGGATCGTATGTCTCTGTTGTTACATCACAAGTCATGCCCCTTTACAGTTAGAATCACGCCCCCAGGGACACACTTAACCCCTTAATCACTAATAAAGTTAACCCCTTCCCTGCCAGTGTAATTTTTACAGTAACAGTGCATATGTATACAGTGCCGGAGCTTCCACTAGGCAAACTAGGCAGCCACCTAGGGCGCATTGTCACCTAGGGGCGCAGCCACGAGTCAGCACTCACTCTCCATAATGAATGATCCTTGTGAGCTGAGGAAAGGGGCAGCAGTGGGGGAGGAAGAAGGGACAGAGGAAGATGCCAGGTGTCTGGGGCAGTGGCAGAACTACCAGGCCCTGGCTTTCCACCATTGTTGGGGGAGCCCCAATGGGCAGGAAAGGAGCCCACCAGAGTGCTAGCTGCATATTGATCCTCTTCGTCTGGAGCTGAGCGGCCTAATCCCTGGGCGGGAAGTGACTCTCTAATCTGAGCTGGTGAGCAGCCGTTCATTTCCCTGGGTCGGTATTAAGCAGGGAGTGGAGGAGAGCTTAACCTGAACCGGAGCTCGGCGCTGGAGGGTGGCACCTTTACTGGAGCAGAAGCGATGAGGCAATGGAATGGTCTGAGGATGTTGGTGATGAAGGAGGTGCGGAGCTCTCTGACTGCTGCTTCTCTCCTCCACCAGGAGCCGGTTGGAGCTGTGGTGAGCACTGTGGTCCAGGAAAGGAGCATCCTGGGAGAAGGAATAAGCAGGATCATGGTGAAGGAGGGCAGAGTGCAGGCCACTCTCTTCATACTGCCCAGTAAGTGTCCCCAGAACAGGGAATCAGGATCCCTGGGTGTGACATGGAGTATCCCTGGTGTGAAAGAGAATTGGGGTCACCAGGTATGCCATGGGGAATCGGAGTCACCAGGTGAGACACGGGGGAAAGGGGTCACAAGTGTAACAGGGGTTTGGGGGTCACCAGGTGTGCCATGAGGAATTTGGATCCCTGGGTGTGCCATTGGGGATTGAGGTCCCCAGGTGTGACATGGAGGAACATCAGGGTCCCCAGGTGTGACATGGAAAAACATCAGGGTCTCTGGGTATGACATGGAGGAACATCAGGGACCCCTGATGTGACATAGAGGAACATTGGGATCACTGGGTATGACAGCATTACATGGAGGAACCATCAGATCAGGGTCACTGGATATGACATAGAGCAGTTTTTAACCCCTTCCCTTTTTATTTATTTTTTTTTGGGGGGAAGGGGGGCGCAAGTAGCTGATCTTAGCTAGGGCGTAAAACAGTCTAGCACCAGACCTGTATGTATAGCACTGATTACTGTAGTAATGTCACTGGTACCCCCAAAAGTGTCAAAAATGTTAGTCAGGGGTCCGATCTGTCCGCCGCAATGTTGCAGTCCCGCAAAAAAAAAATCGCAGATCGCCGCCATTAACAGTTAAAAAAAAAAACAATAAAAATGACATAAATTTTTCTCTTAGTTAGTAAAAGCAATAACTTTTGCGCAAACCAATCAAAATACGCTTATTGCTATTTTTTTTACCAAAAATATGTAGCAGAAAACAAATTGGCTTAAAATGTTAAAAAATTTAGATTTTTACATTTTTTGGGGGGAATTTCATATAAAAAAATGTGAAAAATATTGTTATTTTTTCAAAATTTACGCTCTTTTTTTGTTTATAGCGCAAAAAATAAAAATTGCACAGGTGATCAAATACCACCAAAAGAAAGCTCTGTTTGTGGGAAAAAAGGACGTCAATTTAATTTGGGTACAGGGTCGCACGACCGCGCAATTGTCCGTTAAAGTCATGCAGTGCCGAATTGCAAAATAGACCCTGGTCTTGGAGCACGAAAATCCTCTGGGGCTTAAGTGGTTAAATGTGAGCCCAGGGGAGTGATTCTAACTGTATGGGAGCGGGGCTTATGGAATGACCAAAGAGACCTGTGATCCTATATAGAAGGATCACAGGCACTCTGTAATCATTCCAGGGAGAAGAACGGTCAGCTGTGTTTACAATAGCTGACCGTTCTTCTCTCTCAGCAGGGAGCGATCCCGGGTGTCAGGCGGCAATCGGAGCCGCCTGTCCCGTGCATCCGAACCACCGCTGCCGAGTGGGGGCAGGAGCACACCGCCAGCAGTGCGCACTCGTCCTCTAGCTGCAGGCATGCGACCGACGTAGCCCTACTTCGGTTCATGCAGGAGGGGCTGCCTGCCGCATTATATCTGCTGCGGTCGCTCTGGAAGTAGTTAAAGGATGAAAACAGAGGGGAAAAGCCAAAGAAAAGAAAACTGATGCCGCCGCCACATCTAATGATCGGTAAGCTACAATATAATACATTTTTGGTTTTGGGTTTATTACCACTTTAGGTCACTGGTCCATGAACTATTGTCAACAGCTAGACAAGACAAAGCAGCTAAAAGTGTCCTTGGAATCAAAACAGGCTTTCTTTTATATTTCAAACAGCATGCTAGTGAAATTACATAACAATATTTTTTTATAATGAAAAGAAAATTAAAACTTACACTAATGTTAAAGTTTTTTTTTTTTTTTTTTGTGTGTGTGGAAATTGTATTAGATGAAAGCAATTTGAGCCACTGAACAGCCCCACAATCTCTGATTATATCCAAGGCAGTTTATGGACTTATGTACATGAATGTAAACTTTCCCGCATTCAGATCCATAATTTAGTTGAATATAAATGCAGCAATAGTGTAAGCTATGGGTCCATGCCCACTGGTTCGCTTTGGTTTGCAGAGTTCAGCTGGGCAAACCAAAGTTATAAAAATCTGCATTCATGGTCCTATATTTGGACTGCATTGGCCAAGATGTACATGGAAATTGAGGAATGGTTAAAAAAAAAAAAGTGTTTAGAAGACATCAGTGAGGAGGGTGTTACAAAATATGGACTGCAACATTAAATCACAAAAGGACAAGGATATTTAGACAAATGATTCCTTCTAAATGGCAGCTGTTAATGTTGCTGTAGGCTTTTTATTACACTTGAGAAAGATTCCAGCCAAGGGAGTTCAGGAACAGGTAAAAGCATTACATATAGACCTAAGGTATGGCAATTGATACATTGTATATAGAACAATATTAACCACTTGCCTACTTGGCACTTATACCCCCTACCTGACCAGGCCAATTTTCAGCTTTCAGTGCTCTCACACTTTGAATGACAATTACTCAGTCATGTAACACTGCACCTATATGAAATTTTTGTTCTTTTTTTTTTTTTTACACAAATAAAGCTTTCTTTTGGTGGTATTTAGTAACCACTGGGTGTTTTCTTTTTTGAACTATAAATAAAAAAAGACCAAAACTTTTTGGGGGAAAAAGTATTTTTCATTTTATCTGTTTTAAGATTTTGGCCAAAAGTTATGCTGCTACATGTCTTTGGTATAAATAACCCAAATTAGTGTATATTATTTGGTCCATGTGAAAGTTATAGAGTCTACAAGCTATGGTGCCAATCACTGAAAATTGATCACACCTGATGTCCGCCTAGCTCATTTCTTGAGACACTAATGGGCCATACACACTATAAGATTTTCTGAAGACTTTTTCCTTTAGACTTACCAAAACCATATAATATGAGGTCAAACCTAAACACTTTCAATTTGCATGCAATCTGGCAGGCCCTTGCACTACATAGAAAAGGTAAATCTGAAGGAAATCTAACCACAAAAGCTGGATAGTGTGTATCCAGCTTTACAAGCTGGGAAAGTACAAATATCCCCCAAATTAATTAGACATTCCAAGGCATTTAGTAAGAGGTATGGTGAGTTTTTTTTAATTGTATTTTTTTCCCCACAATTCTTTGAAAAATGAAGATTTATTTTTTAAAAAAATGTCATATTAACCACTTCTGGACAGGATGGATTTGCCCCTGGATAGGCCGCTCCAGCAGACGTCACATGACGAAACGCGTAGGGCGGAGTCGCAACGTCAATACGTCACTTCCGGTTTCGGAGCCTGGGCCGTGGAACGCGGAAGCTTCCCGGCCATCACCGCTGATCCTAGGCAGCCTCAAACGTGAGTTTTATGCTCTCTTTTCCACGCTACAGATACACATTGCATCATGGGGTTTTTTTCTTCTAACTTGAGGTACTAAAAGCCTGGTTTGGCTCACTGGAGAACACCGGAAGAAACCGACCATTTTTCCTCAAGCACAGGTCGTATACTTAGGGGCGACATCTAGTGGATGTACAACAGAATTGCAACCCCATTTTTATCTATTACTTTCTCTCATTTAATTTGGCACTTTTCACTTAAGTGGTAATACAAACTCCACGCACAGCACGGATGAATTTATGTTCACTGCTTTATGCATTTTAAATCACTGATTTATTTATGAATTTAACTTATTTTCTGTTACTATCAACTGTCATCACAAAATAAATGCACATTGGGAACCCATTATTTCTTACTCGTTAAGTATATGCAGCACAGCATTTGCACTTTACTGAGTTGCACCTTATGGGCCCAGGTTATTAACCAGCCAACTTGGTCACACCACAAATCACTAGTGCACTTTATTTTAAATTAACGTTTTTTCATGACACATTTTTTATTGGCACTTTGTTTTAAGTTGGCACATACAATAAGCACTTATTCACTTTAAGGTAGCGCCGTTACAACCTCCTTTCATATATATTTCACACTTTAACCCCTTGTGGGTTTGGTTGTTGGCAGCTTACACCTTCACCATTGTCTAAGGTCTTTACTCCATAGCGCTGGTCACCCCTACCTTTCTACATTTTTTAGCTATATAGTTGTGTTTTTTTTAGTTATACAGTGACACTGTTTATATTGCAATCATTGTCATTTTATACAAATAAACCCATAAATAATTATACACTATGAGAGGCTGTCTCTCCATTTATTTTTTTCCTGCCCATGAACATTTTGGAAGAACCTCTGGAATCACAACAGGAAGGAGTCTGGACCTGTGGGAGTCACCAGAGGACATCAGGGAGAGTGGGATAGATCGCCCAAAAAAGACAAGCCCAGTTGACTTTCCTTGCTATATAGTAAGGGAGTCACCAACGGCTAGTAAGTGCAGAGTGAATACATCATTACACGTGGTGGATACATAAGGGGAACCCATGGAATAATGCACGAAGCACTCAAGATTGCACAAAAAGACTTTTGTTTGCACTGTGTCACTTATGACTTTTATTGAAATATTGTTTGTTATCACCATTATGGTTGTACAAACAGCATTCATTATCATGGTATTCACAGTAATTTTTGTATATTAACGGCCTATGGTTAAGCAAGCACTGCCTGAAATGTATATATAGTTGTCAATCATTTTGGATAGTATAGATAGCAGCTGCTTGCATCGCTATTATTATTATTGTTTGGTTGTTTACCAAGGCGCGGGTGTCTTTTATTTTTCATAAAAAACCTTGTACCTTTGCAACAACATTATGCTTGTGTCATTGGGGCTTACGTTTAGGAACTCTAGATTTATTGTTGCATAAAATAAACTTGGAATGAGCTTTGTTTGGCCTAAACCCATGCTCAATCCAAATTTTACATGTTTAGAGTATGATATGTTTCAAATGTTCAGAGACATTCCAACACATCCCATAATACAACTTCTGTCTGCAATGGGAAGTGAATCACTTATTGGAAGTATTATTACTGAGGCTAAATGTGAGTGTTTCCCATTTAGGCTTTATGTTATAGAGCTAGCAGTCCCCCACTTCCTAGCAATTAGCGATGTAACTCTGACTGACCATTATGCTGTCAGCTGGGGAACGTCCTGTGAACCAAATCCAGGTACGTTCAGCTCATCCCTATCACTATCACATGTGCTGCTAGAGAACTGGACATGACACTTGTTGCTTTGCTGTGTGATGTAGAAATACTAATGTTCTAGATGCCTGTAGTTGTTATCATGCTTTTGGTATGTTCCATTTTATTTTACACAGTTTTTATTTTTGCATCTCAATTGACTACTTATATAAGTTTATCATACTAGGTGGTACTTGTGGTCAATGTGCTTCATAAATTAATCCACTTCATCAGAACCAGCAGTGAAAAGGTTACACATATACACTTCTTAACAATTTATAATTCACTTCTGCTGTTTTAGTTGAAAGGGATGAAGACATCGCCAACTGGAGAATCCTAGTCCTCTGCTTATCTGGCAGAGGTAAAGACAAATCATTTTCCCATTTTGCCAGATATCTCGGGTAATCTGGGTAGTTCATACACAGCAAACTTTGATAGAAAACAGATATAGCATGCCGAGGTGGTTGCTGTGTATGCAATATCCTTTCGACAGGGTTAAGATCTGATATTTCACGTATCGTCTGTGGGAGAGAGCCTAGGAAACTCACCAGTTGGCTGTATCTCCATCCATCCATCTGTGTTGCTTCCTGTGGGTACATAATTTCTCTAAGCATTTTAATTTGATTCTCTTTAAAAACATGATATATACGGAGCTCCTCTCCTGGCTTCCACTGTCTAAAACCCTTATCCGTAAGACCTGGAATAAACAAGGCATGGCCTGTTATCGGCATAAGGGGTGAATTATAGGCCCACTTAAATTTTTTATGTATTGAGTCCTATATAGCCAATGTAGATATGGTAATTGGCGAAACTGTAGGCTGAAATGACCATTTTATTTGGGATCCATGGGGATCTGGATAGGTCTACTCCACTTAAATCACGTTCAATCTCTACCCAGAGTTTATAGTTGTTCTTTTTAACAAGGTCCACTATTCTAGCTAATGCTACTGCCTGATAATATAGTTTCAACTGGGGAAGGGCAAAGCCCCCTTTTGTTTTGACACGATAAAGAGTCGTTTTAGCGACTCTGGGTGGTTTACCCTTCCATATAAACTTTGACAGTAACCTTTGAATAGTTGAGAAAAAGCTCGTTGGGACTCCCAACGGCAGCATCTGAAAGACAAACAAAATTCGAGGCAATATAGACATTTTAATTATATTGATTTTTCTTAGCCACGAATGTGGAATAGATGACCACCGTTGGAGCAGATCTTTAATTCCATTTTACAATGGGATATAGTTATATCTATACAACATTGAAACTCTGAGGGTGAGAAAAACACCCAGATATTTCAGACTTTTTGTTTGCCAACGAAAAGCAAAAGATGATCTGAGTAGAGTGACATCCGAAGGGGACATATTTATATTCATTATTTCTAGAGATGTATAGTAACGAAGTAGAACTACTTAAGTTCTGTACTTAAGTACCGAAATGCGGTATCTGTACTTTCCTAGAGTAGAATTTTTTTCTCCTACTTCTACTTTTACTTCACTACATTTTTTCGATGATTTCGATACTTCTACTCAAGTATTTTTTTTTTGTGCTGCATAGTTACTCGTTACTTTTAAAAAAATTACCACTGCCAGAACAGTAGATGGCAGGTTTCATGAAGCTCAAAAAAAGTGTATAATGTCATTTGTAAATCAGCGCATATGAAAATAAAGGCTGTGTATAATAAAAGCTGCTATACCAAATCTTTCCAATAAAAAGAAAATATGAAACAAACAAATAAATTGTGCTACAGCGCTTAAAGTGCATCAAGAAACTACTAACAAACACAACTTGGCTGTGCGAATAAAGTGCCTGTGCAATCGATATAATATCATTGTTGCCCCCAGTGCCCTGCCCACACTCCACACAGTATCAAAAATAAAGTGACATGAATGTGCTAAAGCCTAAATGCAGTGAAAATAATTATTCCCACAATGTAACAGTAAATTCAATTCATATAAAATATGACAATAAATCACAATAAAATAAGTTATGAAATAAGTTAGGTCAGGTGCGTGTAACAAGTTGAAGTGTGTAAACCTATCTATAACGAAAAACCATAAATTAATTCCAGTGTGCAAATCTAAAGTGTCACTTCACTTGTCAGATGCTTCCACCTCCTTCAGTGCTCGAGTGACCGACCAACACACTTAATGGTGGTGGCACTGGTGGATAGCGTCTGGGTGGCACTGTGGCACTGGCACTGACTGCACTGGTTCAAAAAGCCATATATATTTAATTATTTCAATTCTCAATCTCATAGGTCCTCTCCTCATAAGATATTAATAACTTAAGATTAGGTGATGAACTTCTTGGCGGCCCTGGCAGGATGACGGGGACACCCGCCGCTTCTGGAGCCGAGCCGCTGTGATTCCCCAACATGTGACAAAGTGACAGCCAGGAGATCTAGTGGCTAGTAGTGCTCAACAATACCGCTTTTATATATAAAAATGAAATAAAATATACTGACTCACAATTTAGTAGTAGTAGTTGTAGGTAGCGTGTAGCAGTAGGCAGCACAACTCAATTCAATCAATCCCACAGCCTCGCTCGCGCCGCGGCCCGCGGAATCACTGTCATGATCATCAAGTTAAGACCGCACTGGAGGAGCCATGCTGCCGTCTTCCCGCTCGAGGTCTCCGCCTCTAAACGTGTTGTGTGTCACTCAGACTCCACCCCTTAGGGCCCTTACTGAGAGGAGTTGTGACACGGGCGGCGGGACGCGAGAGCAGGACTCGGAGCATTTTCTTCGTTATCTCATCTTCTTCTCTATGAGGTGAGTGAGGTGGACCGTGGAGAGGGCCTAATCCTTGCCATGGCAAATGTGCCATTTGAGAATCAAATAATCAATATAAAATATTAATATATTATATACAGTACACATGGGTCATGGGTGGCTTTTTGGAACCAAGAAGAGTGAGACTGACGGCTATGATGATTATCCGACTATCCATGGTCCATGGACCATAAGTGTTGTGTTGTGGTGGTGCCTGTGCTTCCTGCGGCCTGCCTCTGCCTGTGCTTCCTGCGGCCTGCCTCTGCCTGTGCGGCTGTGCCCGCACTGCAGTGGCCACTGGCAGTGGCACTTGACTTGAGCAAAGCAAATGAGCACTACTAGTGTGAAGGACAGGTGGTGGAAGCATGTTCTGACAAGTTCTTATAATGAAAATAATATAGACAGCTTTTTGAACCAGAGCAGTGCCAGTGCTACTAAGGTGAGAGGCAGAGAGAGAGGCTATCCAGTCCACCACTTTACTTGAGCAGATCACAGAAGAAAGGTGGAAGCATCTGACAGCAAGTGACAAGCACTTCTTAGATTGCACACTGGAATTCAGTTATGGACTTTTCGTTATAAAGTTTAGTTTACACACTTAATCTTGCACCTAACTTATTCACAATCACAACTTATTTTATTGTGGTATTGTCATATATATTTTATATGAATTAAATTTACATTGTGGGAATAATTTGCACTGCATTTAGCACAGACATGTCACTTTATTTTTGATACTGTGGGCGATGATTTTGAATACAAGAAGAATATATATATAATATAATTGCATTGCAGGCACTTTATTAGCATTTTTAGTACAGCCACTTTGTTAGTAGTTTTTGATGCATTTTTCACTTTAAGCGTTGTAGGTTTGATGAAGCTGGCCTGGCACATCATCATCAATTGAGCAAATCAAATCAAACCGCAATTAAGAAGACTGCGCATGCTCCCGTTCTGCCTTTTGATCAGCTGAAAAGATGGACGAACCAAAAACACCACCTTCCACCCCTGGCCCTTCAACTTCAAGTGATCTGCCTGGCTGTGAGAGTGAGGAAGCTCAGGAAGGAGGCCACCCCTGGCTTTAAAAGGTGGATGCTTTAAAAGGGGAAGGGAGGGACATACTTTATCTGTTTTTTGTTTACAAAAAGTTACAGCCTAAGGAATTGTGATTGTCCTTTAGGTTAATCATTTGAATAAATCATTTGAAATAATAAAAAACAATATGATGTTCAAACTTTTGACTTCTTTCTTTAATAACTACATAACACAGTACTTGTACTTCTACTTTCAGTACTTGAGTAGAAATTTTTTTTCAAAACTACTGGTACTTTTTACTTTTAGTACTTAAGTAGCAAATTTTTTGAAAAAACTACTTGCAATACTTAAGTAAAAAAAATGTTGAATACTTTAGTACTTCTACTTAAGTAACTTTTTCTGCGAGCACTTCCACTTCTACTCAAGTCACTTTTTGATCGAGCACTTTTACTTTTACTCAAGTAGAAATTTTGAATACTTTATACAAGTCTGATTATTTCAGACTTATTCATATTGATCTTAAAGTTAGAAACCAGCTGATAATCTGATAATGCTGAAATTAAGTTAGGTAGGGAAACGAGAGGGTTCTGGATGAAAAAAAGAATATCGTCCGCATAGGCGGCATATTTATGTGTAGATTGTCCTATTTGCACCCCTTGAATATCTACATTGTTTCTAATTGTGGCCAAAAAAGGTTCTAGAGACAGAACAAATAATAATGGGGACAAGGGACAGCCCTGTCGGGTTCCGTTATATAGATGGAAAGTATTGCTAACTGAGCCATTGCTTTTTACCCAGGCTGTTGGAAAAGAATATAATGCTAGTATCCTATTCAGCATCCTAGTTCCAAGTCCCAGGTATTGAAGAGTAGCTTTTAGGTAATCCCAGTCCACCCTATCAAATGCCTTCTCAGCGTCTGTTGAGAGAATAAGGGTGGACTGGGAGCTTACCTTAACATAATGGATCAGGGAGACAGCTCTTAATGCATTGTCTCTAGCTTCTTGTCCCTGTACAAAGCCCGATTGCTCGGGCGAGACCCATTTGGGTATCAGTGGCATAAGGCGATTGGCTAAGACCTTTGCCATTAACTTAACATCACCATTTAACAAGGAGATAGGGCAATAACTAGTACAGCATGAGGGGTCCTTATCAGGTTTTGGCAAAACCACGATGTGAGCTTCAAGTGTTTCCTTCCGAAGCTGAGGATGGTCAGATACAGAATTAGCATATGCAGATAAATGGGGGAGAAGAATTGAACCAAATGTTATATAATAATTTATGGTAAAACCATCCGGTCCTGGTGCCTTCCCTATAGGTGTAGTTCTCAGAGCCAACAGAAATTCTGATATTTTAAGGTCTTCCTCCAATACCGACAGCACCTGAGCAGATAGTTTCGGAATTTTAGCCAAAGCCAGATAGGAATTAATTTTTTCTAATTTAGTTTCTTTTGAGGTGTAAGGCACACCCCCTAGTACATTATATAGGTCTGCATAATATTCCTGAAAGACTTTGGCAATCTCCGGGGTAGAATGTACCCAAGTGCCCGGCCGCGTCTTGACCCGGGGTATAAAAGAAGAGGTATGTTTAGATTGTAAAGAGCGGGCCAATTGCCTGCCCGGCTTATCCCCCCATTCATATATTACGCGTGAGATCACTCTCATACAGTGTACACAATCCCTCCCCTCTGGCTGATTACAGTGGCATATACAGATGAAAGTGTATACAGGGACCTAACTAATTATCTAGCCATCTGGACAGAACAATGTGAGGTCATTAACATGTAACAATGGAACAGACAGGTAAACTTTATCACAATACACATTCCCGTCCAATACACAAACAATAGGGTAGTCTGCGAATGACAGTCTTTGTGTCTCTCTCACAGCCAAGCATGGAATACACTGTGTAAGGTGGTATTAAATCTTCATATTTCGGGGGGCGTGTCCGGCATCCATCAGTGCTAGACGTGTGGAGAGAGCTCCGCCGCCACCACAGACAATCCGCCTCAATCCTCCGCAATCAAACCCTCTGCAAGCCACAAATCACCTTAGGGGGATTTATCTAACCTCCAGGATCACATAAATCCCAAAATTACCAAATTTTGAAGCCGTTTTAAAAACGAGGCCTAGTGACCCGGCGAAGCCGCGGACTTTCCTGACGAGAGCTCTGGTACCATCGCTGCAAATCCGCCTCCATCTGAGCCATCCCACCAGTGAGCTCGAAGCCACCTGCACCATCAGAGTGGAGACATCCAGCTGCAACTATATCAGCCTAAATCTCACCTCTTTGAGCCAGAATAACGGCCTCTAAAGCATACACAAACCTCAGGGAAAAGGTAGGCCCTCACAAAGACTAAAATTAAATCTGCCTGTGGCATCTTGGACTGATCTCCAGGCATCCCACTCCAATACAGTAAACCCCTGCTCCACCCAGGCACTCCACCTGTGTACCCGCAGATCCCTATAGGCCGCACCACCCGCCATTGCACCTAATCAAGGGGACATAGGCCTACTACAGGCAACTCTATTATCTCTCCCAGGCACAGCCTCTTCTCCTTAAAGCTATTCTGGTCGTATGATCCAAGTAGTGTCACATTTATTCAAGTTGTATAGACTGAACTGGTCCTGTCACACAGCCTGGCTGGTCCTGCAGAGTATTGCATAGTCGACCCAGTGCTGCGCAGGGGCTGTGCAAAGCAATTCAGGGATTGTTCCTGTCACACAGCTTGGCTAGTCCTGCAGAGTATTGCACAGTTGACCAAGTGCTGTGCAGGGTGTGCAGAACATTTCAAGGATTGATCCTGTCACACAGCTTAACTAGTCCTGCAGAGTATTGCACAGCTGTCTCAATAATATAGGAATCCAACTGCAGTACACTCTATTGCTTATAAAGGACTTGATTCATTCCTATTTACATACTGGATGTGATTATGCAGGGGCACATGCGTTACAAGGGGCAGTGCAACCTCATCTGAAGTAAGCTCCGCTATGCACAGGGCATAAAACCGCTATACCAGGGCCAGACGAACACCGTTTGTTCACTATATACATACCCCTGGATCCCAGACACCGTGTATGCCGACCTCACGCAAAAAACTACGGAGGGGACCCCAGAAAACACTCACACAGTATCTCCTAAGATCACAAGAAAAATACAACATGGCACATCATAACGCCATGTCTTCACCCTCCTCCCCTGCAGAAACTTCAGCTCCCATTCCACTCATGCCAGAGCCTTCTCAACCGTCTGCCAGCTCTGCAGCTAATAATGAGCACAACCACCTCACCAAACAGGACTTGGATAGCAGTCTTGAGAATCTCTGCTCCAAATTACTGAATAAATTCCAAACAGAATTACAGAAATCCACAAATACACTGTCCCAAGAAATTGCAGCTCTTGGCACTCGTAAGCATGACGAATTAGCTATCGCTTTTAATGATCTATCCAGGGAACATGATGCTCTTTCCTCTGCCTTTTCCCAGCTCCAAGCCCATGTCGAGGACCTCGATAATAGGAATAGGAGGAATAACCTCAGAATCAGAGGTGCCCCTGAATCGGTCACTGATCTGATAACATTCGCCACTAGATTATTCCAGAGCCTTCTCCCGGATCAAAATCCACAAGCATTTACCTGCGATATGATCCATCGTGCCCTTAGAGCCAACCCCCCCCCCCCCCAGACAAACCCCCAGAGGCATTGTACTCTGCATGAAGGACTTTCTTATCAAAGAGGAAATTTTAAGAGCCTTGCGTAACACGCGCAACCTCAAGTTAGACGGTTTTCCTATCCAAATTTACCCTGATGTCTCACAGGCTACGTTGGATCGGAGAAGGAAAATGAAAGAAATTACTTCAGCCTTATCCTCAGCCAGTATCCATTATCGTTGGGGCTTTCCCTTTAAATTGATCGTTCCACATAATGGCTCCACTTATATTGAAACATCTATCCCGGAAGGTCAAGACATTCTCATTAAATTAGGACTTTTGGATCCAGGTACTATACCTCGCTCCCCCTCCACCCCACGCCCCATCCCAATCTGGAATGATCCAACTCCACGCAGGGATAGGCACAGACTCCCCCATGGAGCTGGCCCTCGTTATCAAGATTGATCTTGTGGTTAATTAGGAGTGGTTGAACACTATAAAATCCCTTTTCTATTTTGCCTATGAGAAAGAATTTGATTTCAGGTTTTTGGCTTTTTACTGTTTTGGACCCCTATGTTACACTGAGGACATCTTGTGGTGACTTTGCAAAGTTACAGCCTGTTGGCTTCTCTTTTATGTGCCAAGTCTTCACCACAGGTCTCACTGATTTTTTGCACTAAGGACACCGACTGTTGCCTTTGAATATTGCAACACTTTTGGTGCCTGCACTATTTTTTCTATTGTTTACTCTACTTAAATTTCCACTAATGCTGATTTATATTTTTCCAGCCATTTAATTGAGGAATGTACTGTTCTGATGTTTTTTTTTTTATATAGTCACTAGACCGGTGAGGTCACCTCACTTTGTTGTGATATCTATCTAATTACCTCAATGCACTTTTTAGCGGTCAACAAACCTGCTCCCAATATTGATATATTATATTGATATAATAGTTTATTTGTGTGCCTATAATATTTTTCCTAGTTAAAGGTGGAAAAGGTGAAAGGCAGGTAAAATACAATTTGGTGCCGTACACCCCCATGCGCCTCCCCTTATTCGAGTCCTCAACAAGTCTCAACTTTATCTATTTCTCACGGTTAATTTGTTTCTCTATTGCGGTTGCCCTTTTTTATGCCGACACGATTCCACCCCACTCGGTTCCAACCATGATCTGGTGGGTTCCGGACTCCACAAATCAGGGATCTGTTCCTCTTTTTTTTTCCTTTTTTCCTTTGGCTGTGGATCCTGGTTCCCTCTAGGTCTGTGGTCAGACCGAGATTGAGACTAATTAGTCTCTTGCTTCTGTTTTGTTGTCCAGAGTTTTTCCCTACTCTGGACCCTGTATCATATTTCATGTATTCTATCACACTGATGTCTACATCTACTATTTTTGGTATTCTAAACTATACTGTTCAACTTTGTTATGGTACAATATTTCGGTATAAGTTTTATGTCTCCAAATTAACCTTGACTGGTTATTCCAAAATTGGTATACTCAACCTCATTCACTTGGGCCCTGTTACAGCCCATACATTTGTATCACCCCACTCTACTCCTTTCTGTTTAGTAATAATATTCCAAAGTTCGGATATTTACACATTAATAGGGCTATAGTCATTGTTTCACATAATGTACAAGGCTTTCATTCCCCGATCAAACGCAAAAAAGCCTTTTTCCAATATAAAAACCTTCAGGCCAAGGTCATCCTGTTACAAGAAACACATTTTAAGTCAGATAATCACCCTACCTTTTTCCACAAAGCCTACAACCAAACATTCTACACTGCTTCCGATTCCAAAACTAAGGGTGTGGCGATATTTCTACACCACACTTTCCCAATGGAAGTACAACATGTCTATAAGGACCCCGAAAGTCGCTACATTATTATAAAAGGCCGTTTGGCAGGTAGAGATCTCACAATAGCCAACATCTATGCCCCTAATGATGCACAAGCCTCCTTTTTCATCAGATTCTTTGAGGTCTTGCAAAAATATCACTGCACACACATTATCTTGGGGGGAGATTTCAATTCTGTTGCACAGCCAACTTTAGACCGTAGCAAAATTTCCCCTTCTTCAAATGCCTTTTCCAAATCTTTAACCACTTTCCCACTGCTCACATTGCTGCTACTGCAGCAGTGTGGCTCGTTATCGTCCAGCGACGTAGACCTACGTCGCTGGACTCCTCCCCCTGTAGGCGGCACTCGCGCGCCGCCGGAGGCACGCTCCCGCTGTTTTCAGTCACAGCGGGAGTCGGGCCAGGGGAGGAGCGGCGGTGATCGCCGCCACTCTTCCCCGATCGTCGGGGAATCGAGTGTGGAGATCCGCCCGCTTGTGTAAACAGAGCGGGCAGATCTCCTAAGTGACAGGCAGGGACATATCGCAGTGTTCAGCATAGCTGAACCTGCGATCTGTCCCTGACTCACTCAGTCACCTCCCCCCCCCACACGTTAGTAAGCACCAGGCATACATTAACCCCTCCCTCTCCAATAAAATTAACCCCTTCCCTGCCAGTGTCATTTTTACAGTAACAGCGCATATATATAGCACTGATTACTGCAGTAATGTCACTGGTACCCCCAAAAGTGTCAAAAATGTCAGTCAAGGGTCCGATCTGTCCGCCGCAATGTCGCAGTCCCGCAGAAAAAATCGCAGATCGCCGCCATTACGCGTTAAAAAAAAAACACCAAAAATGACAGAAATCTTTCCCTTAGTTAGTAAACGCAATAACTTTTGTGCAAGCCAATCAAAATACGCTTATCATGATTTTTTTATCAAACATAGGTAGCAGAAAACAAATTGGGCAAAAATTTAAAAAAAATTTGATTTTTACATTTTTTTGGGGGGGAATTTCATATAAAAAAATGTTAAAAATATTGTTATTTTTTCAAAATAAACGCTCTTTTTTGTTTATAGCGCAAAAAGAAAAATTGCACTGGTGATCAAATACCACCAAAAGAAAGCTCTGTTTGTGGGAAAAAAAGGACGTAAATTTTGTTTGGGCACGACCACGCAATTGTCAGTAAAAGTCGCACAGCAAAATCCTCCGGTGGTAAAGTGGTTAAACTCCACCCTAAATTCTTTACAACTTATTGACTCTTGGAGAGCATTAAATATAGGTGCCAAAGAGTATACTTTCTACTCTCACCCACATCAATCATACTCTCGATTAGATTATATATTTTGCACTCCTATAATTTTATCCAATTCCACCGCTGCTTCAATATACCCTGTATCATGGTCCGATCATCACATAACCTCCTTCTCCACGAGATTTATCGGTCTTTCTCACACTCCTTACTCATGGAGACTTAACGAAGCCCTGATTACTGACCCCTCAATCCAACAGGAGATCGCCTCCACCATAGAAGAATATTTCACTCTCAATAACACCCCTGAAACGAATGCTGAGACGCTATGGGTAGCGCATAAAGCGGTTCTCCGGGGTAAATTAATTAAATTGGCTGCTACTCAAAACAAACTTAAGATGGAGAAAATACTCACTCTCACAAAAGACCTCCACCACATTTACAAATCACACATGAACTCGCAGGACCCACAAACCTTGGAACTAATCTCAAACAAACGTAAGGAATTGGATATAACAAAGTGATAACCGCGCTAAGGAAAAAAATGATGAAATTGAAAAGCAGCGACTACACCCTTAGTTAATGTATAGAAAAATAAGCCGCGCTGCGTGATGTGGGTAAACAAATAAATGTCCAAACAAAACAAATGTCCCAAATATCAACTTGAATGACGTTTGAAAACAATGAGCAAACTCAACGGTCTCTTTAGGAAATGCGCTTACCGAATAGCCACTAAAAATCTGCAAGATTCATGTGCTGAGGTGTAGTCACAGATCTGGGAGATTGGAGTTGTCAGGGTCCTCAACGAATGGTGTTATGAATGTACATAAAAGAAAAAAAAAAAACTTGCATAGTGTGATACAGTAAAGATATAGTGATCAACTATATTGAATTCCACCACCAAATAGGAAAGAATCCTTATCGATTGTGCAGCAGCTCACCAAATAGATAAGGATTTGATCAGTGAATATCTCTATATCAAGAGGAAAAGGATGTAGAAGAAAAGCCACCACCAACTGTGAAGCCTCTTACCAAATATAAATTTATAGTGAGCAAACACGGTTGATCCAAATGTACCAAGAAGCCAAGAACGCCACTCAAAAGCACTGCAAGCCTCTTACCAGACGAAAACACAATCTGCACGGTGTGATCACTTAATAGCGCCTTCCCATCATAGGTGAATAGCTCCAGGACCAAACGGCATCAATAGTGTTGCTGTGGAACTCAGTACCAGAGTAATGCACCAGCCCGAGTAAAAGAAAGCACCAATAGTGTAATAAATTCCTGACCGTTTTATTTAATAAAGGAAAGGCACTTACAAACAAAGTAGATAAAATCGCGAAGGACGAGAAGCCGCCGGCCGGACGGCAAAGCACATCCGCTCCTAGGATAACTTCCGGGATGACGTCAGCACGCCGCGACCTGACGGCGTTTCATCCAAGAAGACGTTATCAAAGGTACGGACGGCGTGCTGACGCCATCTCTTATATACGAGAACTGATTGCAAAACTGGAAGTGTTTGAACAGTTCCGCCCTGAAGCTGTAGACCGGACATCCAGTATCCGGAACCAGGGTAAATCTATCCCACCATTTTGATTAAGGGCAGAGATCAATTTCACTCACCCTATATATCCCATATTGAGGGCAACCTTGTTTTACGATGTACGGACATACATTGCTGCGTATTAATTAGCAAAAACGAGGAGAAATTAAATTAAAATTTAATTATAAAATTCAATTCATAAAAGATTGTTCTAATCTTAAAAATATGAGAACAGGTATGGGAATTTAATAACAGCGCCATCTAGCGCTCAAATAGAGGAACATCATGGGCAAACCGGCACTAATACAGCAAAGAGTCGGCTTGACCATATTGAATACAATTGCAGGCCAATCTACAGCGGAATGTGTTCAAACTCTAGCCAGAGATCAGCATCACAAATGTAGACCACATATTAGATGGTACGAAAAATATATTGGGAGGCTAATCAAAAAAGCTCTACACTATCATTATATCAGTAGTATGAAAATATTCCCAATAAATAACCATACATTGGAATATTGCCACACACCAAGGTATGATGGCTAACACACAGGTATACTTAACTTCTAACCTAATAGACACTGTACTATGTAAATTAATGGAAAAAAGGGGTTGCAATCTAAATCAAGTGGTTTGATAAATGATGTAGCGATCCCCATAGGTAAATCACTAAGATTAAACTGTAAAAAAGGTTTGAAGGCAAATAGAAAAAACAAACATGTAAGGCAAGAGTCTAAGAATTATCCAAAAAAGCATTTACCTCAACATCAACATTGAGGCCATATGGTACATAACATTTTACCCGATGTATCCAGGACATCTCAAGTTTTGAGATGCCCCTAACAAGAGGCTCTCCCCTCCAATGTGGCACAAAGCGGTCTATGCCCAGAAAGAGGGTGTGTCTTGGGTCTTTGTTATGTACTGCTGCATAATGTTTGGATACGGAGTGTTTAGGAAAGCCCTTCCTTATATTTGCCACGTGTTCATTTAATCTTACATTAAGTGGGCGTTTTGTCCTGCCTATATATTGGTGTCCACATGGACACTGAAGGAGATAAACAACCCCAGTAGTTGTACATGATATAAAGGGCTCTATATTATGCTTACGTCCTGTACTTTTAGATACGAATTCCTGAACTCTTCTCCGTTTATTGGAACTAAGGGTGCAGATTTGGCAACGATTGCACCTATAATATCCAGTAAGTTGTTGCAAAAAACTAGGTTTAGGGACAGAGGGTTCTAGGATATTGGGAGAAACCTTGTCCCTCAAAGAGGGAACACCTCTAAAAACCACCTTAGGTTTAGTGGGTAGGTTTTCTCGAAGCACCAGATCATTGTTCAATATATGCCAATGACGTGTAATTAGATTTTTTATGGTCATATGTTGACTAGAATATGTAGTCACAAATGGCAGAGTAAAGGGGTTAGCCTGGTCTTGCCTTCTAGACTTGCTCAACAGGACCTGTCTGTCGGTTGATCTCACCTCAGACAGAGCATGTTGAAGGAACTCCTCATTATATCCCTTATCTAGGAACCTAGTTGTTAGAGTTTGTGCCTGTCTATCAAAGTCATGGATATCAGAACAGTTCCGTCTGATACGGAGGTATTGGCCCTTGGGGATGGCTCGCAACCAAGGAGCGTGGTGGCAACTCTCGACAGGAATATAGGAATTCCTGTCGGTGGATTTGAAATGGGTGGAGGTGACAAATTGTCCATCCCTGATGGAAATGTTCAAATCCAAAAAGTTGACACCTAATTGACTGCATTCATAATTCAAATGTATGCCTCTATCATTAGAGTTGAGCTCCTCCAAAAATGAGGACAGATCATCTTGTGTGCCATCCCATAGGAGGAGGACGTCATCAATATACCTGGCCCACAAGAGAATCTGTGGGCGGTGATATGCATAGATGACGTCCCTCTCCCACTGGGCCATAAAAAGATTGGCAAGGGACGGGGCATATTTAGCCCCCATGGCTACACCAGTGATCTGACAATAAAATTGACCGTTATACCAGAAGTAATTGTGTTGTGCTGCAAATTTAAGTAACTCCATGATAAAGGAAAATTGAACCTCTGGTAAGTTAGAATCACGGGTTAAATACATGTTAACGGCATTAAGGCCTACCTCATGCGGGATTACCGTATAGAGGGATGAAACGTCAGCTGTGACCAACCATAGATGTTCTGTAGGTCTTAAGTCCGCCAACATATTAATGACATGTTTAGTGTCCTTAATGAATGAAGGTGTAGCCTGAACCAGAGGTTGCAAGTACGTGTCTATATATTTACCCACCTGGGACGTCTCTATTTTCTTTAATAGGATTGCTCAAAACATAGCGCTTAATATTGACCTTACGGACAAATCTGTGAATGTCCATATAGGTTTGAAATTTGTCCAACCTTTTAGGCGGGGCAAACTTCAAACCCTTATCCAAAATCAACTTTTCCTCATTACTCAATTCAGTACTACTCAAATTAAAAATCCCTGTGCCTGCTAGCTTTTTGCTTTTTTTGAGTTGACACCTCCTGCCTCCTCTAGTTCCTCGTGTGGTTCTGCCGGGCGTTTTACTCCTTGTAGGGCCCTGGGAAAACCCCAACCAGGGTAAATTGAGCCTGGATCATTGGAGCTATGGGGCTTGTTATTATCCCCTACTACTTCCCTTGAAGAGTGAGGGGTGGGGCCATTGTGAAAGCCCACTGTATTTGTTTTATGAGAGGATTGTGCACCATTAGGGGCCTCATTATCCTTAAGTGGGTAAAATCTGTTCTGGACCGGGACATTATATTGGCGATTATCTGCCCTATTCATTGAACGGTCTCTATCCTGCCATTGACGATCACTACCCCTTCCTCGCATAGGTTCAGAAGGAGGGTCATACCATTGGGGGCCGGATCTCGGTGGACTATAATCAAAGCGGCCTTGAACCTGTCTCTGTGGACCATAATCGGGACCCTGATTCCTTTGTGAATGGCGAGGATCTGAATACTGGTCAGGTGCCCATCTCCATTGAGGTGTATTGGAGTAAGGGGGCTGAGTGTAAGTACCAGATTGATGGACAGGACCATCATAATAATCACGATTCTGGTATTGTCGACTTGTATTGGGGCCTGGGGGATTATAATTCCCATTGGATCTCCCCTGATATGGCTGATGATGACTGTCCTTATTCCCATTCTGCCCTCTAAAAGGGGACTTGAAGGATGGACGTCGGCCCTTGCTGCGGGGTCCTTTCTTTTGTTTTTGTGAAGTTGAGGGGACCACGGGTACTCCCACTACTTGGGTGGCTGATATATCCATTGTCTCTTCCTCAACGTTCAAACTACCAAGTAGTTTTTTCTGCCACTCAAAAACAGTGCATGTTAAATAATCCTGTAAATCCCTATTATATTTTTTTCATTTTTTTTATTTTTTGGTCCTTTTCCTCTTTCTCTAGATTTTTTAATAAATTCACTGATCAAATCCTTATCTATTTGGTGAGCTGCTGCACAATCGATAAGGATTCTTTCCTATTTGGTGGTGGAATTCAATATAGTTGATCACTATATCTTTACGGTATCACACTATGCAAGTTTTTTTTTCTTTTATGTACATTCATAACACCATTCGTTGAGGACCCTGACAACTCCAATCTCCCAGATCTGTGACTACACCTCAGCACATGAATCTTGCAGATTTTTAGTGGCTATTCGGTAAGCGCATTTCCTAAAGAGACCGTGGAGTTTGCTCATTGTTTTCAAACGTCATTCAAGTTGATATTTGGGACATTTGTTTTGTTTGGACATTTATTTGTTTACCCACATCACGCAGCGCGGCGTAAGGAATTGGATGCCCTTCTCTCTTTTAGAGCTGAGAAAGCCCTTAGGTGGTCTAAAGTAAAGTTCTTCCTCTCCAGCAATTCGTATTCCACAATGTTTGCCCGCAAACTGAACAAATCTATCAAACCAGCACATATTTATAAACTTAAAAACAGATCGTACCAAATTGTCACGAACCCCAAGGATGTTATTTCAATCTTTCAAGAATTCTATATGAACCTTCTCTCAAAATCCTCATCAGCCGCTGCCCCCACAGACCCCTCGTGGGTAGATAACCTACAGCTTCGCTCCTTATCACCCTCTCAAACAGTTATACTAAATGCCCCTTGCACCCCTGACAAAATCTCACAGATCATTAAATCCCTTAAAAGGGGCTCAGCCCCTGGCCCTGACGGATTCACCTCATTTTACTATAAGCAATTCTCCCATCTACTGTCACCCAAATTATCTGAACTGTATAATGACATCCTTAAAGGAGGCTCCTTTCCCGAGGAAATGTTATTGGCAAATATGTCCCTTATCCCTAAACCAGACAAAGACCACACCCTCCCACAAAACTACAGACCGATCTCCGTCATTAATAATGATGACCTTAAGATCTTCTCTAGACTTTTAGCGAATAGACTCTCCTCAATTATTGCCTCACTTATATCCCCCTTCCAATCAGGCTTCATCCCAGGCCATCAGATCACTGACAATATACGCCTCGCCATTAACATCATCCAAGAAGCGAACATTAAATCTGAACCCCTTCTTCTTTTAAGTTTAGACAGAAATAAGGCATTTGACAGTGTCTCCTGGGACTACCTGAATAACATCCTCCCCAAATATGGCATACATGGAGAATTTTCACACGCTTTTCAAGCGTTATATAAAAACCCTCAGACTAGAGTTCGTATTCCTGGTTGCAATTCTCAATTGTTTCAACTCGGTAGAGGCACCAGACAAGGCTGTCCCCTTTCCCATTACTATTCGCCTTAGCCATTGAACCCCTTGCCATAGCCATTTTGTCCCACCCTGATATTAAAGGATATAATTCCTCTAATAAACAGTATAAACTTAGTATGTACGCTGATGACATGCTACTCTTTATATCCCAACCTATAACATCTCTACCAAACCTATTTAAGACTTTACAAATATTCTCCTCATTCTCAGGCCTTACCGTCAATGTCTCTAAATCAATCGGTATGCTACTTAATATTCCCACTTCACAACTTAGCGCTCTTCAACAATCCTTTAATTTTAAGTGGTCCATCTCAGCTATCTCCTACTTAGCGGTCCACCTCACCCCAGACATTGACTCCCTTTTTGCAAAAAATTTCACACCTCTCTTTTTAATAATCAGAAGGACCCTCAAAATGTGGAAGGCCTTTCACATTTCCTTCTTAGGCAGAGTCACTGCGGTCAAAATGACTGTCTTAACAAAAGTCCTTTACCTATTCAGAGCTATTCCCATTAGGATAAACAAATACTTCATTACAAAGTTTCAAAAAGAAATTAATAAGTTCATATGGTCAAATTCTCATCCCCGATTTTCTAAAACGGTCTTATATACTTCACAACATAAGGGTGGTTTGGGAGTACCTGACTTCTGGCTATACTATTTATCGCCTCGATTTTCTCCGATAGCTCAATGGCATATCCCAAACTCCAGAGTTCCCTGGATACAATTTGAAAAACAGTCTATTCTCCCTTATCATATCTCCGGTATTCTATGGTCCAAAAATATTCCATTACCAAAACTCAAATCCTTAAATTTACTCGTCTCTCAGTCACTATCACTATGGAGAACATATGTTTCTAAATTCCATTTGTCCTCTACATCTCCTATTAATTCCACTTACCTTGATGACCCAAAATTTCCATTAAGTCTTTATAACACGAGTATATTCTCTCCTTGGATTAGTAAAAACCTAATAACTCTATCTAAATTCATCACCGATTCGAGTTTTGTTGATTTCTCCTCCCTACAATCAAAATATAACCTTCCGAATTCGGAACATTGCAACTTTTTACAAATTCGACATTTTTTTCATAAATATTATCTACTTTCCAATCTGGATCCCCCTACCTTTTATGAAAATATATGCCGCAAAGACCCTAGAGGTAAAGGCCTTATTTCTCTAATTTATAATAACTTAATTAATACCAATCCTCCAAACAAGCTCCCATATATGCTCAAATGGGAGAATGAATGTTCGCTTACTATAACCATAGAAGATTGGTATGTGAATATTGACAATCTCAGAAAATGTACAAGATCCCTCACTATTAGGGAAACACTGATCAAATTGCTTACAAGATGGTATTTAACACCTCTTAAATTACACGCTATTTTCCCTTCCGCTCCCTCAAATTGTTTCAGAGGGTGCTCCTCTCCTGGTTCCTTTACCCACATATTTTGGTATTGCGATAAAATTTCTTTCATCTGGCGCCAATTGGAAATTTTTTCTTCAAAAATCGCAGATACTAACACCACCCTTAATTGCTTACTTTTTTCACCAATTATTAATTTATCCATACCTCACACAAGACTAATTCACACTATCTCAGTTGCTATTCAATGGCTGATTGCCATTCATTGGAAATCAAACTCTTTCCCGGTTTCACAACTTAAAACAAGAATAAATTCGATCTATATTATGGAAAAAAAATTTCATACTATATACAACTCTATGAAATTTCACACTAATAAATGGGACCCATGGATCACACACTCAGATATATTTTTTTCTAACTACTGTACAGGTGACTAACTATTTAAAACCCTTTCATTTGACTCCGGGTATCTGACCTAACGCTTAGTGTTATGAAACTCTCTTTCTAACTATACTGCTATGTACCTATATCCAGGAACTATATTTTTGATATCCTTGTTGTTATTTTGATATCAAACTCCCATATTTAATGGAGACAACCTGAAATTACTTAAGATTGTTATATTTCTATTTACTCTACGTGATACCATTATTTGTCATATTAATGTACCAATTCTCTTTGTACCACCATCTTCTGTTTCATTTCAATAAAAGTTTGTATACAAAAAAATCATATTTCTATATGAAGATTTTGCTGACAATAATTTAAGCAATCCAAAACATTACCTATCTGTCTTTCACTCATAGTGACGGTTAGTACCGGTTAGTACCGTCACAGATACCTTTTACAAATTAGCTGAATAGAAGAATATCAGATGTTGATCAAAGCTACAGCATTAAAGTATAAACTATGTAAATATCAAGCATAACCACAGCATGCCATTTAATGTATACACTGAGATATTGGATTAGACATGAAATGGGCACATAGCAGAACCATCTGGCTCCTCTCTATTTAATCATATTGTATTATTCATGAACTGATTATACATTTTATTTTACCCAGGGCCAAAGGTAACACAATGAAATAATCAAAAGCAGCCAGTGTGTAGCAAAAGATTAAATTTCACTATGATATCTTCATTTTAATCTGTCACAATTTGAGGGAGCACAGAAGAACAAATGTCCTTGCCTGTGAATAGTACAATGGAAAAAATTTCAGAGCCCAGTTTATTAATAATGTTGACAAACAAGCAACACCTTTTAATGTATTGTGGTAGGTCAACAGTAATTTACATCATAGCAGTGATGACCTCAAACATTGTGCATAATGCAATTCTGGATAGTCTGGATATTGTTTATTTTTCATTAACATAGATGCAGCAGCTAGAAAACGGGAACAAACAAGTCTGAAAGATACAGTAGTTCACAAATAAAGTTTTGCCTTTGTATTACCACAATATGGTTGAAGGCATAGAGGAGGTAAGTTAGAAGAATCTGATCAACATTCAAAAATCCCTCAAATATAAAATAAAATAGGAGTAATAATGAGGAGATGTTGTGAGATATTAACTCATATTTTGCATGAGAGGATCAGCATAGTAAACAATGTTAGGATTTCATTTAATTACATGTATGCATGCGGATTTTCATGCATTTACTGGGCTATGAGTCTTATATTTTAAACCCCTTTGCACAGATTTGTATGTTTTATATGAACAGGAGTTTTATTTTCTTCATCCCCATGACATAGGGTTTCATTTTTCTTTTTTTTTTTTAACTAACAAACATGTTATACTTACCTACTCAGTGCAGTGGTTTTTCAGCCCCGATCCTCTGCTTTTCGGGTCCCCCGTCAGTGCTCTGGGCCTCTCTCTACTGACTGCCCCAGTAGCAAGCCACCTGCTCTGGGGGCACTTGTGCGTGCTCCCTCCCGAGCCACTTCTGTGTGTCTATGGGACACACAGAGCATAACTCGGCCCCATCCCCAGCTCCCTCTTCACTGGCTGTGATTGACAATAATGGGAGCCAATGGCTCCCCTTGCTTTGTCTCAGCCAATTGGGAAGCAGAGACCCGGGACAGCTTGCTCTCCTGTACATCAGTGAATCGGGCTCAGTCCTAAATGAGTATAAGGGGGGAAGCTCATAGAATGCATTAAGGAAAAAAAAAAACTGCAGCCTTTAGAACCACAAAAATTCACTCAAGGTGGAACGTGGCCGGCTGCGGACCTGAACAGTAGCTGTGTGAGCTAGCTCCGGTGCCCAGGCTTTTTTTACAGTGGCTAATAGCGACGAGGAACCTACTCAAGTCAAGTCAACCCAGCACAGCGATCTACATTCCCGGGCACCTAACGGCATGCCAAGGAGGGGAAAAAAAATCCCGCTCTGGACCTTCAAAAACTAACGAGTTTCTTCCCTCTGGCCAAGGACCGGCCACAACAGCATGGTGGCGGCAGCCTCTCTTCCAGCCACACAGCTAGAATGGGACAGCTGCACACAGGAGAGCAGCAGTGTGTCTCAGCAAACGATCTTCTCTCCCTGGAAAATGGTGAGTTCTCCTCTCCTCCTGACTCCTCAACAACTCACAGCCCAGCCAAGGCAAAAAAACACAGACAGGGAGAAGAAGAGGAACCCTATTGTATCCCAGGACCCTGCAGCTGTGCCTTTACCTTTGAAACCTCTGGAAGATTTCCCTAACTCTGTCCAACCTTTTACTCTTGCTGATATGAAGGACATGCTATTGTCCTTCAGGGGCTCCTTACACGCCGATATGCCCTCTATGATCGCTAATGCATCCTCTGCTGTTAAAGATCTTTCATTGAGAGTATCCAACGCTGAATCTAAAATTAGTGATAATTTCCAAGCAAATAGTGATCTTATTGATGGCTTTACTAATTATAATACCGCTATCCAATGTATGAATGCCAAGCTTCCAGATCTGGAGGACCAATCACAGCGTAACAATATTAAGTTTTGCGGCATCCCCGAGACAGTCACTCCACCCCTTCTTCACAATTTTCTGCGTCATTTTTTGCGAGAGCTTCCCTTATTAGCCTCCAACATACATCTCACCATTGATCGAGCGCATCAAGTTCCTAAGCCACCATCCAGTGGGATGTGTCCTTGCCTGTATCCATTTCTATCATGTTAAGGAGCAAACTATGGCAGTCACTAGATATAACCCCACCAGTGTTGCCAACCCCCGGGAGGGAAATTTACTGGCAGAACGTCCAAAATTCACGGACGGCACCAATTTTTTACTGGCATTGCAAAAATGTACATTAACAGGCTGTTTTCAGTGCTAAATCATGCAAATATCAATACTTAAACTATAAACATGTAGATAGTGCTATTAGCAATGTGTTTAGGTTAAACAAAAGTCAAAAACCATATTTCTCCATTAACATGAAGATCAGATTAATATAACCCAGCCAGCACAGCGTTCCCCCATATATCAGAGTCCACTGCATTCTCCTTTACATCAGAGTTCCCTTTTACATCAGGGTCCGCAGAGTTCCCCTTTCGCACTGTAAGGGGAGAATCCTGCAGACTCTGATGTAAAAGGGAACGCCAGGAACTCTGATATGGGGGGCAATCTGGTGACCAGAGACCACCTTACACAGAGTGAATACATTAAGATATGGGGGGGAGGTTACTAATATAGAGGGATCTTTATATCAGTGCCCCCTTACATCAGTGACCCCCCCCCCCCATCAGACTGGTCTGGCGGCTGACCTCCTCTCAGGTACATCTGACTTCTCCCGTGACCCCCCATCCTGGCAGCGCTCTGACTCTTGACTCCTCTCCAGAGTCCAGACTCCCCTGCAGACATGATAAAAGACAAGAGATGGTTAGAGACTGTGGAAATGGTACAGGAGGTGGTCAGAGACTGCGGACATGGTATAGGAGGTGGTCAGAGACTGCGGACATGGTAAAGGGGGTGGTCAGAGACTGCGGAAATGGTACAGGAGGTGGTCAGAGACTGCGGACATGGTACAGGAGGTGGTCAGAGACTGCGGACATGGTAAAGGGGGTGGTCAGAGACTGCGGACATGGTACAGGGGGTGGTCAGAGACTGCGGACATGGTACAGGGGGTGGTCAGAGACTGCGGACATGGTACAGGGGGTGGTCAGAGACTGCGGGCATGGTACAGGGGGTGGTCAGAGACTGCGGACATGGTACAGGGGGTGGTCAGAGACTGCGGACATGGTACAGGGGGTGGTCAGAGACTGCAGACATGGTACAGGGGGTGGTCAGAGAATGCGGACATGGTACAGGAGGTGGTCAGACTGCGGACATGGTACAGGAGGTGGTCAGAGACTGCGGACATGGTACAGGTGGTCAGAGACTGCGGACGTGGTACAAGGGGTGGTCAGAGACTGCGGACATGGTACAGGGGGTGGTCAGAGACTGCGGACATGGTACAGGAGGTGGTCAGAGACTGCACCTCACCTATTTGACAGTGACAGTGGATTCACAAGCCAGAAAAGGGAAAATGTGTATCAGGAACACCGACAGAAATATAAATCTGACAGGCTTTTTAGCCTTTCTATACAATACTTAAAAAAACATACATACTGTATATATTTTTTGTCAACATTGTTTTAGGAGATTTTCTCTCTGAACACTGAGAAAAAAAAACAATAGTGGAAAAGATAGCTTTTATTGCTACTTTTTAAAACCAATTGTATAGAAATAAAAATATTCTCAAGAAAGATTGGCCAGTCCCTAAAATAGATAGTGTTTTACCTACAATTTTACCAGGAAACCCCTTCTGTTTAAATAGAAAGGTCCCATGTTTAAAAATGATAATAGCTCCAAATTACATTGAGCAACCAATTTAGACCACTTTATTTGAAAACTGAAAGGTCTCTTTCCTTGCAAAAGTGTACTATACTGTATTGAAATTGGGTAGAAAGATTATAATAAGAGAAGAGAGCCGAAAAGGAAACCAGGTGGATATAAGAATTACAATCATATCATATGCCTTTTATGGTGCTCTCCGTCCAGTCTCCACCATACACGTCACGACGCGGTCCACGTCCACCTCCTCCGTCCTACTGGCTTGCCTTGCTCGCATCACGCGTCACGTCCGGTCCCCCACTGCGTCACCCGCTCAGTCCTGGGGTATTTATAGGCCAGGGGAGGTAGCGACGGCAGTAGCGGGAAAAAACTGGGCGGGCCATGGGCAGGGCACAGGGCGGCGGTCAGGCGGGGGGGAGGAGGAGATGATGATGTGATTGTGTGTCCGAGTCCAAGACCGAGCAGTCAGTTTCCTCTCGCGGCTCTCGCCGCAGCCATCATTTTAACGGGCTCTTTTCTCCTGCTACGGGCATTTACGGGCAGGAGAAAAGTGCCCCGATTTTACGGGCCGTCCGTGAATATACGGACGGTTGGCAACACTGAACCCCACCTTATCCGAAAAGGTATGCTGGGATCTCTCATTATGCTGACCATCAGCAGCAACAATACAAGCCTGCAGGCAACTCTTCACTATTACCAAAGTCCTTCACAACCCCAAAATTGTCACCTACCAGGGTAAGCAACATGCAATGTATTTCATGGAGAAAGGAATCAAAGTGCTGCAATCTTGGAACCTAATACCACCTGACATCCCTCGTCCTGAGGAACTTTCTCATAACAAGATCCTCATGGACTGATCTTGAAAAGCCACTTTACGGAGTAGGCTCCCATCTGTATCTTCCTCCTTCTGCCAGCCTGTTCACCTCTTTGCTTCACCATTGTACTCATGGTCGAGCTGATTAGGCCCCATGATAAACTTTTTCATTTGTTCCCCCCTGGCCTTTGTAATATATGCCTCATTTTGCTCAATGTTCTCGATTTCGTCTCCGAGAAATTTTTTAGGCATTTCTATGCCTTGTTTTCCTTGTTCCATGTTTCTTTTCTGCTTTTTTATGCCGGTACACACATGCTGTTCATCTGATGGTAAGAACTGTTTTTTAATAGACTCTCCCAATCTTCATGGAGTCAACTATACTATTCATTTAAACTGTTTAATTAACTGTCACTCATGGTTTACTTTATTGTTCATTATAGTAATATATCTCAGCCTTAGGCTCATCTGCCATGGCATTTAATTTGATGTCTCTCAATATTAAGGGCCTTAACAGCCCTTATAAGCAGCAAGCCCTGCAGAGCGAGGTCCTCTGCCTGAAAAGTGAAGGTCTCTTTCTCCAAGAGACTAATTTCTGCAAAGGTAATCACCTCCGTTTCTGCCTTAACCACTTAAGCCCCGGAAGATTTTACCCCCTTCCTGACCAGGGGTTTTTTTGCGATTTTTTACTGTGTGACTTTGACGGACAATTGCACGGTCGTGCGACGCTGTACCTAAACGAATTTCACGTCCTTTTTTTCCCACAAACAGAGCTTTCTTTTGGTGGTATTTGATCACCTGTGCGATTTTTTGATCATGCGCTATGAACAAAAAAAGAGAGTAATTTTTGCAAAAATAACAATATTTTTCACTTTTTTTTACATGAAATTCCCCCCAAAAAAAATGTAAAAATCAAAATTTTTTAACATTTTTGGCCAAATTGTTTTACGCTACATATGTTTGGTAAAAAAAAATCGCAAAAAGCGTATTTTGATTGGTTTGCTCAAAAGTTATCGCGTTTACTAACAAAGGGAAAGATTTTTGTCATTTTTGGTGTTTTTTTTTTTAACGCGTAATGGCGGCGATCTGCGATTTTTTTTGCGGTACTGCGACATTGCGGTGGACAGATCGGACCCTTGACTGACATTTTTTTACATAGTAGAACCGTCTGATCTTCATTTTTACACAGGGGAGAATGACAGGCGGCTTGTTTACATAAGCCGCTCTGTCTTTCTCCCGCTGTACCGGCGATCGTAGTGTGACCGGCGGACATCGGGTGCGCCGGTCACACACCCACACTCCTTTTTAAATGAGCCTCGGCTCGCCCGCTATTGGCTCTAAAAGGAGTGACAGGCGAGCGACGTAGACCTACGTCACTCTGCCTGGCCGGGGCTGACTGCCGCAGTAAATATACTGTGAGCAGTCGGCAACCGGTTAAACACTTTTCTCAGATCTTTACTGCCAATTCAGATAAGAAAAAAGCTGGTGTTTATTGCAATAAAAGAATCAATGTCATTCCAACTTCATTCTTCTATTATAGATGATAACAGGAGATATGTCATTCTGGTCTGTACTCTAAACAATGTACTTTATACATTGGTAAATTTGTATGCCCCCCAATATCAAACAGATATCCTTTCTGAAGCAAGTTCTTAAGAAAGTTGACACTTGTTGAAAAGGCGTGTTGATTATTGGAGGCGACTTCAACTCTGTCACTGACCCTCACCTGGACACCTCCTCCTCCCATAGGAAAACATTATCATGTTTATGCTCCTTTCTTCATAGGAGAGATCTGTTCGATGTGTAGAAATGCTTCCTTGCTGTAGAGATGGATTATACCTACTATTCTTCTTCGCACCATTCCTACTCCAGGATTTATATGTACGTTTTGGATAAGGGGTCTCTTCCATTTGTAACCTCTACATCCATAGGTACGATTACATGCTCAGACCACACCCCTATCTCCCTTACAGTAGCCACACAACCATCATCTGCATACTCTCCTTTATGGGGAATGAACAGGTCCCTGTTGTCAGACCCTACCCACGCCCACCACTTATGGAGGAACTTAATTCTTACTTTTCCTTGAACAATGCAGATGATATTAACTGTTTCACCCTCTGGAATGCTCACAAACCTGTTATGTGGGGTAAAGTAATACAACTCAGTTCTAAATTAAAAAGAGTAGCTTGCATCATTTTGATACCTTAGTTAAATCTATACAAAATATGTAAAAACTGAACAAATGTACTCCTTCGACACACAACGCCTCTAAACTACTTAGTCTCATGAACGAGCTCAGATCCTTACTTTTATATGACTTTGAGAAACAAATAAAAATTCTTAAGACTAATTCATATGCGTTAAGCAACAAGGCAGGTGCTTTTTTAGCCTTAACGCATCAAGGGTAAGAGGCTAGCCTCTAAAATACCAAATCTCCACGTCCCAAAGTCAGGTACTAATCAACATATAAAAAAGTGTAAAGTGCAGCACCATAAAACAAATCACATATGTGTACTATTAAAGTCCAAAATTAAAGCAATAAAAGAAAAAGTCCAATCAAGATGTGTAAACTGATGACACCAAAAGTGATGCACAGTATATTTTCTCAAAAGTTCTTCAGTGATCTGCCATCACCAATGTACAAAATGCAAAATTAGTGACTGACACTACAGCAGTATGATCGCCTTGGTCAACATATTGCTTACACATGGATTTATGGAGCATTTCCAGGGCGTCTCCTCAGGGACTTCCACCACTGACTAAAAAAAGCACACTGATTCAGCTTTTTGTAGTTCTCTGTACATCAGCCTTAGCCTGGGAAAGGGAGGAGAACGTCCTGGGACTAAATGGGTGTCTTGCATTCAAATGTGCTGTCAAGAAACATGTCAACAGGGAAAAGGAGCTATAAATGTTTGCACAGTGCAGATATTATTACTGTTTTTTTTAGCACTAATCAACATGCTCCAGCTCAAATAGTTGAAATATTCAGAGATTACTACTCAGAGCTTTATAAGTTGGGATTGGATACATCTGCTCCTCAACCCACTATGCATCAGATCCAAACTTTCCTCTGCCCTTTAAACTTGCCATCCTTAGAACCTATGCAATTAAAAATAATATTCCACCCTTTTACATCTGCTGATATTGCTAAAGTAATTCAGACTCTCCCTACATCAAAAGCTGCAGAAATAGATGGCTTCCCTAATGAATACTACAGAAATTTTACAGACATCCTCTCCCCACACTTAACCAATATTTATAATGAGGTGCTTAGGACCAGCAAATTTCCTAAAAAAAATGCTGCAAGCTGTATTGACAACCATCCCCAAACCTGATAAAGACGCGACCCTCTCATTTATCTATAGACCAATTTCTCTTTTGAATTCAGATATCAAAATCTATGCCAAAGCCCTAGCACTACATTTGATTAATGATCTCGCTTTCTTACTTCATCCTAAACAAGTAGGATTTATTAAAAACCGGCAAGCCCCTGAAGCCACTAGGAGAATTCTCCACCTACTCAGACATGCTGAAATCCATAAACTCCCTTCAATTTTCTTAGCCTTAGATGCATAAAAAGCTTTTGATGTGATTTAAAGCAGTCTTAGAGAAATTCGGATTTCATAACCGATAAAATTGATCATCATGGCCCTCTACTTCTGCCCTTCAGCCAAAGTTTATTCTTCTGGTGCATTGCCTTCTGAGTTCCCTATCACAAATGGGACTAGGCAAGGATGCTCCCTTTCTCCGCTCATTTTTGCATTAATTAAGGAACACCTTGCACATTTGATGAGAACCTCCCTCAGAGTATCTGGAATACAAACAGGTTCACAGACAACATCATTTTGTAGGTAGGATAGCAGCCTTTAAAATGGTTATACTATCTAAACTTCTATACTTGTTTTGCAGGATTCCAACACATTTTCCATAGAAGTATTTCCATAAACTTCACTTTCTCCTTATTTGTTTCATCTGGAAGGGGAAAAAACCTAGATGTGCCTTTTCCATATTAGAGAAACATATCTCAATAGGAGGAGCTTCAGTCCATAACCTACACCAATATTACCTAGCATCACTGTTGGACCAAATTAAATATTGGTGGTGGACTATTTCCCTCCATAAACAGTAGTCTCAACTGGAAGCACTTATTTTATCAGGTAATGATACTAGGACCCTGCTTCCAGACTCATTCCTCGATCACCCCCCCCCCCACGCAAACTCCCCTTACCTGGCTGTGCAGGTAACTGTTACTGCCTTACACTACTCCCATACCAGACTAAACTGTGCATCCCCTACCACTAAAATTCCCATCACATTTACTTATTTTCAAATTCCTATCCCCTCTCTTAATCTCACACATTGGCTCCAAGCTGGGATTCGGTTTGTTGAAAATACGTTTTTAAGGATAACACACTAGCCCCCTTCTTAGAGCTCCATCATAAATTTAATCTTCCTTCATTGGAATACTATCGTTATATCCAAATATACCATTTCTGTAAGACAAAAAAAAGCACCACCAAACCTCCAACTAGGTTCTAGGATACTTAGCTTCAACCAACACCTTAAAAAGTGGTATTTCCTTTTTTTAGAAAAATGCTTAGCTTATCTTTTTTGTTCACTAAAACATCTACGATGTTTCTGATGGGAGAGAGATTCAGGTATTCAAATCAATCCCTGACACGTCTTGGAAATCCACAATTAAATGGACCTTTAGAGCAACTAGATGCGCAGATCATTGGGAACTTTTTCAAAAGATACTACAAAGATGGTATTTTACACCTTACCGTCTCAAGAATGCATTCCTTCACCTCTCCTCACTGCTAGCGCTCTTGTGACTCTATAGGTTCACTGATACATGTTCTTTGGTGCTGTCCCTCACTTAGATCTTACTAGAACCAAATCTTTAAATTTATCTCTGAGTTTACCTCAGATCCTATACCCGCCTCTACAAAAATGTCTCTCCTTCATATCAATATAGGCTCTATACCTATATCATCCAGACCTGTAATAATCCATATCCTTCTAGCAGCTAAATTGAATATCACTTGAAACTGGAAATCCCTCCATATACCCAATTTGTCTGATATAGTTAATGATCTAAACCATCTTTGCTTGTTAGTGCACACCTTCACTATTAAAAACGACACTCTTCTCTTTCATTCCTTCTGGCATGTATGGTTGTCACAAAGACTGTATTCCAACTGAATGTAGACCTTGTTGACTTTCAGTGATATTATTACTTATTTGAGTGTAAAGTTATACTGTCTTTCAGCAGTCTTCGAAAATGCTACTTTTATTTCTTTATTTTTATTTTTTGAAAACCAATAAACATATTGAAATTAAAATTTGAATCAAGGATGAACTCGGGGAGGGATTGGTGGCAGCGTCAGCACCATCACCAAGAGTTGTTTGGTGAATTTTGTAGTGTCTGTCTGACACTTTTTGTTGTGTTTGTTCTGTTTTATTTTACTTGTTTGCTTAACTTTTTTTTTTCTTTTCAGCACCCTTAGTGCCGGTTCACACTAGGGTGACCTGTGAGGCGACCTGGTCGCCTCACAGGTCGCCGCAGGTCGCCTCCCATAGGGAAGCTGCGGACCTGTTCTAATAGGAGCGACACAAGTCGCTCCGACCTAGAAAAAGGGTCCGGAGCTTCTTTGGGGCGACCCGGAGGTGACCGCCATAGACTTCAATGTTATGAAGTCCGTGGCGGCCGCTCCGAGGTCGCGGCGCGCTGCTCGCACCGCGACCTCGGAGGTCGTGGTGCGAAGTAGCGTCGCTGTAGTGTGAACCGGCGCTGAACGTCCTGGGTCGGTCTGCTGCAGGTCTCTCTCCCTTCCCCTTGTGTCCATGGAGGTCCCTTCATTAGTGACATGATATGGCTTGCTTGAATATTGTGACGTACAATGTGCGCGGCCTGGGCTCTCCTTCTAAACGCAGTGAGTTGTGGCTTGAGACTAAACGACTGGGGGCACACATTCTCTTTTTACAGGAAACCCATTTTTGTGCTGGCTCGGTTCCCCATTTGCCAACCCATTTTTATGATCAATGGTTCTTTAGCAACTCAGTTCGACCTAAATCGGGGGGGAGGGGGGGTGGCCATTGCGATCCACAAACACTGCCCCTTTATCCCTCTGGACCACTATTTGGACCCGGAGGGCAGGTTCCTCTTTCTGAAGGGGACATTATTCACCCTTAAATTTACTCTGGTTGTTTTATATGCCCCCAACACTCGGCAGCTTACATTTCTTGACCGGGTTTTGGACTCTCTGTCCAGCTTTAGGGAGGGGCGCCTTGTGGTGGGCAGCAAATTCAATCTCTGCCCTGACCCAGTTTTGGACACCTCCTCCGGACAGACGGTCCACTCCTTTGCATCTCTCAAACATTTCCGCAAATCCTTGCAGTCCCACCATCTGGTTGACTGTTGGTGGTTGCTTCACCCTACGGTGAAGGATTACAGTTTTTACTCTGCCCCCCATAATGTTTACACACAGATTGATCTCCTGCTGGTAGATCACCATCTCCTGGAATCGCTTACGGGTGCGTCTATTGGATTGTTTACTCTATCGGATCACACCGCCATCACCGTGACCCTTAATTCGCTGTGTCAAAGCGCTCTACAGTGTACGTGGCGCTTTGACACAGCGAATTAAGGGTATCTGACACCATTTCTCACTACTTCGCTGAAAATGTTCTGGGGGAAACGGGGATGTTATCAATATGGGAAGGTCATAAGGTTCATGGGGAGTTGATCTCCCAGGGCACTGAAGAAAGCACATTCAGGTGAACTGCTGACTTTGTTGGCTAAACTAAAAGAGGCTGAACTCAAACACAAACGTCATGCGGATGCGGCACTTACGGCTGAACTTCTGACCATTCGGGAGGAACTGTCCTCTCTTCTGGAAACGCGTATACGAGCACAGCTGAGACATGTTTCACATAAGTTTTACGAGTACGGGAATAAATGCGGGAGGCTCCTGGCCCGGGAGCTTCGCAGGCAGAGAGGGTTGGGTTGTGTGCATGAACTGACTGACGCACCGGGTTCCTCCATGGTGCTGCTGTCTAAAATTGCCACTCAGTTTTGCGACTTTTACACCTGACTTTACCAGCTCCCTGCTACTTTCCAAGGGTTGCCGGCCAAACAGAAGGCCATGCTCCTTTCCAAATACTTGGATGAGGCGCGGGCTACACAGCTTACAGCTCAAGTTAGTAAACAGCTTGATGAGCCTATCTCCTCTGAGACGATTGAAGTGGTCGTCAAAGATCTCCCCAATGGCAAAAGCCCGGGACCGGACGGTTTCACCGCTGCCCATTATCGTAAATTTCTAGCCCTCCTCTCTGGTCAGATATGCACGTATTTTAATGCCCTGGCTTCAGGTGCCTTCATCTTGCCGGAAGCCCTTACCACCCACATTACTGTCATTCCGTAGCCTGGGAAGGACACCGTCCGTACCTGGTACTTATCGGCCCATCTCTTTACTTACCGATGTAAAGATCCTGGCGAAGGTCCTAGCGAATCGTTAGGCACCTGTTTTACGGACTGTCATACATATCGACCAGTCGGGCTTCATACCGGGTAGGGAAGCCAGGTACAACTCAAATAGGGCTATCCAACTGATTCACTGGACGCGATCCCAGCCCGACTGCCCCCCCTGCCTTCTGTTGTTGACAGACGCCGAAAAGGCGTTCGACCGGGTGGATTGGCAATATCTTCGAGCCGTGTTGACCAGACTGGGATTGGGCCAGACCATGCTTAGGTGGCTGGAGTTGTTGTATAGCTCACCATCTGCCCGCATCAGAGAAAACAGGGTCCTCTCTGACCCCTTCTCCATCTATAATGGGACGCGACAGGGGTGTCCCCTGTCCCCTCTCATTTTTGCACTCACACTGGAGCCACTCTTGAACAGAATTTGTTTGAATCTGGATATACAGGGCTTCCGGGTGGGCACGACTGAACATAAACTGTTGGCGTACGTGGACGACGTACTGTTCTATGTGGCTAACCCTCAAATCTCGCTCCCTAATATAATGGCTGAGCTGCGGGGGTTCCAATCCTTGTCCAATTTCAAAATAAACTATAGAAAATCTGAAATTCTCCCCCTCACTATATCCGATGACCTTCGTATTCAGCTGCAGGCCTCGTTCTCTTTTGAATGGCGCCTTTCCTCCCTGAAATATCTAGGGATTAAATTGACCTCCCACATTTCTCAGTTTTACTCTCATAATTTTACGTCTTTGCTTTCTGAGGGGAGGGCAGATTTGCAGTGGTGGGACCGCACAACGTTTTCCTGGATGGGCAAAGTCAGCATAATAAAGATGAATGTGTTGCCGAGAGTGTTGTTCTACATGCAGATGGTTCCGATCTCTCTTCCCAGGTCCTTCTTCTCAACCTTCAACAGCTTGTTCTTGAAGTTTATTTGGCAGGGGAAACACCCTCGTATAGCCCCTTGGGTGCTACAGCGTTCTAAGGGGACGGGAGGCCTAGGGGTCCCTTTGCTACGGCGATACTATGAAGCTATCTCACTGCAACGCATCCTGGACTGACATCATCATGTCAGATCTAAGGCGTGGGTGCCCCTTGAAAAATTCTTGGCACGTAGGAACCTATCTCATGCACCCTGGCTGCCCCGCAATTCTCGGGGTCTATCTAGTCTAGTGTCACCTACTACCCTCCACGTGCTTCGATTGTGGGATAGGCTGAACGAACGCGAGGAGCTGTCCCCGTCGGTGTCCCCGCTCGTGCCTCTGGGTGACTTCCCGTGGTTCCCTCCTGGAGAGCAGGTATCTTATTTCAGATCTTGGATGGGCAATAGGTGAGGTACACTGCAGGAGGTTTGTGCAGGATTGGGGCCTGGTGTATCTGAACTGGCTTTGCGACCAGTTTGGTTATTTTCCCATGGACGAATGGCACTATAGACAGCTGCACCATTTCGTTACTAGCCTTCCTCAAGTGGTTAGGCCCGCATCCTCCATGATCCCATTTGAGAAATTGTGTATATTGGCTGAACCAATCCCCCACTCTATCTCGCTGTTGTACAGGCTTTTTCAGGCTCCTGACGCGGATGATAGACCTGTGTACATTCGGGAGTGGGAGAGGGACCTGTGGCACACAATCACAGAGACCCAGCTGCGTCATTTATATGTTTTTACTCATAAGAGCTTGGTTGATACCAAGATGCAAGAAAACAGTTATAAATTGTTAACTAGATGGTATAGGGTGCTGACCGCCCTGACTAAGAGTCCGGCACTCTCGGACTCTTGCTCCTTCCTCCACATTTGGTGGGAGTGCCCTAGACTCCGCTTCTTCTGGCGAGATGTTCGAGAACAAATTAAGGTAATTTTAGACATTGAAATAGATGACTCCCCGCTGTATTTTTTGTTGCATGTGCCACCCATCCCTCTGCGCCACTAACGAAGGTCTGTCTTACCTCACTTGCTAAATGCGGCCAGGCGCCTGATTCCTGTGTATTGGAAGTCTGCTCAGATCCCGGTGCGATCCAAATGGATCCGCCTGGTTAACAGCATTATGGCAGCGGAGGAGTGGGTCGCGAAATGCAGGGACTGTTATAAGCAATTTCACAGTATCTGGGCCACTTGGATTCATTACACTTCAGTCACTGTCTCCGTGCCAACACCTCAGGGTGCTCTGGCCACGCCATCTACCCCCGTACTAGTGGACCCTAGGCTTACACCGGGCGAGGCCATATAGTTTTTGCAGAATTGTATATCATTACATCGCATATTACTATCTCTGTACCTCAGTGTATAGTGGACCCATATGGGAAAGAATTTTTCAAACTTTGCTGTTATTGCTGGCGCTGTTCTAGGACATTCTATTGCCTGTCTTTTCCCCTTGCTCTTTTCTAATTCTCTTCTTCTTAGTGTTTCCCCATACCCCTCTTCTGCCCCCCCTTTTTTAGCCCCAAGACTCCTCCCTTCCCCCTTTCTAGCATTTTTTTTTCCCTTGGTTTCTCTCCTCTCTTTATTTTTTTGTGTTCTCTACCTGACTGGTCTGTTTAGAGGAGCCAAGTTATATCTAGGCAAATGGCACCCCTGGGGGGCCACTGCACTCTTTTTTTATACACTTTTTATATGGGTTTACATTCAATGGCTACCCTCTGTACTGTTTCCCTAAATGTTATTAAACTGGTTAGTGCCTTAGGTGCCTTGGTGTATGGGCCATTGTTTTGCTCTCCACGCCTAGCCTTCTTGGTTGTATTAATAGAGATTTATGTTTTCTTTTCTGTAACCTGTGTTATTTGCCTTAATGAAGAAAAAGAAAGAAAAAAATAGAGATTATTAAAAAAAAAAAAAGGATGACTTACAAAGCAAAATGCATGAACAACTTTATGGTGTAAAGTGTATTGTGCATAGCCATACAAAAAAAAAAAAAAAAAAAACAACAGCAGTTAACTGGAGTTAACGGGTAACTATATATGGTTTGGGTCAACATTTTTAAACTAGTGTTTTATATGTTTTTATAACTACATTTATATATTATATAGCTACAATAACAGACCACAAAGGATTCCTAGAGCACTGTAGGTTCAAGATTTCTCTGTTCAAGTGGACCAAATATAATCACTAAAAATGTATATAAGCTTTAATATGCTTTTGTTATTTTAAAAGTATTCTTAAATAAGGTAAATGTACACAGCTGTTGGACGTCATCTTTCACCCTTCATCACAAATACAAATGCAGCTCATACCAAGAAAACATTATCTACATTTAGCTTAAAGTATAGTATAGATTTTTTTTTTTTTTTCCAAAAGAGTAGCGAAGATTTAAAACACTGTAAAGGGCTTTGCTGTCAATGTCCTGCTGGGGAGATTCTCTTCCCACTTTTTGTCCCACAAAAGGAAGTAAGTAGAAATCTATCTATAGTGATGGAAATCCCCTCCAAGACAGTTGTCATAAGAACAAGTATTCCTATTGGGAAATGACCCCTCTATTTCTGTTCTTACGCCAGCTGTAAACTTTTATATATCCATCACTTTCTGTTTTGTTGACCATGGTCAGCAGGACAGATATAAAGGGTGAATCTCCTCAATGGGGACACACACACACAGGATTATAATTATCCAAAAATAGCTAATTGAAAAAAAAAGGACTGGCTCTAGATACAGATTAAACCCTAATTTCAGCTTTGCTTTAAATAGTTTGTATGGGCCAAGGTGGCCCAAACAAACAATTTTGTTTACTAATTGCAGCAGCGCTGTAGTAAAATCATCGGCCCACCTATTCATCTTAGCCATTCAAAATAAGCCTGGTATTCACTGATACAAGCAAGGCTTCCTTTGAATGTCTGTGCAGCATTTAGCAAACCTGAATTTTGTTTCGGCAACAAAGAGGAAGTCCCTGTACTGCTGCCAGAACACAGTATTATTTATTATATTTAACTGATGCTACATGCAGTTTATACAAGTTCATACAGCGCTGGCAGCAGCCACAGCAATTTGTAAAAGCAATCGTTTTTTTGAGCCAAGATATTTATATTGATAGCAAAAGCTCCTTAACCTGTTTGCGCCAGCTCCCTTTAAGGGGTTTGGCATTCCAGGAGGAGGGGTGGAGCTGGGGACCACGTGCTAGGTCACATGATTGGAAAACTCCCAATTTTTTAGAAGCGATCGGGAGCTTTTTGGGAGCTTTATTGGCATTAATGCACTCAAATACGTGGCCCCTCGGCGCCAAGGCCTGGCCACTGTGAAGCTGCATATTAGTGTGCGGTTGGCGCCTAGGGGTTAAATTTTGGATAGACTATATTGCATGTGGGTCCTGTTAGAGGTGCTTTCTTTTTTTATTGTGTATGTACAGTATTGAGGGTATACTAATTTAGGTACATGTTACAAAATATAACATGTACCTAAATTAGTATACTTACAATACATTATCCCCAGGTAGCTCTAATGTCAATGAAATGACGACAGAGATGACCTTTAGGGCTTTTCTTTTCACAAGAAACTCGTAGTATGTGCTTATTTTTAGTTGCAGATATATATTCTTATAGGACTATTATTCTTGATGTGGATGTAAAGTATTCAACACAGTGGCAACAGAAACTATGAATAGTTTTGGAATATCATACCTCTTTGGGGCATCCTACTGAGTGAGTCATTTGTCTGAAGGCGTTATTTTCACAACACAAATATAACCATGACAATTAGCTAAAATGCAACCAGCATTTAAGCTCGTCATTAAATAATCCCAATTTTACCACTTTTCATGCAGTTTGTCGCTTGATGCTGTGTGAAACAAACAATATTACAATCTTTAATCATTTTATGGAAATTAACAGTTTCAGAAAATGGTCTTCACTTTAAAATGCAAGTCTTCATCTTCAAAATGATCATGAATATGTTTGCTGAAAACATCAAAAGATATAAGCAAAAGTTATTTTCCTAGCTTCCTATATGTGCTCTTCCCAGTCTTGTCACATCATTAGTTCAAAATACAGTTTATTAATGAGTGAATCCATTTTCAGCATTTGCTGAAGATCAAGGTTGACAAACTTTTGGTGCTCCATGCAAAAAACATTTTCAACCTTCTTCCTCCATGTGTGCATATTTTTAGTGGCTGGCAGGCCCCCAAGTAACAGTTGTTAGTGTAAGGAATGTGGTTTAGCATACTCATGCATAAAGGCACAGAATCTCAATGCAGATACTATATTCAGTGTGTTTCAGGGACAGAAAGGAGCATGGAACTAAATTTCCAAGCCGCAAAACAACATACTGCCTATAAATTAGGTTCTGTTCCTTTCACTAACCCACCCAAACCATCAACTCTTTTTGGTGGCTGTAGTTATTTTCTGTATCTATTTATCGTACTGGAAAACCTAACAGCAAACTGAAGTCTACAGGCTACAGACAGGAGAAGATTTGGGAAATGGAATGCACAAGTGACTAGAGACAGAGAAGAATTAAAAACACAGGAAAGGAGAGAGATAATTCTAGAAAAGAACTGCGTGTTGCTTTAATTGTCCACTGGAACCCAAAAATATGCAACAAACATTCATATATTATGTACAGTATATGCAAAAATGTGCAGGAAGCATACCTACATGCCATGTTTTTTATTGACAATCAATACTACACTGTAGTAAATCTGTCACAAAACCTTTGCAAAAGTTTGACAGTTTGCTGCCCAGCTTAAGCTGCAATTAAACAAAAAACTGTTGAATATATTCTGCAAAGAGATACCTAGACTGATTTACTGTAGGTGTGCATTTCAATTTGTCACTGCCAAATATTATGGAGTAAATGTCACGCAACTAGTTCAGTTTAAAAATGTCTTTATTCCCAGAGGAAAAGCCCAATGATCAACCTACCTGGGAGCCACATGCATTTCAGCCAACAAGGGCTTAATCAATGATTCATAAATAGGTAGAATAAATATGTTTTAAAATGTACCTCTTGTTTGGTGGACTGTGAGCAGAGACAGGTTCAGGAGTTATGCCTGCACCCACACTATGCAAAATGTGGCCTTTTGGAGCAGTAATGTTTTTTTGACTATTAAAGCATTTTTTTCCTGCAAGGTAAAGTCATAATGTACTAACATGCATCGCATACTAGCGCATTGTGTGAAACTTACATTAAAACTAAGCTGTTCCAGCGCCAGGATGGCAGCACTGCAGCTGCTTCCATCTTCACCCGTCTTGCCAGGGGCGTAACTACAGGGGTTGCAGGGGTTGCAATTGCTACCGGGCCCCATGCTCCAGGGGGCCCGGTAGCAAACCAGTGGGTGAACTTCCAGGATCTCAAAGGTCACACTTGCGACCGGGCCCTGGCATTGCACCACTGTGGGGAGGCCCCAAGATTGCAGGAAGGGTACCCACTGCAGAACTTGTGAAAGGGTCCCGCTGTGGGACCATAATAAAAGGCCATGCAACAAGAGTAAAGAGCCCCAGGATTAGTGGGAAGAGCCCTGGGCTTGAAGGGAAGGGCCTCGGCCAGGGGTCTGGGGGGCCCTTCATGGTTTCTTGCATCGGGGCCCTGAAGGTTCTAGTTACGCCTCTGCGTCTTGCTTCTGGATTTGCGGGCTCTGGCTCTGGCTCTGTGACTGGCTGGAGCCACAATGATGTCACTCCTGTGCATGCGCACAGGAGCTGCTGTTCAAGGCAAAGGGCTCGGAAGGGATGGCACGGGTGGCCGCTCCTTTAGAGCGAATGCGCCAGTGATGTCACTGGCTGCATGTAATGTAGATTTACTTATCTATAGATTGACTATCTGTCTGTGTTTCAAAAGTGTCACAGCCAGCCAGCTATATATATGTATATGTATATATATATATATATATATATATATATATATTCTTTTTTTTTTTCACAAAATAAGTGTAACTCACGGGGTAGATATTTTTCCTTCAACCACCTCCCCTCCACCCTCCCCCCCTCTCCTCCTACCAACATGTTCTCTTTAAAGAACTGGCCCTTGTCTATGACACTAATACCATCGAGCATCAACCATCTTCCTCCATGCAGACTATGTGGCATAAAGCACTGCTTTGCCTTCCTTCTTGTATCTGACTGGCTTTAAATGGGTAAAGGCACTTTCTTACCATTATTACTTTTACTTTACTATTACTTTTGTACTATTATTATACAGGATTTATATAGCGCCAACAGTTTATGCAGCGCTGTACAATATACTGTAAAGGGGAACAGTACAATTACAATACAGTTCAATACAGAAGGAATAGGGGGGCCCTGTTAATGGAGCTTACAATCTAAAAGAGGGGGAGGTGGTACAAAAGATAATAGCTGTAGGGGATGATCTGATGGAGGTGAATCAAGTACAGTTTTTAGGTGGAGGATGGGTAGGATTCCCTGAATAAGTGAGTTTTCAAGGATCACCTAATGGCAAACAGGGTAGGAGCTAACCAAAAATACTTGGGCAGGGAGTTTCAGGGGATAGGAGAGGCTCTGAAGAAGTCCCGGGGGTGAGCATAGGAGGAGGTAACAAGGGAGCTATAAAGCAGGACATTGTGGGAGGAGTGGAGAAGCTGATTTGTCCGATATCTGCAGATGAAGTTGGTGTGTTGGTGTTGGTGTTGTAGCTGAGGACAATGCTGTGGATGGCCTTATATGTTGTGGATAGTATTTTGAATTTTATATGATGGGGTAAGGGAACCCAGTGAAGAGATTGGCAGAGAGGGGCAGCAGTCACAGATAGGTTAGTAATGTGTATTAGGAGATCAGCGCTAGCCTCAGTGGATATAGGGGAACCACAGCCAACATGAACCAATATAGTTTATTGAAAATTGATAGTTGAGAATAAAAATCCAAACCAGTATGTGAAGTCCCTGATGGATAAGGGGTGTACACCAAGCATCGCCGCCGGATGGGGTCTGCTCTCTGATGGAGAAAGCTTGAGCTGGTTGATTGTGCAGCATGGGGAGGGGAGCACACCGAACCAGCCGGTGTGCACTAACACTTCCTCCTTCTACCTCCTATGCTGCAGAGCTCAGCGGAGCGGGATGAATGCGTGCAGCCGGAAACCGGAAGGACGTCACTACCGGATGTGATGAAACAGGAATCCAGAGCCAGCTGGTTCGGTGTGCTTCCCTCCCATCCCTGCACAATCAACCAGCTCAAGCTTTCTCCATCAGAGAGCAGACCCTATCCAGCGGTGATGCTTGGTGTACACCCCTCATCCATCAGGTACTTCACATACCGGTTGGATTTTTATTCTCAACTACTGTATCAATTTTCAATAAACTATATTGGTTCATGTTGGCTGTGGTTCCCCTATATCCACTGAGGCTAGCACTGATCTCCTTGTTTTCTGTGTACTTTTGTGCTGGTTCAGCACCTTTATTAGCAGCACCACAGGTGGAGTTATTATCAATCATCTATTGAGACTGCCACAGCTCCAGAGCTGGAATTTCTTTTGTTTTGCATAGTAAGGTGTATTAGTCTAGCAGCAGCATTCGTAAGACTGAAGGGGGGATAGTCTGTGTAAGGGTAGGCCAGTGAGAAAGGAGTTGCAGTAGTCAAGGTGGGAAATAACCAAGGAGACAATAGGTTGTTTTGAGGTGTCGTTAGGACACGGCAAATTTGGGAAATGCTGCAGAAGTTAAGACGACAACATTTAGTTAGTGATTGGATGTGGGGCTGAAGGAGAGGTCAGAGTCTAGGATTATACCTTGTGCCCTGGCATGTGTGGAGGGATCAATGGTTGCGCTGTTGTCCTCAATGGTGAAATGATGAGGAGGGGATCAGGGACCAGGAAATATTACAAGCTCAGTTATAGAAATATTGAGTTTGGGGAAGTGGTGTGGCATCTATACTGATATGTCGCTCAGTAAGTTTGTTATATGTGAGAGATTGAGGGGGTAAGTTGAGGAGTCGGAAGATAGATCTGGGTGTCTTTAGCATAAAGGTGGTATTGAAAGCCATGGGAGATTATCAATTAGCCCAGGGAAGAGGTATAGAGAGAGAATAGTAGGGGTCCAAGGACAGAGCCTTGGGGTACCCTAACAGAAAGAGGAAGAGGAGTGGAGGAGATGGTGTTTTATGTGGCACTGAAAGTGAAATGAGATAGGTAGGAGGAGAACCAAGAAAGAGCAGAGTCATGGAGGCCAAGGGAGCAGAGTTTATTGAGGAGGTGTGGGTGGTTAACTGCATCAAAGGCAGCAAAATTGTCAAAGAGTATGGGTATGGAGTACTGGCCATTGGTTTTAGAAGTTAGTAGGTCATCGGTAGAGATGGGCCGAACACCTCCCTGCTTGGTTCGCAGCAGAACTCCCAAACAGAGGAAAATGTCCTAACCCGAACGACGAACTCTATTGAAGTCTATGTGAGCCGAACAGGATCAAAAGTGTCCATTTTGAGGGCTTATATGCAAGTAATTGGCCATAAAAGTGGTATAGGGGTCTGGGTACTGCCCTGGGGGACACGTATCAATAAAACTTTTTTTTTTTTAAACTATACATTTTTTAGGAGCAGTGATTTTAATCATGCTTAAAGTGCAACAATAAAAATGAAAAATTCCTTTAAAAATAGCGCCTGGGGGTTCCTCCTAAATGTGCCTGCACCATGTACCCCTACCCATTCACCAAAAAATGTACAAAAAAATAAACACAGTTTTTGACAAGTCCTTTATTCAAAAATAAAAATGAAAAACAATGTCAATCACACCACCCGCCGACCGGAAAAAAGAAAAAAAAAAAAGGTCCTCTCTCGTTTAACGCAGTCTGCCTGCTCTGTGGTTTGACAGTTCTTATATAGAGAATGGGCGATGCAACACCAGTGATGTCACCAGGTGGCCCCGCCCTTGTGAAGTCATGGACTGGTGTATGCATGATTAGTGATGTCATAAGAAGCAGGGCCGTCAGGTGGTGCCACCGGTGAGGCCCCGCCCTCCCCAATTCCTGACCCACCAGGCTGCGTGCCCAGATAAAGGCCTGGTATGGATTATGGGGGGACCCTACGCAATTTGTTTCTTTAATTGCAACCGCAAGTCATTTTGAATAGAATTTGACTTTTTTTTTGTTAAAAATTTTCATTTTTGCTGAAGCATGTTTAATGCATGCTAAAGATGCGCCACTTTACAAGCAGGCTAAGGGGACCCCCCCGGAACTATATTTAAAGGACTTTAAATTGACAGCTGGTGGCTTCCCGGCCCCGCTCCTTAACAACTAGCTTATACTGTGCCCTGATAGGCCAATCAGGGTGCAGCATTGCAGGGTGCTCGTCGGGGCGAACACCCTGCAAATTCCGGTTTTCGGCGAACGGCCGAACAGGCAAATGTTCGGCCCTAACTCATGCTTAGGCCGAACTGTTCACCAATCCCTAGTTATTGGCGAGTCTTGGTAGGGCAGTTTAAGTGGAATGTTGTGGGCAGAAGCCAGACTGTAGGTGATTAAGAAGGTTGTTGCTGGTGAGGTAGAAACTCTGGTTGTGGAAAAGGCATTCAAGAAGCTTAAAGGCAAACGGGAGCCAGGAGATTGGTCTTAAGTTATTCAAACAGGTGGGGTCCAGTGAGGGTTTTTTAAGTATGGGGTAACCAGAGCATGTTTGAAAGGGGAGGGAAATGTGCAGGAGGAGAGGGAGAGGTTGAAGATGTGGGTTATAGAGTTTAGGAAGATGTTTGCAGTAATTGTGAGGGGACAGGTTTTAAGGTGGGCTGTGGCAAGGAGTTTGGCAACTTCCTCAGTCATAACAGGATTGAAGGAGAAAAGTATTAAGTGTGGTGTTGGACCTGGTGAGTTGGTTAGGAGAGGAAGCTGGATGCTGGATATTGCATCACGAATTGTGTCGATTTTGTTTTTGAAATGATTGACAATCTCCTAGGCAGTAAACAAAGTGTTGGGGGGAGGCAGTGGGGCTGAAGTAGGGAATTAAGGGCATAAAGGAATTGACGAGGTTTGAATGAGAGGGTTTTGATTGGAGTGGTGTAGTGGGACACTTTGGGCCCAATTTGGATATTTTCACTTAGAGGTTTACTCACTTTTGTTGCCAGCGGTTTAGACATTAATGGCTATGTGTTAAGTTATTTTCAGGGGACAGCAAATTTACACTGTTAAACAAGGTTTACACTCACTAGTTTACATTGTAGCAAAGTGTCATTTCTTCATTGTTGTTACATAAAAAGATATAATAACATATTTACAAAAATGTGAGGGGTGTACTCACTTTTGTGAGATATTGTATACAGTATATACACTGCCTGGCCAAAATAAAAGTCGCCCAAAAAAAAAAAGGTCACACACTCTAATATTTTGTTGGCTTAGATTACAGCACGCATTCGCTGTTGCATTGTTTTGATAAGCTTCTGCAATGTCACAATACTTATTTCTGTCCAGTGTTGCATTAATTTTTCACCAAGATCTTGTATTGATGATGGGAGAGTCAGACCACTGCGCAAAGCCTTCTCCAGCACATCCCAAAGATTCTCAATGGGGTTAAGTTCTGGACTCTGTGGAGGCCAATCCATGTGTGAAAATTATGTCTCATGCTCCCTGAACCACTCTTTCACAATTTGAGCCCCATGAATCCTGGCATTGTCATCTTGGAATATGCCCGTGCCATCAGGGAAGAAAAAATCCATTGATGGAATAACCTGGTTATACAGATACTCCTCGTTTAACGACTTACCTGTTTTACGACCTCTCAGACTTACAACCGCCTCTCCTGACCCGCGCAGAACGTCATGTCATCACTCTGCATCAGCCTCGTTCTCACTCCCGGCCTGCTTTTTTACAGGTATGTACTGTACTTGGTTCTCCTCAATGCTACATCCAGCGTTCTTTGTACTGTTTTATGGCTTTATGTACAGTAATGTAATGTGTGCTTGTACTGTACAGGTATTGCCCACACCATGCCAGAAAAGAGAAAAAGTGTGCGTGCACCTGCAGAAAGTGCTCTGAAAAAAAGAAAATCTATTGATCTTGGTATGAAAATGAAGATCATTAAAGACTATGAGGCTGGAAAGAAAGTTAAAGAAATAGCAAGTAAATTGCAACTTGCACATTCTACCATTTCAACAATTCTAAAGGATAAGGATAGAGTGAAAGAGGCAGTAAAAGCATCAACAGGATATCAAGCCATAATAACTAGGCAGTGGAAAGGCCTCATTCATGAAATGGAGAAATTGCTGGCAGTATGGATTAATGACCAAATAGAAAAAAGAATGCCAATGAGTCTTTTATTGATTCAAACCAACGCATGCAGTATTTTTGACAGTTTGAAAGTGCACAATGGAAAAGAATTGACTGAAACATTTACAGCAAGTCATGGATGGTTTCAATGGTTTCGTGGGAGATTCAACCTCCACAATCGGAGTATCAGTGGTGAGGCTGCAAATGCAGATGTGGAAGCAGCTGAAAATTTGTGTTTAAATTTGATAAAATCATGGAAAAAGGTGGCTACTTTCCCGAGCAGATATTTAACGTGGATGAAACTGGACTTTTCTGGAAAAAAAATGCCCAAAAGGTACTACATACACAAAGAAGATAAAACAATGCCCAGTTTTAAGGCTTTTAAAGACAGGGTCACGTTGTTGTCGGGAGGAAATGTTGCTGGGTTTAAGTTAAAGCCTCTCCTCATTTATAGCGTTCGCAGAACCCACGTGCAATGAAGCAGGTTAGTAAGCACACACTGCCTGTTTATTAATGTGCAAATAACAAAGCAAGGATAACACAAGCTTTATTTGATGACTGGTTCATCAATGTTTCATACCCTCAGTCAAGCATTATTGTGTGCAAAAGGGTGTTTCCTTTAAAATGATCCTCCTGCTTAATAATGCCCAAGGCCACCACCAGCATCTTAATGACCTACATCCAGACGTAAAGGTAGTGTATCTGCCTAAAAACACAACTGCTATCCTACAACCCATGGATCCGGGTGCAATAGCACCATTTAAGGCCTACTATTTGCCCACCACCTTTTCCAAAGCTGTAGCAGCAACTGAAAACGACCCTTCTGGATTTTTGGAAGGCTTACAACATTTTACACTGCATAAAAAACATTGCATCAGTTTGGGAGAAAGTAACAGAAAAGTGTATGCAGGGTATATTGTAAAAATGCCTAAAGCGTTTTGTGAACAATAGTGAAGAGTTTGATGAAACAGATAATGAAGTTATAAATGAAAAAAGTGTGCAGCTTGCTAACATGCTTGACTTAGATGTTGAAGTGACAGATATTAAAGAATTAGTGGAATTTGTTGAGGGAGAGCTAAGTAATGAAGATTTAATAGAGTTGGAAGCACAGCACAACAGAACTTAGAACAAGAAGAAGAAGAAAAGGAGGAATCAATGGAAGAAGTACAAAAGAAGTTCACAGTCAGGGGGTTTGCTGGCGTGTTCTCAAAAGTGAATGCAGCTTTATTACAATTAGAGGTTATGGACCCAAATGTTGAAAGGTTCTCTAAAGTGGAACAGCAGATGAAGGAACGTATGCGATGTTATCGTGAAATTTATGATGAAAAAAAAAATGACAAAGCAAAGCACTTTAACAGAATTCTTCTTGCAGATATGGCACCCTTCTAGACAGGTGCTAGGTAAAAGCATCTATTTTGCTCCTGCTGTTTATCAGGGGAGCTGATCTGTTAGTTTTGCCTGTCACATGTTTCCAGGTGTGATTCACTGGGTCTGAGGGAGTGTCCCCACTGTGTCCAATGAGGGACCTTATTGGACAGTTGAGGAAACCCAGCCAGTGACACATCCTGCTTCATGGCAGTCCCAGTGGGAGGGCATGTGGCAACGCATCCTGGGATTGGCCATAAATAGGATGGGAGCATGTGACAGGGAATCTTTTGGCGGGAGCAATGTCCCAGGAGGAGGTGAACGGCTGTCTCTCCTCCTGTAGAGTGAGGAAGGTGGTCCAGGCGGTTGGCCTAGGGACCAGGAGTGGAGCTGGGCTGCAGAGGATCCAGTGTGCTGACCAGTGGAGCTGCTGGGCAGAGGACTTTGGGAAAAACAGTATTGTGGGTACCAAGGGATCTGCCTAGGGGTCTGCCTAAGACAGGGGACCACTCCAGAGAAGTCAGGGGATCAAGGAGCCAGCTTACTCAGAGTTATACAGTAAAGGGGGTGCCGTGTAGTGAACCCTGAAGATTAGGAACAAAGGAGATGTCAGGAAGGGCCCTGAACTTGTTCAGCAGTACAGTTCAGTTGCTTCAGAGTAGAGATGTATAGAACTGTTCGCCGGCGGACAGTTCCCGGCGAACTTAGCATGTTCGCGTTCACCGCTGCGGGCGAACATATGCAATGTTCGGTCTGCCCCCCATAATACATCATTGAGGCAAACTTTGACCCTGAACTTTACAGTCAGCAGGCACATTTCCAGCCAATCAGCATACCTCCCTCCCACACCCTCCCACCTCCTATAAATAAGCAAGGGCAGCATCCATCTTAGATCATTCTGAAGCAGTGCGTGTAGTGAGAGTAGGGAGAGCTGCTGCTGCTGCTGCTGCTGTTAAGCTAGGGACAGTTAGTCAGTGTTCCTGGTCTTGCAGTGTTCTTGGTCCACTACTGCTGTAAGGACAGCACCCCAAAAAGCCCTTCTAAGGGCTGGTATTTGTGTAATTTTTATATATATATATATATATATATATATATATATATATATATATATATATATATATCTAGCACCCCCAAAAGCCCTTTTAAGGGCTGGTAATTGAGTTTTTTCTTCTTATATATATATATATATATATATATATATCTATCTAGTGTCCCCAAAAGCCCTTTTAAGGGCTGGTAATTGAGGATTTTTTTTTTATTTATATATATACATATATATATATCTAGTGTCCCCAAAAGCCCTTTTAAGGGCTGGTAAGGTAATAGAGTTTTTTCTTTATATATATATATATATATATATATATATATATATATATATATATATATCTATTGTACACTGCAGTTGCCTGCCCGCTGTGTGTGAGAGGCCACAGACCTACCACAGACTGTACTGTGTGCACACCACACTCATTTCGGGTGGCACAGGCACAGTACCTTGCATTTTAAAAAAATATTTTTTTTTTCCTCTGTCATAATTGCAGTGAGTGCTGTGTCAGGTCCACAGAGTGCACTGTACCCACTGCAGTGCACTGCCCACCACTGATATATATACGGTGGCACAGCATCTTGTTGCAAATTGAAAAAAAATATATTTTTTATTATTGCAGTTGCCTGGGTTGCCAGTGACTGTCAGGTCCACAGAGTGTACTGTGCCCACTGCAGTGCCACTGTGTGCCCACCCACCACTGATATATAAGGTGGCACAGCAGCTTGCAAAGTAAAAAAATATATATATATTTTTTAATTGCAGTTGCCTGGGTGCCAGTGACTGCTGTTAGGTCCACAGAGAGTGTACTGTGCCACTGCCCACCCACCACTGATATATAAGGTGGCACAGCAGCTTGCAAAGTAAAAAAAAAATATATATTTTTTAATTGCAGTTGCCTGGGTGCCAGTGACTGCTGTCAGTGTCAGGTCCACAGAGAGTGTACTGTGCCACTGCCCACCCACCACTGATATATAAGGTGGCACAGCAGCTTGCAAAGTAAAAAAATATATATATATTTTTTAATTGCAGTTGCCTGGGTGCCAGTGACTGCTGTCAGTGTCAGGTCCACAGAGAGTGTACTGTGCCACTGCCCACCCACCACTGATATATAAGGTGGCACAGCAGCTTGCAAAGTAAAAAAATATATATATATATTTTTTAATTGCAGTTGCCTGGGTGCCAGTGACTGCTGTCAGGTCCACAGAGAGTGTACTGTGCCACTGCCCGCCCACCACTGATATATAAGGTGGCACAGCAGCTTGCAAAGTAAAAAAAATATATATATATTTTTTAATTGCAGTTGCCTGGGTGCCAGTGACTGTCAGGTCCACAGAGTGTACTGTACCCACTGCCCAACACTCCTATAGGGTGGCAAAGCACCTTGCACTCATAGTACACAACACATTAAAAAAAAAATGACAGGCAGAGGCAGGCCACCCCGCAAGGGCCGTCGTGGTCGTGGTGCTGTGATTTCCTTAGGCCCTAGAATAATGCCCAGTGTTCAGAGGCCACCACAGACCCTGAACTCAAAAAATTCTGAGGCCATAGTTGACTGGCTTACACAGGACACCCAATCGTCTACAGCTTCCGCCCCTAACCTTAATGCACCATCCTCCTCCAGCTCAGCTTCGGGCACCTCTCAATTTACCACTCGCCAGCCCGCCGGCACCACCACCAACACTAGCACCACAGCCGATTCACTTGATCCGTCAGAGGAGTTATTTTCACATCAGTTGGAAGAAATAAGTGATGCGCAACTATTAGTGCCAGAGGATGTAGATAACGGGGATATGTCTCAGTCAGGCAGCATTATACACATGGACGTACATTGTGATGATGATGATGATGATGTTGTACCTGCTGCTGCTGCCTTTGCTGAGTTGTCAAGTGAAGCGGCTGATGATGACGATGTGTCTGTGGATGTCACCTGGGTGCCTGCTCGAAGAGCAGAAGAAGAGGGGGAAAGTTCAGATGGGGAGACAGAGAGGAGGAGGAGACGAGTTGGAAGCAGGGGGAGGAGGTCATCGCAAGGAGCTAGTGGCGCAGTCAGACAGCATGTAGATTCGGCACCCGGGGTCAGCCAGACAGCACGCCAATCAACGCAAGCTGTTGCCACCACCAGAATGCCGTCCTTGCAAAGCTCAGCAGTGTGGCATTTTTTTTGTGTGTCTGCCTCTGATATCAGCGATGCCATTTGTAACCTGTGCCAAAAGAAACTGAGTCGTGGGAAGTCCAACACCCACCTAGGTACAACTGCTTTGCGAAGGCACATGATCTCACATCACAAACGCCTATGGGATCAACACATGAGTAAAAGCAGCACACAAACTGAAAGCCACCATCCTCCTCCTGGTCCAGCATCTTCAGCCACGTCAACCACTGCTGTCCTCCATGCCCCCTATCAACAACCCGCCCCTCCGCCTCTCACCTTCAGCAATTCCTGCTCGTCACCTGCCCACAGTCAGGTGTCTGTCAAGGAAATGTTTGAGCGTAAGAAGCCAATCTCACAGAGTCACCCCCTTGCCCGGCGTCTGACAGCTGGCTTGTCGGAACTCTTAGCCCGCCAGCTTTTACCATACAAGCTGGTGGAGTCTGAGGCCTTCAAAAAATTTGTCGCTATTGGGACACCGCAGTGGAAGGTACCCGGCCGAAATTATTTTTCACAAAAGGCAATCCCCAACCTGTACTCTATTGTGGAAAAGGAAATCATGTCACGTCTGGCACACAGTGTTGGGGCAAGGGTCCATCTGACCACTGATAGCTGGTCTGCAAAGCACGGTCAGGGCAGGTATATAACTTACACTGCGCATTGGGTAAACCTGCTGGCGGCTGCCAAGCATGGAATGCGTGGCTCTGCTGCAGAGGAGTTGGTGACACCGCCACGACTTGCAGGCAGGCCTGCTGCCACCTCCTCTACTCCTTCTACTCCATCCTCTTTGCTAACCTCCTCGGCTGAGTCCTCTTCTGCTGTTGCGTCTTGCTCCACACCAACTGCACCCCCCCCAGCTCCCCAGGGGCTATTCCACATGCCGAATACGACAGTGTCACGCTGTCTTGGGGTTGACTTGCCTGAAAGCAGAGAGTCACACTGGACCAGCACTACTGTCCGCCCTGAACGCACAGGTGGATCAGTGGCTGACCCCGCACCAACTGGAGATCGGCAAAGTGGTGTGTGACAACGGCAGCAATTTGTTGGCGGCATTGAATTTGGGCAAGTTGACACATGTGCCGTGCATGGCACATTTGTTGAATCTGATTGTGCAACGTTTTGTGCAAAAGTACCCAGGCTTACAGGACGTCCTCAAGCAGGCCAGGAAGGTGTGTGGCCATTTCAGGCGTTCCTACACGGCCATGGCGCACTTTGCAGATATTCAGCGGCGAAACAACATGCCAGTGAGGCGCTTGATTTGCGACAGCCCGACACGTTGGAATTCAACACTGCTAATGTTCGACCGCCTGCTCCAACAAGAAAAAGCTGTCAACGAGTATTTGTATGACCGGGGTGCTAGGACAGCCTCTGCGGAGCTGGGTATTTTTTTGCCACGTTACTGGACGCTCATGCGCAATGCCTGTAGGCTCATGCGTCCTTTTGAGGAGGTGACAAACCTAGTGAGTCGCACCGAAGGCACCATCAGCGACATCATCCCATATGTTTTTTTCCTGGAGCGTGCCCTGCGAAGAGTGCTGGATCAGGCCGTAGATGAGCGTGAAGAGGAAGAGGAAGAGTTGTGGTCACCATCACCACCACCAGAAACAGCCTTACCATCGCTTGCTGGACCTGCGGCAACACTGGAAGAGGAGTGTGAGGAAGAGGAGTCAGAGGAGGAATGTGGCTTTGAGGAGGAGGAACACCAACCACAGCAGGCATCCCAGGGTGCTCGTTGTCACCTATCTGGTACCCGTGGTGTTGTACGTGGCTGGGGGGAAGAACACACCTTCAATGACATCAGTGAGGACGAGGAATTGGACATGAGTAGCTCGGCATCCAACCTTGTGCAAATGGGGTCTTTCATGCTGTCATGCCTGTTGAGGGACCCTCGTATAAAAAGGCTGAAGGAGAACGACCTGTACTGGGTGTCCACGCTACTAGACCCCCGGTATAAGCAGAAAGTCTCTGATATGTTACCCAATTACCGGCAGTCGCAAAGGATGCAGCAGCTACAAAATAAGTTGAAAAGTATGCTTTACACAGCATATAAGGGTGATGTCACAGCACAACGGGAATCCAACAGGAGAAGAGGTGAAAGTAATCCTCCTCCTACCACCACAACCACGCCGGCAAGGACAGGACGCTTTACAGACGTCTTTTTGATGGAGGACATGCGGAGCTTTTTTAGTCCTATGCATCGCCACAGCCCTTCGGGGTCCACCCTCAGAGAACGACTCAACCGACAGGTAGCAGACTACCTTGCCTTAACTGCAGATATCGACACTCTGAGGAGCGATGAACCCCTTGACTACTGGGTGTGCAGGCTTGACCTGTGGCCTGAGCTATCCGAATTTGCCATTGAACTTCTGGCCTGCCCCGCTTCAAGTGTGCTGTCAGAAAGGACCTTCAGCGCAGCAGGAGGTATTGTCACTGAGAAGAGAAGTCGCCTAGGTCAAAAAAGTCTTGATTACTTCACGTTTATTAAGATGAATGAGGCATGGATCCCGAAGGGACTGACAGTGGGGGATGCATTTGACTAAAAAAGGCCTGGTGATCACTGAGATGCCTTGGCCTGAAAATGGTCCACACGCTGCTGTCTTTAATCATTCTCTGCATGCCGGATGACTTACGTGACGTCTCCGCCACCAACTACGGTTCAAGCCGCAATGTTTTAGTGCACTTTCTGCCTTGAAAACCTCAATTTTTCAGGCCGCTGCTACAGCAGCGGCTGCAACAATACCTGCTTTTTCATGCATGTGTACATGCCTAATTTTTCTGGCCTCTGTGGCTGCAAAAAAACAAAAAACAAAAAAAAAGGCACATACATGTGTCAATTCCCCTTCGTGATCGTTACCTTGTCGTGGTGAAGGGGCTTGCGTATCACAATGAAGCGATCACCTCTAGGAGTGTGTTGGCACACCCCAGATGATAAGGTCGTTGCTTCATTGTGAACAGACCAAAAGCGATCCGCAGGATAATTTTTCATAGAAAAACATTCATTTTCTTTCATTCTTTCTGCGGAGCTGGGTATTTTTTGGCCGCGTTACTGAATGCTCATGAACAATGGCTGTAGGCTCATGCGTCCTTTTGCGGAGGTGACAACCCTGGTGGTCAGTCGAACCCAAGGCAACATCATCGACCTCATCCCATATGCGTTTTTTCTGGAGCATGCCCTGCGAAGAGTACTGGATCAGGCTGTAGATGAGCATGAAGAGGAAGAGTTGTGGTCCACTCCCCATCACCACCAGAAGCAGCCTTGTCGTTGTCAATTGCTGGACCTGTGGCAACGCAGAGAGAGGAGTCTGAAGAAGAGAAGTCAGAGGAGGAAGGTGGCTTTGAGGAGGTGGAATACCAGCCACAGCAGGTGTCCCAGGGGGCTTGTTCTCACCTTTCGGGGACCCTTGGTGTTTTACGTGGCTGGGTGGAGGAAGAGACCTTCAATGATGTCAGTGAGGACAAGGAACGGGACATGGCTAGCTTGGTATCCAACCTTGTGCAAATGGGGAGTTTGCGGTTGTGCAAATGGACTGACTGACTGTTGTTAAACGGGGAGTTTGGTCTGTCAGAGTTTGGTCTGTCACTGTGAAGCGGGCGTAACCCTTACACTACTTGACCGATAAAACATCATACCTGATCGTATTCACACACTGGATGTTTTAAAGCACGTTATTCCAAACAATTTAGGAATGTTAGGTGATTTATGCCCTTTATGGATCAAAACCCGACTCTGCGTCAACTACGTAATTTTCCATGGGAGTTTTGCCATGGATCCCCCTCCGGCATGCCACAGTCCAGGTGTTAGTCCCCTTGAAACAACTTTTCCATCACTATTGTGGCCAGAAAGAGTCCCTGTGTGTTTTAAAATTCGCCTGCCTATTGAACTCTATGGCGATTCGCCCGGTTCGCCGGTTCGCGAACATTTGCCGATGTTCGCGTTCGCCGTTCGCGAACGGCGAATTTTAGGTTCGCGACATCACTACTTCAGAGTACAGATTGCTTCAGAGGACAGATTACCTCAGAGAATTACTTCAGTTCTGCATCACAGCTAGTGACAGACTGAAACCAGCGGCCTAGCCGTGACTAGCTCAATTTCAGTGTTACACAGCGTTACTCAGTGTTAACAAGCGTTAACCAGCATTAACCAGCATTTACTCAAGTCGTCCCTGCTTATTGTGCATAGTTTTGTTCATTTGGAGTATCCCACTCATCCCTTCTCCTATCCAAGTTCCTAATAAAACATAAAAACCAAAGAAACTGGACTGATTCTTGTCTGAGGTAAAAACACTTGGAATATGCCAGATTGTTCTACTGTTGCTAATGGTAACCCAGGGGAACCCATAACCTGGAACTCCTTTGGGAGTAGTGCTACACAAGCTACCCCTACCAGTTCTATAATTTCCTTGTCGTCTTCTCCCTCATCTATAACTCCTGATGACCCCGCTAGTAACTCCAATGATGACACTGTCAACCCTGCTGGCAATTTCAATGATGACACTGAAGACCCTGAAGCACTATTGCCCTTTGAAGGATTCGATGACTAAAATGTTACTCTAAATGTCTACTGTACAGTATACGTTTACTTTTTTGGGCTCTGTACATCATTATATCCTGTACAATACAGTCATGTACAGGATTTTTGTTGTTTATATTTTTGTTCTGTACTTATGCAAATAAAACAACTTTATTGAGTTGGAGTTTTGTGTTCAGACCTTTTTTCCCAGAATACAGTACAGTAGTTAATGCAATAAAAGAAAAACGTTACCAGTCCATGCGCAAATCCTGGGCTTGAGTTTCCAGGCTGGGGATACCTTTAGGTGTAACTAACAGTGATAGATAAATGGTGGGGCGTGGCAGCTCTCCTAACCCTCCACTGGGTAATGGGAAAACAGCTGTATAGAAAAACAAAGAACAGAGCGCACAACCACCATAGCATAACACCATTTTATTGAGTAAAAACAAAGCCATAAAACATCACTCACAAGCGTAAATGAAAGTCATGCAGAGCAGATCACTTCCTGGTCTTCCCAAGGCAAATCTCTCCTCCAAGTCCCATCAGTCCTGTGCTTGCTGGCAGCCTCCTACACCCATGACATCCGGAGTGGATCCTTCCACCTCAAGGTTTTTCTATACAGTACAGTAGTTAAGAATGCTTAAAATATTGATTACTTGTGGCTCCTCGTGTAACGACTAATTTGTTTAACGTATAAAATTGTTGAATATCCGCGCTCTCAAAGATTAGCAGCCAGCATTAAACACAATGTGATAAAAAACTATAGACAAAAAATGCAGCGCTCATAGAATAACATATGGTGTAAATGAATATATGAAAGTCCACTTCAAGCTGTCGAAATGAGTTGTATAGTCCACCGACAACACCCTTAACGTGTGACAATCCATCTTTGAAATCCCAGGGACAGTGAAGACCTCCACCACACACAAAGTAGCCTGCTGGCCTCTTACCAGATGGGTATGACCACCGCTCTCACAATGGTCACACAACGCTTGTTGTTATAAAGCTTGATAATCGACCTTGAAAGCCTTCCAATAGGTGCTCCCAATTCAAATGTCGGATCCCAAAGTAGAAGTAGCCAGGCACAGTCACTCCCAAAAGTTAAAAAACAGGGGGAAGACCATGGTGAAGTACGTTAAGCTGGCGGAGCTTCAGCACGGTTCGACGTCACAAGCTGGAAGTGCTTTACTGCTACAGTGGTTTTATTGATTCAAGGCTGTTTTATGATGATGTATCTGGTGAGTGCATTTTACTTTCAATAAACATACACCTGTGAAAACGTACTTCACCATGGTCTTCCCCCTGTTTTTTAACTTTTGGGAGTGACTGTGCCTGGCTACTTCTACTTTGGGATCTGACATTTGAATTGGGAGCACCTATTGGAAGGCTTTCAAGGTCGATTATCAAGCTTTATAACAACAAGCGTTGTGTGACCATTGTGAGAGCGGTGGTCATACCCATCTGGTAAGAGGCCAGCAGGCTACTTTGTGTGTGGTGGAGGTCTTCACTGTCCCTGGGATTTCATAGACGGATTGTCACACATTAAGGGTGTTGTCAGTGGACTATACAACTCATTTCGACAACTTGAAGTGGACTTTCATATATTCATTTAAACCATATGATATTCTATTAGCGCTGCATTTTTTGTCTATAATTTGTTTAACGACCTGGTCGTTGGAACAGAACCTGGTTGTTAAGTGAGGAGTATCTGTATTAAGGTAGTCAGCTGACCTCATTCTTTGGGCACATGCAGTGGCTATCCAATAGGATAGATACTGCATGCTTAGTTTAGTTAGTGGCTTAGTTAATTCCAGGTGGCAAATTCTTCTTTTGCCAGGCCTTGTATTATAATTAAATCACAGGATGGCACCCTGAGTAACTGCAAAGTTTCTACAACTGAGATGGACTATGGTTGTCTTAGGTTAAGTTTCTGAGAAACCAGTGCAGCAACATATACAGTACAAGTTATGTTCATAGGTAGTCGTATACCTCCAGTGGCCCAAGCATAAAACTGGACAAAACAAAACCAGGAACAAAATTTGAGTTGATGTCATTATTCACTAATCATACTGTTTCAATAAATTAAATTAAACGTGAAATCCAATTGACTGCTAATGGTAACAGTTCAAAAGGTGTGCTAGTTTTCTTTTCCCCAGTTTAAATTCATCAGCCCCTTGATGTTTTGCTATGCAAGTGGGTATACACAGGAGACATATATTTACAGTAATTGCTCCTATACTTCACTACTGCTAAATACTGTTGCTCATTTAAGTCTTTATTTTCCAAAGTGTCTGAAAGAAGAACTGTTCTTGATGCCCAGAGCAGTTAGTAAGACTCATCTGCCTTTCTTCCAGTGCCGTATAAAAGGGGGGTGGGAATGGCTACTATTGGTAACATTTTTCTTCATACCATTTGGGAAAAAAGAATCCTAATGACCAGAGGAATAACACTATGCAGGGATAGAATAGAGTTGAGTATAGTTAAAGAAATATGAGAGTGTTATGTATTGAGCAGTGTCCATTCTTTACATAGGCTAACAAAGAGATATGGCCTTTAAGTCCAACCTTAAAGAGGTATCACAAGATAGTTTATTCTTCTGTGTAATACTCAAGCTTAAATTATGTGCAGGTAGGATTGAAATCAGTTCCTTGCTAACACCATACATCCCAATTAACCTGACTAAAATAAGCCAGCTCAAACTCCTTTTCTTCAGAAATAGAAGTATAGTTCTTGGCTGCCCTTCCATGTACAATGAAAAGTAACCCATAATGAAAGCTCTAAGTGACACTTAAAAATATTTAATGGTGCAAGCACATTAACAGGATGTGACCTCTCTCCCTGGATTAAAGACACAATGGGCACTTAGTGGTTCAGATGTAAGTGCTTGCCTCTGCATTTTTAAACCTGAAAATCAATCCCGTTTGTTCATCCTACTGAATGTGTCATATAGAGATTTAATTAATTTATGATGATGGAGAACTTTATAAAGACATATTTTGACTTCAGGAACCATCAGGGATTCTGAATCATTTAATGCCAAAAGAGATAAGAAAATGAAGATTAGAATGAATTTGATGACTGGAAAACAGACCATTTGACATTTCAGCGGAAAAGAGATTGATTACTGGACATTCATTTATAATTGCTTAAAATTACACCTGGCTGATAAAAACAGCTGCTTTAAAGCTTTGAATGTGTAGCTAATCAGGTGCTCTGCCGGCTGTTTGCAGCTCTATGTTACTCCTCCCCTATTCCCCCACTGTGAGCAGTGACAGAGCAAGGACTTCTTTGTGCTATGTAGCAGCCATCTCTCACCCCTTGTTTCAGTGATGTGTGAGCAGAGCAGGCTGTGCTCCTCCCACCCAGTGCTTCTTTGTTCTTAAAGAGGCGCTGCACAATACAAGTCAATGGAAGCTGCAGACTTTAATACCCAACGTGGTTCCCTACACAACAGAGGGACAGAGACAGAAATGTTCCCTGCAATTCCGGAGAGATTTGTGTCTTACAGACAGGTGTGTGGGCTTGGCTGAGACTGTGCAGAGACCAGGGTACCCTCTCAGAGTGGTGTGGGGACCATTGAGCCTGTACAGAGATTGGATGCCCTTGCTGTGTCAATATGAGCCTGAGGACTGGGCCGCAAAATGATTGCTTGCTGTGCTTTGAATCCATACCAGACCCATACCATAAAATCCATACCAGACCCTTATCTGAGCACACAGTCCAGCTGAACAGGATGGGGGTGGGGACGAGCGAGCGCCCCCCCACCTTCCTGAACCATACCAAGCCACATGCCCTCAACATGGGGGGTGGGTGCTTTGGGGCAGGGGGGCTCTGCCCCCCCACCCCAAAGCACCTTGCCCCCATGTTGATGGGGACAGGGGTCTCTTCCCACAACTGTGAGCTTTGGTTGTGGGGGTCTGTGGGGGGAAGGCTTATTGAAATTTGGAAGCCCCCTTTAACAAGGGGGCCCCCAGATCTCACCGCCCATGTGAATGGATATCGGGTACATCGTAGCCCTACCCGTTCACCAAAAAAGTGTACCAGAAAAAATAAAGGCAAAAGCCAGTTTTGGACAAGTCCTTTATTAAAAAATAAAAATAAAAAAAATAGTGTCCCCCGATGATCACATCGCCAGCTCGCAACTGGAAATATAGAAAAAAAAAAGAAGCCCCTGCTTCTCAAGACGCCTCTTGCGCTAACAAGCTGTTTGAGTTTGGGGGGGGGCTTGCTCGCCCCCACCCCCATCCTGACCAGCCAGGCTGTGTGCTCAGATAAGGGTCTGGTATGGACTTGGTGGGGAGGGCCCCATGCTGTTTTTTGTTTGTTTTTTTTTTCATTTTTTTATCTGTATTGCCGGGAGCCGACAATACATTACAGCCCCGAGCAAGTTTAAATTACATTTTTTCCTTTAGAAATGTCAGTATTTCTGCAGCAGGCTACATACATCACACAAATGCACCACTTTACAGGAGCATTTACAGGCGTACCCCCCAGGTACGATATTTAAAGTAATTTTTCATTTTTATTGTTTCACTTTAAGCATTATTAAAATCACTGCTTCTGTAAAAATGGTTGTTTTAAAAAAAGGTTTTTGCTTTGATTCATGTCCCCCAGGGCAGTACCCGGGTCCCCATACACTTTTTTGGGCCAATAACTTGCACTTAAGCCTGTAAAATTAGGACTTTTGATTTTTCATGTTCGTGTCCTATAGACTTTAATGGAATTCGCATGTTCGCTAGAACATTTTCCCTGTTCGAGAAGTTCTGGTGTGAACCGAACAGGGGGTTGTTTGGCTCATCACTACTCCATATGCACCACCATTCAGAAGGACCGTAACAAAAGCCAGATAATACTGAAAGTTAGGCACCAGGTACTTTATAGCCACCTCCAGGGGTGCCGCTTTACACTCGCCTTCTACTAGGGCTGGATGTACAGTGTGCACACTAGAACCTATATTTTTGGTTTGGTTAATGCCAATACCCTTAACCCTGTTTGCATCAATTTTTGTTTAGTTTAGCATCACAACAGTTCAGTTGATTGACATCTTATGGGTCAATGTACACATTATCTAATATCTTTAAAAGGTCAGTTCACCTTTGCAAAAAAAACTGCCTATGTGGGTAAGGGATGTTTGTAGATTAAAACAATCTGTGCAGCTCTAACTAAAGAAGAATAATACCCTTGCTGGGGGTGTAGGCCATTTACATACTCCCCAAAGCCTAACTAAAATACTCCCAGGACTTTGCTAAATACTCCCAGGACGTTGCTACCTTGCTAAGCGAGGCCTAGTCATCAATGCTCACCTCCCCATCACAGGAGTGAGCTGTTTCTCTGATTCAAACCTCCTCACATACTCTTTCTCTCCCCTGATGCAGTAGCCCCAAGCTCAGCATTTGAGAGCTCACTCCTATAATGGTGGAGGTGAGCAGTGATGACTAGGCCTCACTTAGGAACTTCCTGGAAGTACTTAGCAACATCCTGGTAGTCTTTCAGTCAGGCTTCATAAGGTATGTAAATGGCCTACACCTATAGCAAGGGCTTTATTCAACTTTAGTCAGAGATTCACAGTTTGTGTTTATCTACAGATGCCCCTTATCTGCATAGACAGTTTTGTGGTAAAGGTGAACTATCCCTTAAACATGTTCAAATTGCCTTTTTATGATTTCATGTATTGTTTAACTGTATTGTCATAATACATCCTTTTAGTCTACCATCCAGTTGCTTGTGGCCTATTTTCTGTACAGTATTATAGTGTGGTAGCATACTAACATACTTACACATAAGTTACACGGGTGTCTCAGTGGGGGTCCAAGCAGTTTAAAGAGTTGTGGCAAAACAGAGAACTCATCAAATCCAGCAGCTAACGTGGGGTAAGTGCTACAAGTGGGGACTCATCTGGGATATCTCTGTTTGACAAGCAAGTTGCCAAGATAATGAGCCAGAAACAGCCAATATGGAGCCCTCTGCTCTAACCCAGCGGCATGAGGAGCAAAATGGCCACCAGGAGTCATGTGTGGTTGTCATAATCCTTGGAAATAACTGGATCGAGGAGCAGGTCAGCCAAACAGAAACAGCTTTAATTTCTGATCATTGAGTGTTTGTACTAGACTCGAAAATGGATCAAAATGCCTCTCACAACCTTGTGCTGTTAAAGTAGAGAAGCAGAATCCCCGCATGCTTCCAGGCGGCTAGTCTGCAGCTACGACATTGAAGCCTGCCTAGTCAAGATGAGAGTGCCAATTACCAGCTTTTCCTTGCCAATGTCACCTATTATAGGCCACCCAGATTTCACCCCCGGCTACACAGACAAGGTCTTTTGAATCAGACCAGATTTGAATATCATCTGGGCATCTACGTTCCTATGCCCCTCGAGCTTGGCCCAACTTTCAGATCTTTATGGATCCCACCCCGGTTCTGCATTCGGTAGATGGAAACTATTACAGTTGTCTTGTTTTCTACGTTCCCTCCTAGACCCTGCGCACTTTATTCTACATCTCACTGCATTTGAAGACCTCTGCCTCAGCGAAGGCCCCATTTGTAACTCACTCTCTTCCTCATATCATATCCTGCTTGACTTATTTTCCTATTAGTATCCTCCATATTTATCCAAATGGGAAAGGGACCTGAACACCACATTTACTGATGACCAGAAGCACCGCATACTCTTCTTTGCCCACAAATCTTCCTTGTGTAGTAAATACCAAGAGACTGCATATAAAATTCTGTCAAGGTGGTACCGGACTCCCTCTATTTTAGCGTCTATGTTCCCTGGACACAGCTCCTCTTGTTGGAGATGCAAAACACAGGTCGGTAACCCCTATGTCCTGTAAGAAATACTGTACGTCATTACTAAAACATTTACTGAATGCCACTAAGGCCTGCATCCTCAGTATGTGGAAAAGTCAATCTCCACCTACTATTTCTCAATTAATGGTTCACCAGGGTAAAGGACATCCAACACATGGAACATTTGACTGCTGCTCTTAGAAATAAAAGTAAGGAGCACAACGCACAATAGCTTCACTGGGATATGTTTTACTATTCAGATGACTACTTATCATTATCCTAACCTACTAACATTTACTGCATTGGATGTGATCTGTGGTTCTATTGCTCCCACCATGGATCCTTACCCCTTCCATCTACTCCATTATTATGTCTTTTTTTTTTTCTTTCTCTCTTCGCCCTCCCCCCCCCCCCCCCCGAAGCATTTTTGGTGTGCGTTAACATTGTGGGTATGATCATTTGGAGGTCATGTGCTCAGATCCCGATTCTTGCACTCCTAAAATTGTCTTGTTTTCTCACTAGCCGCTATCTCAAGAAGTATGTAGATAGGACTCAATGAGGTGGTTTTTCATAGCTTACGTATACCCATTCATATTATCCTGTCATGTTGTGTTAATTTGATGCATACCTTTAAATAAAAAAAAAAAAAAAGATGTGAATGCCAGATACAAGTCCAGGGAGCTCAAGTCACACCACACTTGCTGAAGGAGCTTCTATGCCAGTGACCTTGGTTAACTTAGGAGCGGATTTCTTGACCACACTTTATGACCAAGTGACCAAGTGCTATCAGACTAGTACCATCTATTCAGGAGCAGGATACATAAAGTTGAGAATCTTCTCGGGGACACAACTGGTGTCCGCTGGAAAAATTAGGAAACTTGGAGTGAGCAGGCCATGCATGCTCTGGGAGAATAGGATGACCCAGAGGTACAAAAGGATTAGTGCATCTCCAAGAGCTTGAGAGGAGCTGCTGTAGAAATCTCAAGTTCAGTCAAAAGGAGCAAGATGGAACCACAGTATTCAGTTGATTTAGCTGTAATTTCTACAGCCATATTTTCTGGTGAGTTTGCATTTCACTTGGCATGAGTGGGATGAGTGGCACATTGTCGAATATTGCATTTCATGATTGGGGCATGGTGGTGACTGCATCTTTTTATTACTTCTTACATATTGTCATTACAACATTAGATGGACATTTATGTTATTTAAATACCATAGTATAGGCAATGAGTATTTAAATTGGTGCTGCACACAATCTATTTGATTCTTTAGAAGTGAGTTCAACATGGGATGTGCAAAAAGCTCTCAACATCGTATTAGTCTACAAGAGGACAAGCTGTTTCAAGAAAGGTCAAGATGAATCCTTTTGGCAGACTTAAACGATCTAAGAGAACAGATTGAGGAGCTGAAAAGGACACGAATAATATGAGAGCCCAGAAGCCCCTATGCCTCTCCAATTATTGTGATGAGGAAGAAAAATGGGTCTTTAAGAATGTGTATTGACACAGAGGAAAAATATTGGCACACAGAAATGTAATGTAAATGTCTACATCACAGACTTTGAAAGTTCATCAGTAAAAAGTCCATAAACAGTCCATGGGGCACCACAGGAATAGCAGTAGCTGTTCCCACAGTAAACCAGCTCTGTATAGAAAAGAACAAGAGAAAAGGTGAAAGTGCCCACTAAGTGCATTATTAAAGGCAGACTTTAATCTCAAACAGTTAAAAATACTCACAGGATAGGATAAACAGAATCACTCATCATAAAAAGGGGCATCACCGCTTGTCCCTGTCCTGCAGGATCTGCCAGTGTTCTCCCGGCAGCTTATGGATGAATGGAGTCAGGCTGGAATGCTGAGTGGCAACCCATCAGCGACCAGGAGAATACTAATGGATCCTGCAATCCTGCTTTTAACACTGCACTTAGTGGGGGCTTTCCCCTTTTCTCTTATAAGAATGTGTATTGAATATCGTACTCTCAACAAAGGAACTATTTCAGATTAATACATCACCTTTCAAATCAAAGATTCTTTACAATGTCTTAGTGGTTCAGCATGCTGGACCTGAGAAGTGGGTGCCATCATATACTGGTACATCCTGATGATAGAAGGAAAACCACTTTCATCTGCCTAGTGAGATTCTTCAAGCTCAATCAAATGCCACAGGGACTGCCAACCTTTAAGCACCTGTCAACCTTTAAGCATTTAAAGGAAAACTGTTGGTGACACGAACCTCATCGAAGTGTTAATGTACCTAGGTGAGATCATCATCTTTGAGTCGACTCTAGAAGAACATGGGGAGCAATTGGAAAAAGTATTGAAGCATCTCTATGAAGAGGGGTTCAAGCTATCTCTTGGGAAGTGCCAATTCTATCAGTAGACAGTCAATTACCTTAGAAATGTTGTCTTCACTGAGTAAGTGGCCACTGACCCCAAAAAGTTGGAAGCAATCACCACCTGGCTCAGGTCTCAGAATATAAATGAGCATAAAATCATTTCTGGGATTCTGTTCTTATCAAAAGAGGTTTGTGGAGAGGTTTGCAGAGAGAGCCCAACCTCTTATTGAACTCCTGCAGGACGAAGAGAATGAGGGAGAGCAATATAACTCAGGAGGAAATTTCTTAAGCAAAGGACCCAAGTGTCCATAGGGGGAGAATGGAATGACAAATATGAACAGGCTTTTTTTTCAGTTGAACTGTAGTTCATTCAACATTCCAGTATTGACCTCTGCTAACCCAGTCAAACCCTATGAACTGCATGTTGATACCAGCAAAAATGTCTTAGGAAGTGTACTGTATCTAGAAGATGATGAACATCTGAGGCCTATCGCTTATGTGAGCTAAAGGATCACACCATCTGAGAGAAACTCACAATGACCCACGATATGCTTAAGGGTCCCCACTCAGGCTATCAAGGTCCAATGAGTTGGATGCCGCTGACTAGTGAGGGTGCAGGCTAAGGAGATACAGTATAAGTCCAGACCCAAAGCACGCTGCAAAAATAGGAAGAGATAACCTGGCCACCAAACACCTCAATCTGCCCAAGCACTTAGCAGGTAAAAGTAGCTTGAGCTCAATTCATCCAAGCCATGCCACCAATATGAGGATCTGCTGATGGCAGGGGATGTTATTTATTTTACACATTTCCATGATTAAGTCCCAGGGGCGGGGCAAAACATGTTGGGATGTGGCCTGGATGGATCCAGCTGAAGCTGCTTATACCTACTAACTACTTTGACAGGGAGAGGTGTATGGCAGTCGGGCTATCTCATCCTATTTCTACAGTGTACCCTTACTCACAAGTTAGAATTCTTGATCCTGAAGTTGGCAGTTGTGGATAAGCTGAAGGAATACTTGTACAGGACAGACTTTAAAGTTAAAAATGACAACAACCCACTCAAGTGAGTCCTTACAACAGCCAAGCTGGGTGCTAGTGGACACCAATGGTTGGCAGCACTGTCTGGGTTTTGTTTCAGCCTAAATTATTATTCTGAGACTCTGATGCTTTGTCAAGAAGATCCCATGACCCAGAGGCTCCCAAGGAAGAGTAGACTAATTTGAATCTAGAGGGAGTTCAGGCTTTGTGCCAAGGGATAAAGTACAGAGCTAGAGAGGCAACTGTGGTTGAAGCCATTGCAGTCCCTGTCATTGGAGTCCCAAATTTCTACTGCAACCTATCTCAAATGAGGGATAATAACTTCTCCAATAGAGACTTGAGGAAAGAACAAGCAGAAGACCCACTCTGCATATTAACTTTGAAAGCTTTAAAAGGCACTAGCTGGAAGAAAAGTGGCAATTTTTCTTCCCAGAGAAGCATAGGGGATGAAGGAAGAGACTGATTGCTATGTTGGGCATCCAAAAATCAAAAAATAATACTATATCACCCCTCCAGATCCAGAGTGATTTAATTGACCTATCCTTAAAATGCTATAGAAAGAAAGGAACATTGGAGGAGGCACGTCTCCGCTGTGGTGCACAAGTGCATGCCCATGGATGCCATAAAGGGGTGTTCTTAGGCAAAGTGGTAACAACTTCCTAGCTCAATTCCTGTTTCCATACCATGCATAGAGCAATGGATCCTTGCCTAAGAGGCAGTTCTCGTTAACTGTTTTCCTCAGCAGAGGATGGTACTTTCCAAAAAGCCCAGGAAAACCTGGCAAGCAGAGGTAACCCCATGCTTTTCAGGACTTACCAACTCTGAAAGGCAACATAACTACACACTGCAATTAACCCACTTTACAATATACAGTGATACTATGAATATGAACAGGGCACAATACCAATAAAAAAACATCACTTAAAACATGACAATACCTTCTTAAGCACCCGCTTAATGCTTAAAGAGGAGTTTCAGCTCCCCCACCAAAAAATTAAAGGCAGCAGCTACAAATACTGTAGCTGCAGACTTTTTTTTATTAGGACACTTATCTGTCCAGGGATCCCGCAATGTCAGCACCCCGACCGAATTTTCAATCGGCTCTCGGGTGCTGCCGCCACCATCTCTTGTAGGGGAAACCGGCAGTGAAGCCTTGTGCTTTGTGAATGGCCTGGTGGCGGGGGAAGGAGGAGGGGGGGCAAACTTCCGAGTGACTTCGCTGTGGCGCAGTCACCTGAAAGTGGGAGCAGGTACCTGTCAAAAACAGGTACTCGTTCCCCCCCTCCCTCCGAAAGGTGTCAAATGTGGAAGCAGAGGAAGGGGGAAAAGCAAACAAGCTTCCCCTTTTGGGTGTTGCTCCACTTTAATGAAAATGTATTTGCCACAGCTTTTGTCCCTGACTCATTATACAGGTGAGTAGTGTATGGTCTCCTGTGCTCACTGATGAGACAACAGTCAATCTATTTGATATCTGACTATACTAATTAACTTGCAAGGGTTCATGTTTTTTCTTCTGTTAGTGGTTATGTTGGTCCCTGTGTGAAGTCTTTGCATATTTTTCTGTCACCACTCCCACCTTGTAAATATCAAACTGATATGACTTTATTATTGACAAAGACATGATTTGCCTAAAATAAATTTGCAATTATGAAAGCACAGCAGTTGCATCTCCACAGTGTATAGGAATGCACGTTTCTCAAATCTGTACATAAAATGAATTTCTTGCAATAGAGCTTGAACCCAAGGGTAGGGTAGAAAATATCTACGTATATATATATTATCATATTTCTTTGTTGTCCATATGTAAGCTTTACTGCTTAGTGTCAGGCTTTATTGCTACCACTCCTGGAAAAAAGAAAAGGTTTCTTACATGGTAATAATTGAGAGTTATAACCTAAAATTATAAATTTGTAAATAATATTTAAAGCTAATTATTAAATTTATAAAATCACACATTTATATTTTATAGTTAGGTAAAGAATTTTCCATTAAATGTGAAACTATGCTGTATATATGCTGTTATGTTTTTCTATATCTTTTTTATACAATAAAGTCTCTAGGCCATTTATCAGTGCTACAATGTACTGACCGTTTTTATATATTCTACAGTCAAACCAACTTAAAATATACGGCTGTTGCCAACTGAATGATTTATCAAACCACTTACATGTTGTGATGCTGACACTCTATTCCAGCTCAGGGTTCTCAAGATGTTGCTGGTTTCAAAATCAGAAGACTTAATCCCTAGTGGTTCTCCAAAGAAAGTTTTTTCTTGCCTTGTGAAATAACAGTGTCATAGACTATACAGATATCTATGTACCCTTTTTTGATCATATCATATTGTGAACATATTCCCATGATGCTTCTTTATGTGATGACATTTGTGAGACAGGGAGTGCATCATATAAGACTGCTATCTGATATAGATAGATGACAATGTAAACCCTGTTTTATCTTAAATTGTGATATTTTCTGTGCCAGGAGCAACGCATGATGACTTCTTCACATGCAGACCCAGATGAAAGGTAATACAGTTTGTGATAAATATTTCAAATGTCATTTCAGCCTCGTTCTGTTCTCTAAATGCTCAGCTCATCGGCATGTGCTTAAGCTACACAATATTGAGTATTGACTTTCAAAGGGGTTCTATTTTCCAGGAAGTTTTTTTTTTTTTTTTTCCTTTTTTTTGTAGTTTTTTTTTTGTTTCTGAAATGTACTAATTCAGGTATAAAGAGTCTTACACCATCATACTATTTACCATCACTGGTGCAGTGGGCCTAATATGGATCAGGTTTGGTCACTCGGTTTGATAGCCGAATCCTCTATACCCCAGTATGACTGAATCTGCCCTAATCTGTCCAGTGGCAGCAGGCTTCCTATAATTCTCAGAGATCCTTTTATAATGAATAAAGAAAATTAACAGCAGAACTAGACATAATTGATTGTTGTTTTGGCTTTGGGGGTAAAAGGGACGAACTGGAATTAACCCTGGCTGTCTAAGATTGACTGTATTTTCCCATGGAATAATATAATGTTATCAGTGGTTTCACTTGCACTGTCCCTTACATCACCTTCCTTATTAAAGAGGAGCTCCAGTCAACTTTTTAAAAATGAAAACTGTAGCTGATGACTATTAATAAACAGATACTTGCCTGTCCCAGGATCCAGCGATCCAGGATCCTAACTGTTCTCTCCAATGATCTTTGGTCCCCGCCACCTGCATCTCCACTGTAGGCAACATGTGTGACAACTTGCATCTTCACAGCCGGCTGCCCACTGCAAATGTGCGAGCCGCATTGCACTTTCGGAATGGTCCCACAGTCTTCTGGGACCTGTGAAGTGTCAGACTAATTTTTCCAAAACCGTCTCCCTTACAGGCCAAAGGAAAACATCCTTATCTTCATATGACAAGTCAGTGGAGAATCAAAACTTTCTGCCACCCAAGAGAGATTCTGTTTCCTCAATGGCCAGCAGCAATCTGCTATTTTCCTCAACCTCCTCCTGAGATGACTGAGGCTGCTGGAGAGGGAGGGGGGACGATACTGACTCAGATGTGACAGGTCCTGAGACAGGGGCAGTACTGGGACCACCATTTGAAATCGATTCCTTGCCCCTCATCCATACTGCTACCGTTGCTCTGGTATTCACCTTCTGACTGGTACTCACTCACTGTCTGCACAGGATGAGCTTAGATAAAGGAATGCATTTGTCAAGCAGCAAGACGGGGATCTGGGAGATGAAGCAACCAGCTCATCTCCTCAGCAGCAGTATGGCAATCCCAGGAGCAAAGGAAGCTTTCTCCCCTTCCCAGCAAGGGTCCATGCCCCTCAAAGACAGTGCCAGGGAGATGTTGTTTCCGCAGCTGGATAGGTCTTTAGGAGACTGGGCAGCTGGCTCAGCGCCTCAGTGGCAGTCCAGGAGACAGGAAGAGGAGGAAGCCATCCTTCCTCCCCAGAGACACGCCAAGGTGCAGAGAGAAGAAGAAGCTGTCCTTCCTCCCCAGTGGCAGATCCTTCATCCAGGGGAGGCGTGGTCTTTCTTTCCTACCAGTGACAGATCAAGGACTTGGAAGTGACTCCAACAATCAGCCAGAGTGGCGGATGTGGGGTCCCCACTCGAAGGGTTGGCAACAGGGCAGAGAGCTGCCTGCCTATGTCTAGCACCCACTGTGTCTTCCTGGCTCTAGGGAGTCAGCACAGTCAGTCCCTCTCCCCAGCAGCAGATCAAGCCCCAAAATGGTAATGAGCTCCCAGCTGAAGCGCTGGCAGCCGGATAGAGGGTTTTCAACCTTTGCCCCACACCTATTGATGGCAACTCTTCCCTGCAGCCAAGAATGAAGATCATGTGGACCAACTATGTTGGTTCACTTTGCCCGACTAACGTATGTCCAGACCAGTCAGCGGGACCTGGTTAGTCTGTCTTTTCTGGCAAGGGGGGGGGGAGGATGTGACAGACCAAACCAGGGCAGGGTCTTTTGGAGGGGAATATGGGCTAGCCTTTTATCCACTGATTATGGCCCATAGAGGAGATGGGGGATTTTGTCTGATTTTCCTTGTCAGAGCATGGAGGAGAGTCAGGACCTGATACCCTTGGACATGAGTATCTATTGAGATTATGCGAGGAAGTCCCCAGAATAGTGGTGCATCTATGGGAGTATTGTGTCAGACAGATTGTGCAGATCTTTGGTCTCACCTGGTGCACCAAGGGGTCATTGTGCGCTTCATACCCGATCCGCTGTCAAGGCAGCTCTGTTCCTTAGCTATGGTTGTTTCCTTTTCGACGGCCCAGTCACATATGTGCGATGGTGCCTCTGGAACACACCACGCACCTCCGCATCACGTTGGTATGCTGCCGTGCGCTCCAGAGACGGGAGATCCTATTGGGCAACTCCCGAGTATGCGTGTCTGTCCTCAGACACGACGCATGCATGGGTGTCCCACGCTAGATATATATATATATATATATATATATATATAGAAATACCATGCCAGACAGCTGCCTTTGGCACACACTGACCAAATAGCAGATACAAGTAAGTCCAATTTTTCCACAGGACAATTAGGCTCTTTTTTTAAAGGGCCTTCCATACAATGTGATCTATAGATGCAGTAATGGTTTAATATATATTGATTACCTACTACACATATGTATTTAGGAACACACACTGATCTGGGAGATCCCAAACAGTCATGGATATCCCTATTTGGCAACATTGAGAGTGTCTTCACTTGTTTAAGCTGTGGCACAGCTTTACATTTATTATTTCCTTTGTATCTGTTGTTCCAGTTCTGCATATCTATGATAATTATTATATAACTCCCTTTATACACTGGCTAGTTGCTATTGAAATACAACATTATTATTATTCTCATTTTTATTGCCCTGTAACATATCTGGAAACATACTCTATTGCACTTGTAGCAGTATTTCCAGGCATTGGGCCTGATGTGGGTCTGCCATGGTTACCGTTAACACCAACAGCGCATTTAAGCTTGTTGCCCAAGTGTGAGATCTGAGACAATGAACAGTCCGGCATCTTTGGTTTTTAGTTTTATTGTAGAAACTTGGATGGGAGAAGGGAATGAGTGGCATACTCCTCTGGCTCAACTAGGTACAAATTTGGGACACTTGAGAAAAATGCCTCCTAGCGCTGTCTTGGTGTCGGCTGAAGGCCGACCAACGTTTACTGGCGCTTGTGAATCTGACTTGCGGTCTGTGAACTGAAACTTGACTTTTGCTATTTCCTCACAGCTCAAAAGTCATTTACACTGCTCCCTGTAGTCTTCACTGACTGAGGTAACTACTTGCAATGCTGCTGCAACACTTAATACTTTACACTTCAGGGCCCAACCGCTGACACCCCCCTTACTCTTCAGGGATATCACTGGCACCCCCTTTTCTATAATTTCTGCACTGGCTAGCTAGCTCCTGGATCCCCCTGACCTTTTCCAGAGTTGTCCCCTCTGCTAGGCAGACCCCCAGGGGCAGTTTGCAGTACTCATGACTCAGAATGCTTTCCTGAAACTCGACCCCCAACGCTCCACTGGTCCTCAGCTCACCTGGATCCTCACTGCAGCTCAGCACAGCCCTGTGTCCACCCAATTCTTCCTGACAGGAGGAGAGACAGCCATCACCTCCCTCCTGGGACTCTGCTTCCCGCCAAAGACAATCTGACATGCACGCCCCACGGACTTAGACCCCCTCCCAGAATGCTGTGTGGCAGAATATACCCTTCTAGGATGGATACAAGCCCTGGTGTGCTATTGGACAGGTTTCCTCCACTGCCCAATGAGAGCCCTCATTGGGCTACAGTGGGGAGAATCCTTAGCACAACAGTCACACCTGGGAGCACAAGCCAGCCTAGCTGAACAATATGGCCCTGCTGTTAAGCAGGCAAGGCCCCACTATAATTTACCCAGCACCTACCTTGGAGGGTGCTACACACTATTACTTGTATCACATCTTTTATACCACTATAAACAACAATAATGTTGATTGCTCCACATGTAAAATTTATGTAAACCAATATATACTGTGCTTTACAAAAAGACAATTATAAATCAACATAAAAAGAAAGTTAAAAAAACTGTTCATATAAAAGTGCTCAGTGCTTCAATAACCACCTCCTTGTGTACTCATCCACCAAAAACACAAAGAGATGCTTAGCAGACAAACATGACTCTCAAAGCGTAGAGAAACTATGTAACGCATAGTGTTATGGTGCACAGTGGCATCAGTAAACCTGATGATGTCACAACAGTGCCCCAGCAGATGTCATCTATGACAAAACCTGTAGGGAAGGGCCTGTTGTGACATAATCACGTTTATGGGAAATGACCCCTGAAGTGCATTTTTTTACTCGAGAAAGTGCTTTTATACATCCCTGTTTTACCGTAATGTTTTGTAAATGTCATTTTTAGTGTCCTTAATATATTGTTTCTCAGTTTTCACACTCTGTGGAGCCCTTGGGTTACATACATTAAGTAACAGCTGAGAAAGACTTTGGGAGTCAAGATTTTTCTTCTGTAAGATGCCAGACTGTCAGAGGATTGCTGGAGACTTGGCTCGTCATTGTGCTTTACATGGCTTCTCTATCATTTGAAAGTCATGTTTGTTTGGTAAGCATCTCTGTGTGTTTTTGGTGGAGGCGGCACCTGTGATATGAAACGTACACAAGGAGGATGTTATTGAAGCACTGGGCATTTTTCTATGGAAATTTTTCTTTTTATGTTGATTTTTGATTTTCTTTCTCTAAAGTGCAGCACATTGGTTTTATGCATTGCTTGCTGTGTTGAATACCTCATGGCATGCTAGCAACTCACTACTTTCACATATTTGTTTCTCCATTAGCGCAGTTACTATTGGAGAATAGATGCAAAATTTAAGCTGCTGTGTGGACTCTCACTACTTGTTTGGGGATGTCTACCCGAAAGAGCAAAAGAATGACTACTTCTATTACAGCCCGTAAGGAACTCCAAAACAGCCCTATTCTCACCAGACTGACAAAAAAAAAATCCTCATATCATGGTTACTACTTGCAAAGTTGCAAAAATTGCTTTTGCACTGACTGTAAAACTCAGGTAGGCTGCATTCATCCATTGCCACATGAAAGAGACTGCCTCAGGGGAGCCTGTTGCTCCTTCTTTACCACAAGTCACAGGCACAGATCTCTAGGCTCATTTGCAGATAAAGCATCTAAGTAATCTTGTAAAATTTAGATTCAGGAGCACTCTCCAGACAAGACACTCTTTTTTTAGCAGCGTGAAAAGGCTAAAACAATAAAACAGATCTGGCCAAAGACCTTTTCTCACGTGTTGAGCATGCTTTCTGAAAGTGCACTTGAAAAATATTATGGGCCCCCGTATTTGTGTGACCAAAAAAAAAAAAACATAAATGTATTCTTATTTCATAAAAAAGACTTCCATTAATTGAGCAAAATATTTTTTTAAGCAAGTACTATCCCACAAGGAAGAAGCGGATTAAAGACCTATCTTTGATTAAACAGAAGTATACATCTATAGGGGTAGATTTTGTGTGCTTAAGCTTAGAAATTTGTGATAACTTAGCAGGCCTATAAACAAATTACAGATTCATATTGGGATTGATGTGACACGTTTAATGCCTGTTTATTTCTCCCTATTGTTTTCAATTTGCTGATGATCAAAGGCTCATTAAAAGTCAGCGCGCGGTACATTTTCCACTCTGAATTGCAAGGAATTTACTTGGATTATTTTGCAGCAAGGACAGAACACTGTGTTAGACTTGGCTGGGGACAGGGAAGGAGAGAAAACCACTGTGTATTTCATAGGCTAACAAATGATATCTGTGCTAAATGCGTGTTAATAAATTTCCACTTAAATTGTAACATTTGCATTCTCACCACACAAGCAATTTCATTGAGGATGATAGATTGTCCATGCGTACAGGACCAATAGTGTCAGCATTTTAATGGCTTCTGCCTTTATCAATCTCTGTTCGCTTGCTCAGACAAACACATTGCGATATGGAATATTACTAACTATAATGGATCACGGAAAAATGAATTGTTTGTTGGCCCTGTTGACATTCATTGAAGCAATGAAGAAATGTATTCACAACTGCTTTTATGAATAAGCAAATGGAAGCAGCAGAGGTTATTGGAAAATTGCAAACCTCAAAATAAGATTGGGTGTGTATATTTAAATACAGATTCAAATAACTTTATTCATTTTTAAACTGCAAGACATGTTGGCCTATTGCTATCGGCAGCACAATTTGGCCTTTTCTGAGTTAAAATAATATATGCTTAATTGTTTTTTTAAATGAATAAACCATGAACATTATAACTTTGCAAATGCTACAGGGCCAAAACTATATGAGAGGAGAAGGTTAACTTAAAATTAACTTAAATTCAATAGAAACTTTGGCTCTTTCTTTTCTAATTCAATTATAAACGTTAGGAAGCAATTTAATCTTTTTTAGGTATATCAGACATCTAGCTTGGGGAAATTGTCCGGCAGTGATATTACAATGTGAAAAGCTGATGAGGTTTGGGAGTTGGGTGTAGCTATGGATGAAGTCCACTTGTACTGTTAAAGCTCGACTCGACTCGACTCGAAACTTGATAAAGGTCCCTTACAGTGGGAATGCTTTTTAAGTATAAGGGATAATTTTTTCAGTTTAACTTAGTTCAGCCTCCACTCCCCCAGCAGATAGCATTCCTCTACACCCCGGCTGCGGACTGATCCTTGATGTCATCACATTCAATGCAGTTCTACGGATTGGTGTTGACCTTAGACCATTAGAGCACAGGGGAGAGGATGATGTGGGGACCGGTCTAGCAGAATGGAGGATTGGAAGATTGGGTAAGTTAATGTTTTTTTCTATTTCCCATACAGTATACCTAAACAAGCAATTAACCCTTGCAATGCAGGTGTACCCCGATTACAAGGGGCAATTTAGAAGTTTCCTGAAGTTGTGCTTTAACTGTCTTGGCACCACTGAAACAGGTTCAAGTCTGACAAATCTCAGCTCTTATTAACTGACATTGAAATGTGTTGTGTATTCTAGTAAAGTATACTCTAAAGCACAGGTGTCAAACACAAGGCCGAATGCGCCCCCCCCCTGGCCATTTCATGTGGCCCCTGCACCTCTGTTGCAGCTACGGCACCCCCCTTGTCTCTGGCCCCACCTCGTCTCTGTAGTCGGCAGCAGAGAGGACAGAACTCCTTTGCCATATCCTGCACTCCTCTGTGCAGCTGCAGAAAGGTTCATCTTTACCCACCACCCCTTCTCAGCAGTCCTCAGCAGAGAGGAGGGCAGAACTCCTCCTGCAGATCCTGCACCTCTTTGTGCAGCTGCAACACCACCTCACCTTTGCTTCCCCTGGTCTCAGCATTCAGCAGACTTTGGAAGCTGACTCCAGCCCTCCTCTGGTTCTCCTTCAGACCTTGCACTTCTTCCCAGATCCACCCGCATCTTCCTGGCAGCAGCACAAGGTAAGGGGGTGCATTGTGATGTAAGTAAGGGTGGCGGACTCTCGACTTTTGATGGTGGGGGAGTTCTTGACATCCCATGTAAGGGTGTAAGGGGGCGTGGGGTGCTTTGGACATCTAATCCTACACATATAACCGGCCCTTTGAGGGACACTATAATGCTGATGCGGCCCGAGATGAAATTGAATTTGACACTGCTGTCTAAAGCTTTCTTTTTTTCGTTTTCGATAAGGAAGGGAATGGTTAAACTGTTCATTTATTTTTGCTTTCTGTGTTCATTCAAGAAGATTTCCCTTTACTTGCCTTTCTTGTACACATTACATGAAATTACAATCAATTTCCACCCACAGCTGTCATTGGAAAAAGGGTTCCAAAGTGTTCCCTGATAAAAGATTTCATCTCATCATCTCGTTCTGGTGGCAACTGTTGGGTTTTCCATCACTTTCTGCCTCAATGACAAAAAAAAACCCTTTTGGCTTTACAGTACTTACATTTTTATTTTTTAGATATTTGACTCACATATTTAGCAATACATAAAATATCCTTTTTTTTTTGGAATAAAAAAAAAAATATATATATATATATATATATCCTCTTAACTTATCTCACGAAAACTAGCATATACCTGATTTTGCAATGCCTAGTTGTCATAATTATAACACAAACCTTCCAGCTTTCCAAGCAGCTGCCAGGCTAATGTTTGTTTTCATTGTGTACAGCTAAACCACTCAATCGGTCTGAGTACGGGGAGACTAGGTCATTTTTAGATTTCCATCCTATTTGATCAATATCTGTTCAGTTTGATCCTGTTAATAATAAATAGCTTAAGCTAGACCAAAAATTATACAATTCAGCAACTGAACATATTAACATAGTCCTGGCAGTATCTTTCAGCGCAGAGTAATCAATGCATTTGTCCACAACACAGGACGGAGAGAACAAGTGGTTACATTAGGTTCTATGGAGTATGTATTAGTACCTACAAGACAGTATAACCATACAGAATATAGTAAGGAGAGATTAAAGCAATCAAAATGCCTTCACTCTATCCAGTGTGTTGCACAGTAAAGCTTTCTTAAAAAAAAGAAAAAGCTACTAACATGTCTCATTCCACATATCCCAAAAATAAGAAGTTTGCTCCTCTTTTATGGACAGTGGGAAGAGCCATGCACATTATTGCTTTACACCCTTCTGGCCAGATGCACATCCAGGACCACTGGTTCCCAATAATTAAACTGATGGTGACAAAAATGCCTGAAACAGCTGTATGCAGTTTGGAATAAATGGTTCAATATAACTAGGCTTTACTTGCATTATATATCAAATGGTTTTATACCAAATGGTTTTAGATGTGCATTGAGCCATTCGAGGGAGGAAATGCAATCCTCACATACTGAGTAGTTCAAAGCCTATCAAGCTTCTACCTTTCTGTACCTATTGGACTTCTGAATAAACAAATGCTTACTGGACTCTGTTCATAGTAAAAAATGGGTATTAACGTTAGTATTTCCAAGAATTGAGAATAAAGTCTGGTACTACCTTTGGGTTTTTCTTTTGTTCAACCCAGCAGGATGAACTAAAAAAAACAAAAAAAAAAACGAGGAGCTCACTGTACTTACTAGGTGACATTAGTTCAGCAATCTCCCCACTGAGCTATTGTGTTCTGATAGGGGGACTGCCCCTAAACCCCCCCGCCATAAAACACCAGTCAGCAAATGCAACCAATGACTGCCAGCGCTGATCGGATGATGATCGGATGCTGGTTTTCCAGGAGAAGCCGTCCCTGCCAGGAGTACACAGTGCTTATTGCTAGCATCTATACCAGCTGCTAGCAATTATTGCATGTAAGATCTGGCAGGCTGGTTGTACCCAAGTTGATTGATCGATCAGGTACATTCAGTCTGTCCATACTGTACATGTCTTTGGCTGGCTTTAGATTATACTGCACTACAGCATTACGCTCTGGTCTAGGAACAGACTGTATCTGCACATTGATGGAGCAACAGCAAACTCAGTTCATTCCTGTGATCTCCCCACCTCTAAGCAGGTTTCCTGGAAGTAATAGAGTGTTTATTGGCCTTGAGTGCTGACCTCCCTCTCTGAGTCTGCTATGCAAGAGACTGGACAATACCAAATATTCTAACTGTATGCAAAAATATTTAAGGATATTTTATCAACACATAACTGAATTCAATTATGTTTTTTAATACCTGCCTAGTATTCAGCGTTAACAATTTAAAACAAACTTAGCATAGATAATTAGATGGGGAGTGTTAATGTGAAAGATAGTCAGGTAGTCAGTGTGGGATTAAATATTTTTTATACAATATCATATTGGAATTAATCAGATTATGTCTGAGCTCGTGCTTCCTTGGTTTTGCAATCATTTTAACATCCCCAGTTGAATAATATAGAAGAATGACACTTCTTAAATGTAATTTAAAAAAACTTCTTTAGATCATTTTGAGATAATATTCTCTAAAATCCTCATGGGAACTTCTTATCCTTATAATGTAGTTTCTAGCTCTCATTAAAGCATAAGTGCTGGCAGACAGCTAAAAATATACTTGAAAAAGATATGCATAAACTTATGCCTCGTACACACGTACCGATTGTCGGCCGTAAATATTCGGCCGACGACCGATTGGCCGATTGTAGGCTTGTTAGTATGATGCTTCCGACAGCTGACAGCGCACTTTCGGCCGAAAAGAATCTGTCGTGCAGGCATTAAAAGTTTTGTACGCCGACAACAGAACGGCAAATTGTGCGTCAGTCAGTACAGATTTCGGCCGACAGACAGCAGATTTGCAAGACTGGGCATGCTCAGAAAAGAAAAAAGACAAGGAAAGTTAACCATCACATGACATCACTTCTGCAGTCAGCTGTTGTTGGCCGACAAAATTCGTGTGCAGTCTTTTGCAGTTTTCAACAGACACGACAGCCGTGGACAAAAGACGGCCTATCGTTCGGCCGACAATTGGTACGTGTGTACGGGGCATTAGGTTATATTCACACAACCACATGGGTGCAGATAGTTTGCTGCATTTGTGGGCATTTAAACAGCCTCTGGCTATGGCCACATACAAACTGTCCAATTAGCTGCAGTCAGTTTGTGGACGTCCAGAACTCTGCAAACTCAGGATGGACTAAATCTGCGTCCAGAATGGTTGAAGCCTTTATATACATGTAACTGCTCAGATGAGTGTTACATACAAACAACCACACAGCTGTCCATTGATTTGTACAGAGTACAAATCTGACAGCCACTGATGAGAGCTGCTGCTGGTCATCCATATTGTGGGCAGTCAGTTTTTAGATCCGCTAGCAAGAATCGACTGATTCTTACTGGCAGCCACCCTTGGCCACCTCTGGCTGACTGTGTAAATGTAGACAACTGTCTTACCTGCTAAAACAAAGTCTCTGTTCATCCAGTTTTGTAAACCAGACACATCTGCAATAAATAAAGCAACAAATAGATATCAAAGGAGCAACAGCTCACTGATGAGGTCAGCTCTGTGTTTTCTCATGTCCGATCATCAAATTCCCTTTGTTAGATTCACATCACTGTGCAATGCAGTAAAACTTAGAACAACTCATTTCATTTAAGGATAACATATTGTAAACTTTAAAACATTTTCTGTGTTACCTATCTTAAAAACATTAGTAAAAACATGGTGGTATTTGAGGCTCGATTCACACCTATGCATGTTACTTTTGAGCATTTCTGTAGTGCTTTTTGCTGTGCTTTCCAAGTTATTTTACCCCGAATTTACAGCTATTTTGTCACGATTTTTCCATGGTTTGTATTTTGCGTGTTTTGTGCCTTTTTTTTTTTTTAAATGTGTTGTTTGGCAGATTTAAAAACACAAATTGCTGCAAAATCACACTACATGCTTTTCTGCAGCTTCTCCATTGAAGTCTATTGAACCAAAAAAAGCAAAAAAAGCACAGTTTTGCGCTTAAAAAAGTCCCTGACCCTTTCCAAAAACGCAGTGGCACAAAAATACATTGATGTGAACGTGTCCCATAGGAAGCTATGTTAAACAAATGTCCTGCATTTCTGCAGAAAGCATGAATAAACACATTTGTGTGAATGGAGCCTAAAAGTGAAGTGTTAAAATGTATGTCCAGCTAAAACATTTTTTTTAGTTATTTGTAGACAAAAATCAGGTGTTATAGCCTTTCCCTACACAGAATACATGTATTTCTATCTGCGATACTGAGTATTGGTGCAAAAAAAATTGAGCTCAAGAAATTATACAAACTCAAAATGCATACTATTGCACAAAGTAACAATTTTCAAAATTGTCTATAACAGCTTGAATTCTTCAAATCACCCCGTGTGTTATGTGCTCTGTATTCCTCTTATATATAGGTGCTCCTTATTAGTGCTCCTCCACCTATTTTCAAAAGGGCCACTCACCAGATGGCTGAGGCCACCAGGACCCAAACCATTTATAATAGACTCCCTTTTCTCCAAAGCCAACTAAATGCCCTTCAGTATGAATCAGACAGAAACACTATATTGCCACCTGGGGTTGATGACAAGATGGATGGGTGGATGGGTGTCCAATCGCCTTGGTTTGTTTGGAATCGCCACTCCGTAACAGCGTGCGTTCCACCTGCCAGACATGACGAAACCAGAAGTGATGCCACTGTACTGAACCTTAATGCATTTCCCCGAATGGCATCATCAGGAAATTGACAACTTCTGGTTTCGTCACGGAGCGGCGATTCCAAACAAACCAGCCGATTTAAGTGGGTGCCGCTTGCAGGCATAAGTACATGTGAGTTTTTTACTGAATGTTTTTAATTATCATCTAACTAAAATATGATATTGAGCAATTATCCATTTTATATTTTGGGAATTCTGGGACATAAAACCTCTGCTGCTGATTGGACACCCATCCATCAAACCCAGGAGGCAATATAGTGCCCAGGAATGTGTGGTGGAAATTGGTGTGGGGACACCTTCAGCTGTCATTATGCTGTGCTGGGCTTCTAGTGTGTCCCTGTACCTTTAACAAGGTATAAGCAGCCTCCAGGCATATCTGCCCTTAAAGTGGTTTTAACAAGTTCTGGACTGGAAAGTTTTGCCCCCTTAATGACCAGGCCATTGTTTGTGATTCGGCACTGCGTTATTTTAATGGACAATTGCACAGCCCTGCGACCCTGTACCTAAATAAAATTGATGTCCTTTTTTTCCTACAAATAGAGCTTACTTTTGGTGGCATTTAATCACCTGTGCGATTTTTATTTTTTTGCGCTATAAACAAAAAAAGAGTGACAATTCTGAAAAGAAAAACAATATTTTTAACTTTCTGCTATATAACATTCCCAAAAAAAAAATGTTTTAAATCATTTTTTGTTCATCCTTTTAGGCCAATTTGTATTCTGCTACATGTTTTTGGTAAAGAAAAATCGCAATAAGCATATTTTGATTGGTTTGCACAAAAGTTATTATAGATTAAAGATTTATATAATTTTTATTTTATTTTTTTTTTACTAGTAATGGCTGCAATCTGTGATTTTTAGGGGGGCTGCGACATTGGAGCGGACAGATTGGACCCCTAACTAACATTTGTTACACTTTTGGGGGGACCAGTAACATTACTACAGTGGTCAGTGCTAAAAATATGCACTGATACTATATTAATGACACTGGGAGGGAAGGGGTTAACCTAGGGGTGATCAAAGGGTTAATTGTGAGCCTAGGGGGTTTTCTAACTGTATGGAGGAGGGACTTGTGAAATGATCATAGAGACCTGTGTTCCTATATAGAAGTATCACAGGCGCTCTGTGATCATTTCAGAGAGAACAGCGGTCAGCTGTGTTTACAACAGCTGACCGTCCTTCTCTCTTAGCGGGGAACGATCGCTGGTGCCGCTGGTCCCTCGGATCGGCAACCTCGCTGCCTAGTGGGGGCAGCAGCGCGCCGCCAGCGGCACAGGCTCGCCCCCCAGGATATATGCGGCAGGCGGTCAGCAAGTGGTTAAACGCAGAAAGTTTTTTACCTTTATGCAGAGAATGCAGAAAACCTTCTGCAAGCAGCTCTCCACCAGCCCCCCCTAAATACTTACCTAAACCTGATCTTGACCCAGCGATGTGTACAAGAGCATAGGCTCTCCCACCTCTCTCTCCTCATTGGCTCAGATGGAGCAGTGGCAGCCATTGGCTCCTGCTGCTGTGAATCATAGCCAGTGAGGAGGGATGGGAGGCTGGGCAAAGCTACGCTCTGTGTGCCTAAAAGATTTACACAGCCGGCTCGGAAGCAAGCACACACGGTTCCCCCCATAGCAAGCCCTTAACTATGGGGGCACTAGGCAGGGGAAGGGGCTGAACACTCCAACAAGGGGGCCGAAATAAGGAGGATCATGGTTGCTCTGTGCAAAACCTATTGCACAGATCAGGTAAGTATAACATGGTTGCTATTTTTAAACAATAAACTTTTATCCTTTACAATCACTTTAATTTCTCCATTGCCATATATGCTCCAATATAAAGACTTCCAATCATTTCCCTGATGAAGCCACGTGTCTGTGACACAACGTGTAGGGCACCACTATATTGGAAGGGAAGTGAGAACGAGCTCAGCGCTCGTGGATACATTGCCTGTATATATAGTTTTTATGTGAGTACCTTGTTATTACTTTAATAAAAACCCATTCACAAAGGGGATTACGCTATGGACCCTTTATATTTCCTACACACACCACACAGTGAACATTAATACTAAGGGATAGGGACGAAAGAGGACGCAATACCCCTATGAAGAGCTGCAGCCAAAGGATTATATCACACGCTATATGTTTACAGAGGCAAGGCTCATAGTCTCTTAGGTGTTATCGACACCGAAGATTAGCACTTGGTGGCATAGAAGGCACCAGATTTAGTATTCGGGCAGTCCAGCCATCCAGCTACTACCACAATCAGTCACATCTCTGCGCATTGAGATTCACCTGTACTGGTTGTTATGCTGAGCACTGTGGCACTTTAGTATTTCGTATCACCATGTTACACACTGCACATTATTAATTAAGGAATCACATGCTCTATGTTTTTACACTATTGATGCATTCCTTTGGAATTTTGATGTATTGATTTTCCCTTATCACTGTGTAACACGTAGCACAATAGGAATTAAGGAATCACGGGTTTTATGATTTTTATTCACAATTGATGTATTCAGGTTGATTTCATAATGTATTGATTTATTTTTATTTTTTACTTTATTTATTTCCCTATTTTTACCACTTGGCACCAGCACTTTGCATATATTTGCACATTCCATCACTGAATTATTCACTATTCAACTATACTTATTGCCTATTAAGTATAAGAGATATGTTTATCACCTGTATTATTATTCACATCTGATATAGCCATCTGGATTTTATGCATTGATCTTATCACCTGTATTATTATTCACACCTGATTAATCCATCTGGATTTTATGCATTGATCTTATCACCTGTATTATTATTCACACCTGATATATCCATCTGGATTTTATGTATTGATCTTGTCTTTATTCATTTACACATTGGTGGTATTGCACTTTTAGGTATTGTTTTTTTTATCTATGTATTTTTGACACAAGCATTTCCTTAATCATATTGGTCATTGCTCTATTCTACGCAGTACCATTATTACATCTATTGTTCCTATGACCTAGCTCAGCACCTTGTTTTATAATGTATCTCTATAATAGTCTGGGCACACTATATAGGTGCTGCTTGCTACATTTGGGTCGCATTCCTTCATCTACTTATTTATATTTTACAAAACCTGATAGCGTGGGAGCCATATATCCATTAGTTTCAATCATAAGAATTAGGACCGAACTTTACAGGGGGGACTTGACGAGTCAATATGGCTTCCATATACATTTCCAAATGTTGTGCAACTAAAACCTCTGTTTTTAACAAAAATTGTTACACAGTAATTTGGTGCCTAAGGTTTTTAACAATCGTTGCAATGCCTTTGATCCAAAACTAAGAAAAAAAAAACAGTTTTGTCTGGACCCCTTTCAGGATTGTGTCACTACCAAGCATTGTAATGTCTTGTTTTATTACCATAAATTGTGACTTACATTATATATAAATCTGCACATTGATTTTATAGTCAGCAATTGATTTCTACATGGTTGGTCAAATAGAACCTTTAGGTTCTGTCTGATAAGTGAATATCAGCAGTCAGAAAGTAAAAACATACAGTATATCAACAGTGAGAACCAGTAGAACCAGATAGTAAGCATTTCCCTTTTTGTCTTCATCTGCACATTTTGAAGTTGATTTAGCCCTGGTTCCCACCTATGCCACACCTTTGCCACTTGCCATGCAACTTGACAGTTCAAAGTCGCACTCCAACGGAACCGCTCAAATTGTTGTGACTCAAGTCGCACGACTTTAAAGAAGGTTCCTGCATTTTATGTGTGAAATTTCATTGTGACTTGCATTGACATCTTTTTAATGAACTCACAAGCTGCAATCAAAATTGCACATTAAAATCGCACTGATAGTCGGGTTTGAAATTGCGCTGAAGAAGCATTATTTTAAAGGCACACTGAAGTGAATCAGGGCTTCGACGTGATTTGACATGCCATTTGACAGGTCAAATCGCAGCCTATTGCCGGAAATGACACTGTCCCAATCAGTGCGATGCAGACTTTGCGGCGCTGTGCCGATTTCCAAAGGTTGTCCATGCACTACTTTCGGTGACTTCAGGGGCTATTTCAATAGACATCTGTGCATGAGCCCACAGATGAAGTCACGCAGTTTCAAAGCCGCCGAAGTCAGACTGAAATGCGGCTTTGAAATCGCGTGAGTTCAGTGTGAAAGAGAGCTCTCTGTATATGGTGCTGTAGACAGAACATTTAAACAAAACAACCTATATAATTATTATTAAATAAAAAAAAACACATCTGACTATAGACTTGCAATTGGTTGATTAGCCGCGGCCATTTATTAAACACAATATCCATACATGTATACTTTTAGTTCAGCCAAAAAGCTCGAACCAACCCATATTTTGTTGTGTTACAATTGTAGATTAGCCAAATAGCTCAAACTACCCATAACATTTTTCAACAAAAAACATCCATATTAATAAAAAAAAAAAAAAAACAATAAATGACTGCGACAAGAATCCAGGGCGGGTGGGAGGGCAAAATCTTCTTCCTCTGCTCCTGCTGACTAAATAAATCAACAGATTCTTCTTCTTTTTTTATAGGCAAACATCTGTCTTCAAGATGGCCAATTTCTCCATTTTAGACCAATTACAGTTAAGTAATTAAACCATTGTCCAATTAACTTACAATTTTCACTGACCAATCAATTCCATTTGTTTATGACCAATTCGCTGTTTACAACTGTAAATATTATTGTTTTCTTTACTGCTGTCATACCCCAGCCCCATATATGCAGAGTGGGTACAGTTTGACCCACTCTTCATTTTCAATAACTGGACACATGGAAATTACAGCAAAAACGAGGCAGCTGCCATGAGTAAGCCGATGTCCTGTTTCATATTTTCTTTGTAGATTTAGAAATAAAAGAAAAACTTACTTGGTTGCAGTATTCAACAGTTTCCCTCTTGCAATAGTTTAGTCAAGTTCTGAAATAATTGTTTGTGCCATTTGAACTTTAGATACCATTGGCATGCGAGATGTCCTTTCTATTTAAATATAGCTAGATGTGTTGACAGCGCAAAAGAGAACAGTGGCACTTAACTACACGGCAAGATGAGAATATTAAAAAAAAGGTGCAGCCCCTAAGACGGCCTAAGATGATTTTTTTTTATTGTACATTTTTGAATACCATCTGCCTGCTGCTCCTCTAGTTGCTGAGAAAACAGTGCAGCAATACAGAATACACATTTGTTCAATGTCTACAGGGGTTCAAAGCTATCATGTTAAGGGGTCAAGGGCATAATAACGATGGTATAAAGAACAAAATCTTGGTAAAGAAAAGCATTGTTTGCAGAACAAAAGCATGAAGAAATAGATATAATCATGTCTTTTGAAAACCATAAAAAAAAGTAATTAAACAATAGAAAAATGATAGTAGGTGGCACACAAATGAAGGCATCATTTTTGTTATAGTATTTTTAGCAAACATTTGTAGCGTATGGAAAATTTCAAACAAAAAGTGATCAGACTTTAAATGGTAAAACTATTACATGATGTTAAAGTGTTCCATTTCTTTTCACGTATATACAATATCAATCTGTTTTGTTTGTCATAGACCTGCTGTTTCGGAAGCTGTGCATACTCAGACAATGCAGCCTAATTAGTTTCTAACACAGGAGTTCCAATTAGATATGAAGAAGGCTGAGAAGGACACTTACTGTGACTTCAGAGCACTCTACATATTTGGGAAAGGGAAAAGATGAATTAGAGCTTTGTCTCAGTGTGAATACAGAGCAGGTGAGATAAATGTTCTGCTATCATGATCCATTTTTCTTTTTAAAACATTGAAAAAATGTATATTAGTGGAGTAGTGTTGAGCGAACACGGACTGTATTATTCGTGTTCGTACCGAATAATTGGATTTTTTTTACCCGAACACGGACACGGACACTTTACTGTATGTTCGGGTAAAAATCCGTGTTCGGTCGTTTTATTTCCGGGTTTTGCATGCTTTGGCGCTCTTTTCATGGCGGGCTTTCAACAGCCAATCAACAATCGTTTAACTGGTGTGCCTTAAGCCATCCCAGCCATGCCTGCAAATGTCTTAGTAGCTGTGATTGGCCGTCTGAAGCATGTGACCAAGTCTTTATAAGTTCGAGGCAGCCGCCGCAGCAGCGTCATTCTGCTGCTTAGCTAAGGGACAGAGCACACATCAATGTGCTGGCTGCTGATTAGGGAAAGATAGGCAGGAAAAAACCATTTGTGTCCGGATAGAATTGAGGGACAGGTCGGAGTGTTTAGGCAGGGCGAGTTGTAGGCATTTTAGGGATAGAGTCTGCTGAATTATAGGGTCAGTGTCTTCTACAAACTACAATCGATATTGCTGTGTGGGGGGTGGGGTGAATCTGCACTCAATCCTGATCTACGATCTCTTCTCAATCCTGTTAGGGACAGAGTCTGCTGAATTTTAGGGAAACTGTGTTCTACAAACTACAATCGATATTGCTGTGTGGTGTGGGATTGGAGATAGGCAGGTGTCAGTGATCCACATCCATTTTTCTGTGTGTGAGCTGCAGTGAACACAATCTTTTTGGGCTGCAGTGAACACAATCTTTTTGGGCTGCAGTGAACACAATCTTTTTGGGCTGCAGTGAACACAATCTTTTTGGGCTGCAGTGAACACAATCTTTTTGGGGTGCAGTGAACAAAATCTTTTTGGGGTGCAGTGAACACAATCCTTTTTGGTGTGCAGTGAACACAATCTTTGTGGGGTGCAGTGAACAAAATCCTTTGTGGGGTGCAGTGAACACAATCTTTTTGGGGTGCAGTGAACAAAATCCTTTTTGGGGTGCAGTGAACAACATCCTTTTTGGGGTGCAGTGAACACAATCTTTTTGGGGTGCAGTGAACAAAATCCTTTGTGGGGTGCAGTGAACACAATCTTTTTGGGGTGCAGTGAACACAATCTTTTTGGGGTGGAGTGAACAACATCCTTTTTGGGGTGCAGTGAACAAAATCCTTTTTGGGGTGCAGTGAACAAAATCATTTTTGGGGTGCAGTGAACACAATCTTTTTGGGGTGCAGTGAACACAATCTTTGTGGGGTGCAGTGAACACAATCTTTTTGGGGTGGAGTGAACAACATCCTTTTTGGGGTGCAGTGAACAACATCCTTTTTGGGGTGCAGTGAACACAATCTTTTTGGGGTGCAGTGAACACAATCTTTGTGGGGTACAGTGAACAGAATCTTTGTGGGGTGCAGTGAACACAATCTTTGGGGGGTACAGTGAACACAATCTTTTTGGGGTGCAGTGAACACAATCTTTGTGGGGTGCAGTGAACACAATCTTTTTGGGGTGGAGTGAACAAAATCATTTTTGGGGTGCAGTGAACATCCTTTTTGGGGTGCAGTGATCAAAATCCTTTTTGGGGTGCAGTGAACACAATCTTTTTGGGGTGCAGTGAACAAAATCCTTTGTGGGGTGCAGTGAACAGAATCTTTGTGGGGTGCAGTGAACACAATCTTTGGGGGGGTACAGTGAACACAATCTTTTTGGGGTGCAGTGAACACAATCTTTGTGGGGTACAGTGAACAGAATCTTTGTGGGGTGCAGTGAACACAATCTTTGGGGGGTACAGTGAACACAATCTTTTTGGGGTGCAGTGAACACAATCTTTGGGGGGTACAGTGAACACAATCTTTTTGGGGTGCAGTGAACACAATCTTTGTGGGGTACAGTGAACAGAATCTTTGTGGGGTGCAGTGAACACAATCTTTGGGGGGTACAGTGAACACAATCTTTTTGGGGTGCAGTGAACACAATCTTTGGGGGGTACAGTGAACACAATCTTTTTGGGGTGCAGTGAACACAATCTTTGTGGGGTGCAGTGAACAAAATCTTTGGGGGGGTACAGTGAACACAATCTTTTTGGGGTGCAGTGAACAACATCCTTTTAGGGTGCAGTGAACACAATCTTTGTGGGGTGCAGTGAACAACATCCTTTTAGGGTGCAGTGAACACAATCTTTGTGGGGTACAGTGAACAGAATCTTTGTGGGGTGCAGTGAACACAATCTTTGGGGGGTACAGTGAACACAATCTTTGTGAGGTGCAGTGAACACAATCTTTGTGGGGTGCAGTGAACACAATCATTGTGGGGTGCAGTGAACTCAATCTTTGTGGGGTACAGTGAACACAATCTCATACTTCTGAAGATTTGAGGGTGCTGCCTGTTCCATACTCCCCCTACTCCTCATCTAGCCTTTTAGGGGTACAAACAATAGTAATTGGGGCCTAGTGTGGTTGTGTACGTGTGATATACATACACTTTTTTTGGATCATATTTTCTATTCCGCTATTTAATCAAAAACCTTTGGGGATCAGTTAAATTGGGGGATAGTCTGTGTTGGTACGTGTGAGAGAGATCCACCTTTCCAAGTTGTTGGGGTTCATCTCATACTTCTGAAGGTTTGAGGGTGCTGCCTGTTCCATACTCCCCCTACTCCTAGCCTTTTAGGGGTACAAACAATAGTAATTGGGGCCTAGTGTGGTTGTGTACGTGTGATATACATACACTTTTTTTGGATCATATTTTCTATTCCGCTATTTAATCAAAAACCTTTGGGGATCAGTTAAATTGGGGGATAGTCTGTGTTGGTACGTGTGAGAGAGATCCACCTTTCCAAGTTGTTGGGGTTCATCTCATACTTCTGAAGGTTTGAGGGTGCTGCCTGTTCCATACCCCCCCTACTCCTCATCTAGCCTTTTAGGGGTACAAACAATAGTAATTGGGGCCTAGTGTGGTTGTGTACGTGTGATATACATACACTTTTTTTGGATCATATTTTCTATTCCGCTATTTAATCAAAAACCTTTGGGGATCAGTTAAATTGGGGGATAGTCTGTGTTGGTACGTGTGAGAGAGATCCACCTTTCCAAGTTGTTGGGGTTCATCTCATACTTCTGAAGGTTTGAGGGTGCTGCCTGTTCCATACTCCCCCTACTCCTCATCTAGCCTTTTAGGGGTACAAACAATAGTAATTGGGGCCTAGTGTGGTTGTGTACGTGTGATATACATACACTTTTTTTGGATCATATTTTCTATTCCGCTATTTAATCAAAAACCTTTGGGGATCAGTTAAATTGGGGGATAGTCTGTGTTGGTACGTGTGAGAGAGATCCACCTTTCCAAGTTGTTGGGGTTCATCTCATACTTCTGAAGGTTTGAGGGTGCTGCCTGTTCCATACTCCCCCTACTCCTAGCCTTTTAGGGGTACAAACAATAGTAATTGGGGCCTAGTGTGGTTGTGTACGTGTGATATACATACACTTTTTTTGGATCATATTTTCTATTCCGCTATTTAATCAAAAACCTTTGGGGATCAGTTAAATTGGGGGATAGTCTGTGTTGGTACGTGTGAGAGAGATCCACCTTTCCAAGTTGTTGGGGTTCATCTCATACTTCTGAAGGTTTGAGGGTGCTGCCTGTTCCATACCCCCCCTACTCCTCATCTAGCCTTTTAGGGGTACAAACAATAGTAATTGGGGCCTAGTGTGGTTGTGTACGTGTGATATACATACACTTTTTTTGGATCATATTTTCTATTCCGCTATTTAATCAAAAACCTTTGGGGATCAGTTAAATTGGGGGATAGTCTGTGTTGGTACGTGTGAGAGAGATCCACCTTTCCAAGTTGTTGGGGTTCATCTCATACTTCTGAAGGTTTGAGGGTGCTGCCTGTTCCATACTCCCCCTACTCCTCATCTAGCCTTTTAGGGGTACAAACAATAGTAATTGGGGCCCAGTGTGGTTGTGTACGTGTGATATACATACACTTTTTTTGGATCATATTTTCTATTCCGCTATTTAATCAAAAACCTTTGGGGATCAGTTAAATTGGGGGATAGTCTGTGTTGGTACGTGTGAGAGAGATCCACCTTTCCAAGTTGTTGGGGTTCATCTCATACTTCTGAAGGTTTGAGGGTGCTGCCTGTTCCATACTCCCCCTACTCCTCATCTAGCCTTTTAGGGGTACAAACAATAGTAATTGGGGCCCAGTGTGGTTGTGTACGTGTGATATACATACACTTTTTTTGGATCATATTTTCTATTCCGCTATTTAATCAAAAACCTTTGGGGATCAGTTAAATTGGGGGATAGTCTGTGTTGGTACGTGTGAGAGAGATCCACCTTTCCAAGTTGTTGGGGTTCATCTCATACTTCTGAAGGTTTGAGGGTGCTGCCTGTTCCATACCCCCCCTACTCCTCATCTAGCCTTTTAGGGGTACAAACAATAGTAATTGGGGCCTAGTGTGGTTGTGTACGTGTGATATACATACACTTTTTTTGGATCATATTTTCTATTCCGCTATTTAATCAAAAACCTTTGGGGATCAGTTAAATTGGGGGATAGTCTGTGTTGGTATGTGTGAGAGAGATCCACCTTTCCAAGTTTTTGGGGTTCATCTCATACTTCTGAAGATTTGAGGGTGCTGCCTGTTCCATACCCCCCCTACTCCTCATCTAGCCTTTTAGGGGTACAAACAATAGTAATTGGGGCCTAGTGTGGTTGTGTACGTGTGATATACATACACTTTTTTTGGATCATATTTTCTATTCCGCTATTTAATCAAAAACCTTTGGGGATCAGTTAAATTGGGGGATAGTCTGTGTTGGTACGTGTGAGAGAGATCCACCTTTCCAAGTTTTTGGGGTTCATCTCATACTTCTGAAGATTTGAGGGTGCTGCCTGTTCCATACCCCCCCTACTCCTCATCTAGCCTTTTAGGGGTACAAACAATAGTAATTGGGGCCTAGTGTGGTTGTGTACGTGTGATATACATACACTTTTTTTGGATCATATTTTCTATTCCGCTATTTAATCAAAAACCTTTGGGGATCAGTTAAATTGGGGGATAGTCTGTGTTGGTACGTGTGAGAGAGATCCACCTTTCCAAGTTGTTGGGGTTCATCTCATACTTCTGAAGGTTTGAGGGTGCTGCCTGTTCCATACCCCCCCTACTCCTCATCTAGCCTTTTAGGGGTACAAACAATAGTAATTGGGGCCTAGTGTGGTTGTGTACGTGTGATATACATACACTTTTTTTGGATCATATTTTCTATTCCGCTATTTAATCAAAAACCTTTGGGGATCAGTTAAATTGGGGGATAGTCTGTGTTGGTACGTGTGAGAGAGATCCACCTTTCCAAGTTGTTGGGGTTCATCTCATACTTCTGAAGGTTTGAGGGTGCTGCCTGTTCCATACCCCCCCTACTCCTCATCTAGCCTTTTAGGGGTACAAACAATAGTAATTGGGGCCTAGTGTGGTTGTGTACGTGTGATATACATACACTTTTTTTGGATCATATTTTCTATTCCGCTATTTAATCAAAAACTTTTGGGGATCAGTTAAATTGGGGGATAGTCTGTGTTGGTACGTGTGAGAGAGATCCACCTTTCCAAGTTGTTGGGGTTCATCTCATACTTCTGAAGGTTTGAGGGTGCTGCCTGTTCCATACCCCCCCTACTCCTCATCTAGCCTTTTAGGGGTACAAACAATAGTAATTGGGGCCTAGTGTGGTTGTGTACGTGTGATATACATACACTTTTTTTGGATCATATTTTCTATTCCGCTATTTAATCAAAAACCTTTGGGGATCAGTTAAATTGGGGGATAGTCTGTGTTGGTACGTGTGAGAGAGATCCACCTTTCCAAGTTTTTGGGGTTCATCTCATACTTCTGAAGATTTGAGGGTGCTGCATGTTCCATACTCCTCTTCCTCATCCTCCCTTTAGGGTAGGAAAAAATTTAATCGGGCCTAGTCTGTGTTTGTACGTGTGAGATACACAGTTTTTTATCCTATTCCGCTATTCAATACACACCCTTTTGGTGTAAAAAACATTAAATTGCGGCATAGTTTGCATATTTGACATTTGCATATATTGTGCCTTGTTGCGCTGTTTTGGGTACTCCACCAACATGGCCAGTGGCAATGACGCCATTCTCAGCTTAACTATCCCACTTCTATGCCTCCTTGAAAAAACAATTTGGGCGATGATGGAAGAGGATGTGGCACAGGATGAGGAGGAGGAGGAGGAGGATGAAGAGGTAACATTTCAAAGGCTTTCAGGGCAGTCATTCGCAAGGGGCTCCGAGGGTGGGTTCCTGCACACACAAACGCCAGGGACACAATTGTCCAGCAGGGGCACAGTTCTGGAGGATGAGGAGGATGAGGAGGAGGAGGAGCTGGAGGAGGAGATGGAACCATGTTCACAGCAGGGTGGCACCCAGGCCAGCTCATGGCCATCACTGGTGCGTGGCTGGGGGGATACAGAGGACACGGACGATACACCTCCCACAGAGGACAGCCTTTCGTCGCCTCTGGGCAGCCTGGCACACATGAGCGATTACATGCTGCAGTGTCTCCACAACGACCGCCGAGTTGCCCACATTCTAACTTGTGCTGATTACTGGGTGGCCACGCTGCTGGATCCCCGTTACAAGGACAACGTACCGTCCTTAATTCACTCACTGGAGCGCGATCGCAAGATGCGCGAGTACAAGCGCACGCTGGTAGACGCCATGCTGCTGGCATTCCCATCTGACAGCGGGGCCACAGTGGAAGCACAAGGCAGAGGAGGAGGAGGAGGAGGTCGCCAACGCAACCAGGGCACCGCCAGCACCTCAGAAGGCAGGGTTAGCATGGCCGAAATGTGGAAAAGCTTTGTCAGCACGCCACAACAAACAGCAGCACCAGCAGCTCAGATGGAACGTCTTAGCAGGAGGCAGCATTTTACCAACATGGTGGAGCAGTATGTGTGCACACGCCTACATGTAGTGAATGACGGGTCTGCCCCCTTCAACTTCTGGGTCTCCAAATTGGGCACATGGCCTGAGCTTGCCCTTTACGCCTTGGAGGTGCTGGCGTGCCCTGCAGCCAGTGTATTATCTGAACGGGTATTTAGCACGGCTGGGGGCGTTATAACAGACAAGCGCAGCCGCCTGTCCAGAGACAATGTGGACAAGCTCACGTTCATTAAAATGAACCAGGCATGGATCCCACGGGACTTTTCCGTACCTTATGCAGAATAGCAATGGATACCGACCTTACCCACCCATTGTTCCATTTTTGCTCTTTCTCACTCTTTTGGGGTGTACCCTCATTTAAAATTTTTGAAAAGAAGCAGTGTTGGCTACCTCGTCCTCCTCCTCAGGGCCAGATTAATGTAGGGGCTATTGGAGCTGCAGCTCCAGGCCCCTACCTTTTATATAGGCCCCGGGTTGGCCATATTCACTGTTACCGCTCTTCTGTCACTTGTAAACACAGAAGTCTGGCTTCTATGCTCGCTTCCCCAGGCAGCACCCTCAGAACCTCCCCACACAGCGTGAAGGCCGGACAAGGAGGGACAGTTGGCGATGCATGGATGTGTTTATGGGCTTCAGAGACAGCATCCCATGTTGAATTAGGCATGCATGGCTGCACCCTTCCTCCTCTGGGTGCATGGCAAGGCACGGCCCTTAAGGCCCTTCAAAATCCTCAGCACCAAGCCCATGATGCTGTTAATCCGGCCCTGGTCCTCCTCCACCGCCGCTTCCACCTACACCGCCCATAGGTGTGCGCAGCCTATTGCATTAAGGTGTGCACCCCAAAGTTGAAATACACATGCATGTGTTTGCCAGCAGGGAGAGTAATGTATCGGGGCCATGTACCTGTAGGCAAGGAGAAATAGAGCAGAGCAGGTCCCAGGGAGATCTTTCCCATCTCCTCACTGGCAATGCTATGTGCCCTAGGTGATTAGGGTGTGCCCAGGCACACCCAGCACACCCTGTGCGCACGCCTATGTCACCGCCACATCCACCACCACCTCAACCTCCCTCCTACTCCATATGGGCCTCGTCCTTCAGAGATGAAGAAGAACATTGTTTTATTTTTCTGTTTTTTTTTGTTGTTTTAAGTTATTTCCCTATCCACATTTGTTTGCAGAGCACTTGCCATGCTCTTAATTACGTTTTGCTGCCATTTGCAGCACTCTAGCCCTTTCCTTTGGTGTTTTAGAGCCATTTTAGTGCCTTAAAGTTCGGGTCCCCATTGACTTCAATGGGGTTCGGTGTCCGGGAAAAGTTCGGTAAAAGTCCGGGACACGGACCCGGACTTTTTTTTAAAGTTCGGCCGAACCCGTCGAACACGGACATCTAGGTGTCCGCTCAACCCTATAGTGGAGCAATTATTATAAGTCTTAAGAGATTAGGAGAAGTTCTGATAACAATGGGTTGTGTTGCAGGCCATTAAGGCCTGGTTCACACTATGCAGGTTGTAGTTGATGCATATTCCAGGTGCATTTTGCGTTTTTCAATACACATTTTTGATCCATTGAAGTCTATGGAACCAAAAACCAGAAAAAGGTCTCTGGCCCTTTTCATAAAAATGCACAGGTGTGAACATGACCCACAGGAAGCCATGTTAAATGGACTGTTGTGTTTCTCTGCAAAACTGAAAATGCACTAAAAAATGCATAGGGTGTGAACCAGGCCTCAAGAGTTCACCCAATGCCTGATGCAATGGGTTGTGCTCAGCCCAGCCAGAGCCTCCTTCGCCAACAAAGATTTATATGGGTACACATGCACTTGGCTGTTTGCTGAGCACATTGAAAACAATCTTAATAGGAGCTTGTTCTGCTCAGATGCTTTGGCAAAATCTGCAAGTATGGCCTTATGCATCTTGGTTGGCCCTAATTAAGTGTGTTAAAGAGTACAGCAACATTTTTCTTTTGCAAGCTAGTACAGGACCCAAGTGTCAAGACATTGAGTATGGTTACAAGTCAGGTGATATCCCTCCCCTGTCACCATTTTTCTCTTGGTTTCAGGAAAACTTGTCAGTAAGGATTCATGCTGATAGTAGAGGAATGAAGCAGCAGACAGAAATTACACTTAAGCCCCGTACACACGTACTGATCGTCGGCCGAACGATCGGCCGTCTTTTGTCCAGGGCTGTCGTGTCTGTTGAAAACCGCAAAAGACTGCACACGAATTTTGTCGGCCAACAACAGCCGACTGCAGAAGTGATGTCATGTGATGGTTAACTTTCCTTGTCTTTTTTCTTTTCTGAGCATGCCCAGTCTTGCAAATCTGCTGTCTGTCGGCCGAAATCTGTACTGACTGGCGAACAATCGGCCGTTCTGGTGTTGGCCACCAAAAATTTTAATGCCTGCACGACAGATTCTGTTCTGCCGAAAATGCGCTGTCGGCTGTCGGAAGCATCATACTAACAAGCCTACAATCGGCCGATCGGTCGTCGGCCAAATATTTACGGCCGACAATCGGTACGTGTGTAGAGGGCTTAAGTGCTCACTATATACTATAGTGACAAGTACTCACTATAGAGGGATATGTTTTGTTTATATTTGATTTTAATGTCTGAGATTTACAACCACTTTAATAGTTTTCTTCAATAGTGTCAATTATGAAATCAAAAGCTGGACACAGCTGACATGGTCCCTACCCGAGGCTTTCTCTCTTCACCCCCAACAGCTGAACAGAACGGTGGGTGTAGCAAAGTGTGGATATATTCTCTAAACTGTTAAGGCCCACACTCAAGTGAACCTGTTGCTTTGCCCTGCATGGCCAAGGCATAAGTGCATTTTATGGACCTGGACGGAAATAGATATTGCATTAAAACACTGCATATAATCGCTTACACCTTACAAACTGAGTGGAAATAATATTGAGAAACACCATCATGTGTGGAGCAGAGATGCCACTGCTTAAAGGAGAACAATGAGTGGAACATTGGGAGAAATTACTGTTTGATAGGGAGCTAGCTGGGTTGAGGGGTTTGGGAATAAGAATAATCTGAACCAGTTGTTGTAATTGGTATTTATGTACCTGGAGATTTTCTTTGTGATTTCCTTTGTTTCACAATCCTAAGTATTATACTTAAAGTGGATGTAAGCCCTCACATATACAGAGATGAAACAAATCTCCCTACATTTATTTTATTTTTTTCAGGTACTTATATAGTGCTGTCAATTTACGCAGCGCTTTACATATACATTGCACATTCCTATCAGTCCCTGCCCTCAAGGAGCTTACAATCTAAGGTCCCTAACTCACATACATACACAGTAGGGCCAATTTTTTTATACAGGATCCAATTAACCTACCAGCATGTCTTTGGAGTGTGGGAGGAAACCCACGCAGGCACAGGGAGAACATGCAATCTCCAGGCAGGTAGTGTCATTGTTGGGATTCAAACCAGCGACCCTCTTGCTGCTAGGTGAATGTGCTAACCACTACACCACTGTGCCGCCCATTACTTGTATATGTGCTGTCTTCAGCTTTCTACACTGTTTTAGAAAGTGCACATCCTGTTCATCCTGTTATATGCTATGAGTGTGGATTCTTGACACTGCAAGACAGCAGATTGGAGGAAAGGCACACACCCCCTCTCCACATAGGCAGAAACATGAAGAGCTGTGCTATGAATAGACCAGCTTTCTGCCAATCTTTTTATAGCACCCACCGGACACAAAATTAAGCCTGGTTTTATCTCAATTGACAGAGAACTTGTCAGAAGTTATCATGCTGATAACAAAAGAACAGACGAAAGTCATGGGACTTCAGGCTTTGGATAGAGATAAGAAAAAACTTTAGGAATTGATTTATAAAAGTTATAACACACCATTTCCACAATTTTCACCCAAGATTCTTCCTTTTTTAATTGGATTTCTATTAAAAAAAAAAGTGTAAATGCTTGGTGAATGTTGTGCAAAAAGATTTCCCTACATTGAGACAAGTGGACCAAATCATACCAGGAGACAATAGCCAATTAGGGAGCTACAATGTTATGTATTTCATTGGGAGAGGGGAGTTCCTTGTTCCCCCCCCAATCTTTTACTGTCCCTCTGATGAAAAATCTGCAAGAGCAGAGGAGCATGACCATTATCTTCCATAAACTGGCTTAGAACTGAAAGTCCATTTCAGTAAATTCTCACTTTTAAACTGATGCACTAATTTGATGTCATTGTCTGTTTCAGTTGAGCGAACTAAGTGTGACACACCAAAACCGAAAGAGCTTGAAAAACGTAGTTAATGCACTAAAGTTGTTTTCAGTGAAATCATTGGCATCAGAAAACTGGCTTACTGCTACACCAACAGACACATGAGTTAGAGGTTGAACAGATTTGGCTGACACTTGGTTAAAGTGGTTCTAAAGGTAGAAGGGTTTTTATCTTAATCACTTCCATACTGGGCCTATTCTGGCACTCCGCTCCTATGTGTAAAAAATCATAATTTTTTTGCTAGAAAATTACTCAGAACTCAAAAACATTATATATGTTTTATTAGCAGAGACCCTAGGGAAAAAAATGGCGGTCGTTGTAACTTTTTATGCAACATGGTATTTGCACAGCAATTTTTCGAACGTGTTTTAAAAAAAAAAAAAAAAGTTTCATAAATTAAGAAAAAACAAAACACTAAAATTAGCTCAATTTTTGATATCATGTGAAAGATGATGTTATGCTGTGTAAATAGATACCTAACATGTCATGCTTTATAATTGCGCACACTCGGGGAATGGCACCAAACTTTGGTACTTAAAAATCTCCACAGGCAACTGTTTAAAGTTTTACCAGGTTACCTGTTTAGAGTTACAGAGAAAGCCCTTGGGCTACAATTATTGCTCTTGCTCTAATGTTCACAGCGATACCTCACATGTGTGGATTGAATGCCGTTTACATATGTGGGCCTGACATATCTATGCGTTCACTTTTGCGTGCAAGCACGTGGGGATGGGGGCACCTTCATTTTTTATTTGTTTTTGTTTATTTTATTTATATTTCTTATTTTTTTTACATTTTCCCCTAAATTTTTCTTATCACTTTTATTCCTATTACAAGGAATATAAATATCCCTTGTAATAGGAATAGTGCATGACAGGTCCTCTTTATGGAGAGATCTGGGGTCAATAAGACCCCAGATCTCTCCTCCAGGCTAGAAAGCAGTGGTGGCTGGTGCTCCATGGGTTGGGGTGATGGCAGACGGACCTGACCACGGACAACACCAGCTCCAGCCCGCACCGCAGGCCATACCCCCCGGTCACCGGCTCACTCACCTGGTGCTGCCCCCGGACTGACATGTGGAGGCTTCCCCCTCAGTCTCCTCTGTGTCCCCCTTTGTTGCTCGGGCTTCCCCTGCATCTCCTCCCTCCCCCCCCCTTCGCCAATAGGATGGCTTCTCCTTTTGGCCAATCGGGAAACGGGTCTCAAGAATTCGTGTGACAATAGCAAATATTCATTCGCTATTGTCACACAATTGGGTGGGCTCAGGACGCAGTGCTCTGCGCCCCGAGCCCACCCTTTTTTGAAGCCTATTAGAGCCTCTGGCTCTAATCAAGTGCTTCAAAAAAATCCCCCATTGGAATCCAGGTATCCAGTGCCTTGCATGTAGATTAAGGGGCTGTACGCATGGATGGGGGGGCGGCGCCCCTGTGCCCCTAATGGACGGGCCGCCACTGCTAGAAAGCCTAAGATAAAAAGAAAAAACAATTTCGGCTTTCCGGACGAGATCACGGCAGTATTTACAACTGCCAGACTGGACGTGGCGTCATATTGTCGGGCCCAGGCCTCTGAGAGTCAAAGAGGCTGCCGTGGACCATCTGGTCCTCGGTATTCTCTATGGTGTATTTCCGCCACCGGCGGATGCCTTCTCCAGCTCGTTGATCACATGGGCGAGACATCATTCATATATCCCCACTCAAAGCCCAGGACGTCATATGTGGTATTGTTGTATGGAAGTGTTTTTTAAAGTGGATGTAAACCCTCACATATACCCAGTGAAGTAAACAGTCTCAGATGATACACAGTGATGAAACAAATCTCCCCACATACGTTTTATTTGTATATCTGCTGTCTTCAGCTTTCTACAATGTTTAGAAAGTAAACGTCATGTTAGAATTTCTTCCTTTTCCAGCACTGGGTGTAGAGTCTTGTTATACACCGTGTGACAGCTGATTGGAGGAAAGGCACACCCCCCTCCACATATGCAGAGGAAGGAAAAAACATGCAGAGCTGTACTGTGAATAGACCAGCTCTCTGCTAATCTAGTTCTATGCACCCACCCTGACACAAATTTCCAGCTGCTTTTATCTCCTCTGTCGGAGAGCTTGTCAGACGTAATCATGCTGATAATAAACGGAACGGAGCAGCAGAAACAAACGGACTTAGGCCTTTGGAGAGAGATAAGTAAACACTACAGCTATATGTGCCCAGGTCAGATTTCATGAATGGGGTTTACATCAATTTTAATGCATTCTATGCATTAAAAAAAAAAAACCTTCTGTATGCAGCTCCCCAGCCCCCTAATACTTACCTGAGCTCCAACTTGATACAGTGATGTTCAATAAGAGACTCGGCTGCTCCCACTACTGTCAATCAAAGTCAGTGAGTCAATGAGGAGAGGGGGCAGGGCTTAATGGCGGCTCTGTGTCTGAATGGACACACAGACTTGACTCTGCTCTGGTGCCTCCACAGCAAGCTGCTTGTTGTGGGGGCACTCGGAGGGGGCCAGGAGCGCCACTGAGGGACCTGAGAAGAGGAGGATCTGGTCTCCCCTGTGCAAAACCACTGCACAGAGCAGGTAAGTATAACATGTTTGTTATTTTTAAACAACAAAAAAGATACTTTAATATCATTTTAAGCACATTCTACTCACTACACCCCCTCTGCTCCCTCCCTTCCTATTTGTGTTTTAGCTTTAGCCCTGCAAGGATATAATGACATCACTCACTGTCTCTGCCATACGTTATATTACAGTAAAAGTGTACAGACCAGTTAGGATGAGTTATGGGAGTGCAGTAAACACAGTATTTTCCACTGATATAGAATCAGTAGAAAACACATTTCTAATATATCAAGTAAAACTCCTTTCACATTTTTAATGTATATGCAAATATTTGCATTTACTCTTGGTGCGCTGACATTGTGAAATACACAGTAGAATAAATGTAGCTCATTTGCATCTCAGATGCATTGTGATTATGGTAGCCATACATTACCTTGCTAGAAGAAAGTGCTTGCTATTGGTATTTAGGTGCACATTTTCAAAATGCTAAGTCTTATACATATTCTACATTTATCTGTTTCTAATCAAATGCATAAGCAACATTTGTTTTATTATTTCGAAATAAACTTAAGAAATTACTGTTTACTCTTGGTATGGTCAATTAACAATATGTTATAGTATTAAGTAAATATGTTGTTGAAATAACGTGGTGCACCATATTAAAAGTAACTAAACTTTAAAGTATACCTAAAGGCAAAACGTTATTTATCAGTGGGGGAGGGATTAGAACACCTGTCAGGTTTTTATTGCTGTCTGTGCCCCCATTACAGAGATGTTTTCTCTCTATTTGTCCTGTTTACTGTTATCACCAAAAGTGAAAGTAAAAGAAAATACCAAATTTTGGGTTGTTCCTGGAACAGTTATAGAGGGACGATCTTCCAGTGGGGACACTCAGCTTGGTGATTCTGGTGACAACCAGGGATTCCTTAACTTTGGAGGTATTCCCCATACTTCCTGTTTTGGCTATGATACAGAAAGTGGAAGGAATTCTCCCCAAAGGGATATAAATGGCAGAAGAAAAGCTGACAATGGTTATATCCCTCCCTTAGCCCATGCAGTATGAAAAATTAAAACATTTGCCATTAATTCCACTTTAACCTTTTAAAGAAAACAAAAAAATAACATCCACCATGAATACTTAACCTAGTCCTATTCTAGTTTGGCAATAATGCCATTACGCTTTTGGTAATGCTGCCAAAAATTGCAGTGATTGCTGTTAGTAAACTGCTAGCTTCTGCTAGATCATGGGAACATTATTCTGAATTAAAGCACTGCATTTAGTGGCCAATGACACTGCATGTTTGGGTGACAATAATACAGCATAATGTACCTTTAAACAAAAATCTCAGGATAGCCTCATGAACTTTAAAATAACCTAAAGCAGTATTAAACACAAAAGCAAACATTTATTATATTGTAGCTTAGCAATTTTCATTCATTTTCTTTTTTAAGTTCTTTTTTTGATTTTCGCCTGGTTATCTGGCCAGTAACTCTGTTGTTTTTCAACAGAAAAAGATGTCCTGCAGATGAAGCAGCTGGAGGGTTGAGACAAACCATTTACCACTGACAGGGTGCTTACAATGGTCAGGTTTTTTATTTACATAAAACTTTTTCCCAAAAGGAACAAAATGATTGCTGCAACTGTTAAAAAAAAATGTTAGCTGGAGTTTGACTTCAATTTGTTAGCGTATCTATAACTGATAGTATATCTAACACTACCCTCCTCCAAGATTGGCAATGCAGCTGTCCAAAGGTGTCTCTGTTGCTCCATCATCCAGAGTAGGGTCACTCTAATACAGGAGGCGTGTTACTGCTCAGATCACCAGGTGAAAACAGAGGGGAAAAAAAAAACTAAAAAAGATAACTAATGCAGCCACCACATCTAATGATTGGTAATCCGCAATATATTACATTTTTGATTTTGGGTTTAATACAGCTATAATTTGAAGATGGGAAACATTATTTGAAACAATAGGCATAAGCGAATAGAAAATAGGTTTGCATAAATTTTTTTTTAAATTTGACAATTTTTATTGGGTTTTATTTTTTACAGATACAGACCAATTAAACCATAAAAGAATAAAACATACATCAGGATAAACAACAAGAAAAGAGAAAAAAAAAAACCCAACACAACCCCCCCCCCCGAAGTGTGAAAAAAAATTATTCATCATTATGCTCATTGTGAATCCAAACTCAGCATATCACACTTGTGGCAAATCCAAGCACACCCACAAAAAAGAAGAAAAAAAAAAACCCCACTAAAGAATAATCTAAACAAACGTGCACGTGTTCAAATAATCCCCCCATGAAAGGGGGTAATAAATAAATTGAGAAGACCCTTCCTTGGGATTTAGTGCAAAATGTGTCTTTCCCCCTAATGGGAATATCGTGTATTTAGAGGCATAGCCAGACCTTGTAAGACCCCCTAGGATCTTACATAAAGAAAGAAAAAAAAAAACCCTTGAAAAATTTGACAACATAAAAGGGTAAGGGTCGGGAGGGGAGGAGGGCACATACCCATGCAACGCAAAATCTACACCTCAATAGAATTGGAGTAAACCTCTGACCCAGTGAAAGATACCCACAGCAGCCACCAAGCTCTAGTCACCTCCTCTGAATTTTTTAACACCGATGTCAGTTCCTCCATCTTATGAATCTCTTTAACTTTTTCGAACCACATTTTCAGAGAGGGAGTCTGAGTTTGTCTCCATAGAATAGGTATGCATGCCTTTGCAGCATTTAAGAGTCTAAGTGTCAGAGATTTTATATATTTTTTTGATGATCCCTTTGTAAGATGCAGAAGACATAAAGCGGGATCATCCTGTATCTCTACCTCTGTCAACTGTTTAATTATTACAGCGATTTTCATCCAAAATACCCTTATCAGGGGACATGACCAGAAGATATGGACCATAGTCCCTACTTCCGATCCACAACAACTGTCCGTGTATTTCTCATCCATTTTATGTAGCACCTCAGGGACTCTATACCACCTAGTGAGTATTTTGTAGCCCATCTCCTGGATCTTACAATCCATAGATGTTTTATGAACTGTAGCCAAAATTTTGTTGACTTGTCCAGGGGTTAAGGATATCCCAAGCTCATGTTCCCACCTCTGTATAAACGAGAGGTGTTGATCTTCTTGCTCTTCTGACAGCCATGTATAAAATAGAGATATCAAATGTTTGGGCGGGGCCTTCGAGATACATATCTCTTCGAAGGGTGTTAATTTCCTAGGGACATACCCCCCTTTCTGATATGTCCTCAGGAAGTGTCTTAATTGAAAAATACTGAAATAATCCAGATCAACATCTGGCCATTCCGCAATCTCTTCCTGTGTAGGTATTTGCCCCTTCTTCCATATACCATATATACAAAGGTTTGCATAAATAATGTTCTAGATTATTTATCTAACTAATATGGATGGGCAAACGACCTCCTGTTCGGTTCGCACCAGAACGTTCGAACATCGCGAAAGTTCAGAATCGAACAACGAACCCCACTGAAGTCTATGGGACCCGAACTACAAAAAACAAAAGTGCCCATTTTGAAGGCTTATATACAAGTAATTGGGCATACAATGGTTATGGGGGTCTGGGGACTACCCTGGGGGACATGTATCAATAACAAAAGTTTGTAAAAAACATCATTTTTAAATGAGCAGTGATTTACTGATGCCTAAAATGAAAGCATCAGAATGACAAATAACAATAAAAATGAAAAATTCCTTTCACTATTGTGCCTGGGGGATCCCCTTAGTCAACCTGTAATGTGGCACATCTGTATATAGAAGCTGCTGCAGAAATAATTAAATTTATAAAGCCAAAAAAAATGATATTTTCCCTGCAAGCTTTCTTTGTTTTGTAAACAACGGCTTGGGGAGCCAGTCTGTACGATGAGGCCACAATGCAGTGCACTGGGAACAGGATTAGAAATTTTTTGGATAAATTCTGGTGTCACTTCCGCAGACTTTGGATAGAAGTAACAGGTACAGAAAAAAATTGTCTTTGGGTGTCCAAGGTGCCTTCACACCGTAACTCTATATAGGTACTCTTAATGAAAGCAAAAATTGCCTTGCTGTCACAAATTGAAATGATATGCACCTGTCAAACAGATGCAGAAAAATTGGTCTTTGGGTGTCAGTGGTGCCTTCAGACCATAACCCTATAAAGGTACTCTTGATGAAAGCAAGAATTGGCCTTGCTGTCAAAAATTGAAATGATATGCACCTGTCAAAGAAAAATTGCGGAAAGTGCGGAAAAATTGGTCTTTGGGTGTTAATTGTGCCCATGAAACTTACACCAAAACAATCTTCCTGGTGAAATCAACACCCACAACACTAGGCTTCCTAGAAGTCTTGCAGAGATTCCACATCCAAAAAACACTTTATCAGAGACATCAGCATCAGGGGCTTTATAGCTGCTGGTAATCCAGGACTGATTCACTTTGATAAACAACAGATGGTCCACGGAGTCTGTGGACAGACGCGTTCTGTTATCAGTAACATAAACCTCCAGCAGCACTGAATGCCCATTCAGAAAGCATACTGGATGGATCAGTATAAAGTTGAGCTGCAGGGAAGCCCAGCAGCTCAATTGTATACTGGGCAGGTTCTGGCCAGTAGTTTATTCTCATGGCCCAGTAACCCAGTGGATCGTCAATTGGAAAGCTCTCTATCTCCATCTCTATTTTCTCCCCTAGATAATCGTTCACCATATGATGCAGACACTGCCAATGGGATGTGGAAGCCAAGAGCCCTGGGCAGCGAAAACAAAAAGAATTGTGAAATGCATCACTTAGGCAGCCGCCTTCTCCACCGCTTCTCTCTTGACCAACAGAAGCCTCAAAACTACGTTTTCCACGACACTATAACCTACCAAGCTGGGAAAAGCATTCGATAAACTCCTCTTTAAAGTGTCCTCAATAGATTTCATCTTCTGCACCCTCTGTGGGGATGGGATGGGTTCTGAGACGTTCCCCTTATAACAGTGGTCAAGGAGGGTTGCCAACCAATAGTGATCCTTGTCCTTGATGCCACGTATTCTTGGGTCCCTTCACATGCTTTGAAGCATAAGGGGGCCTATGCACTGCCAGTTTGCGGAGGCATGAGAAGCACTCTCCTCGGGGTCATTGAGGATTACAGTATCTGGAACTGCCTCCTCCCAGTCACGTACTACTCCCAAGGGTTCGGGGATGGAAAACCATGTGTTGAGGGTTGACTTATGTCTTCCTCCACTTCAATGCCTCCACAGCTGCCAGAATCCTTCGCCTCCTCCCTCTCCTCTTGTGCGTTTTGTGGAATAGGAAGAATGGTGTCTGCATGAAGCAGGACTTGAGAGGAAAGGAAGTCCTCCTCTTCCTCCCGCTGTTCTGCCTCAAGCGCCCTGTCGATAGTGCCATGCAGAGTCTGCTCCAGCAGGAACACAACAAGGATTGTGTCACTGATGCATGCATTGTCAGGGCTCACCATCCTTGTGGCCTCCTAGAATGGTGACAGTACAGTGCATGCATACTTTATCAGCAGCCATTGGCATGGGGAAAAAAAGCGGAACCAGCCGGATGCTGTCATTGTGTCATACTCACACAGGTACTCATTGACAGCCCTCTGCTGCATGTGCAGCTGCTGCAGCATTGTTAAAGTCGAGATCCACCTGGTGGGCATGTCACAAATCAGGCGGTTTTTGGGCAGGTGCAATTCCTGCTAAATTTCAGCCAACCTAGCACTGGCTGTGTATGACCGCCTGAAATGGCTACAGAATCTTCTGGTCTGCTTTAGCAGATCTTCCAACCCTGGATACTGATTTAGGAAATGCTGCACCACAATATTGAGGACATGTGCCAGGCATGGCACATGTGTCAACTTTCCTTGTCTAAGGGCAGACAGGGGGTTTGTGCCATTATAGCACACCACCCTTCCTGGCTCCAGCTGGCGTGGCATGAACCACCTCTGGGCCTGCCCCTGCAGAGCTGCAAGAATCTCTGCTCTAGGGTGGTTCCTGTCCCCTAGACACACCAACTGAAGCACTGCATGGCACCTTTTAGCCTGACTCTTAGCCCCTTAAACACTCAGGAGGTACTTGTGGTTCATAGAACAATTCAGCAGAGGAGGACATGGAGGAAGAGGAGGGGGAGGAGGAAGAGGGGATAGAGCTGACAAATCTCACATCATCACCACTAACTGTATGAAGACGTGGCGGCACAACAAGCTGCAGCACTGAGCCCTGTCCTGCATCCTTTCGAATTGCAAGCAGAGTTGTCCAGTGTGCTGTGAATAAAATATAGCATCCCTGACCATACTTGCTGGACCACATGTCAGCAATAATGTGGATTTTGTGGCTGACTGCCTTGCCCATCAATGCCACAACATTGCCTTCCACATTATGGTACAGAGTTGGAATGGCCTAACGTGAAAAGAAATATGGACTAGGAAGCTGCCATTGTGATACAGTACATTCTGCAAATTCACAGAAGGGGGCAAAATCCACCAGATGGAAAGGAAGAAGTTGTAAAGCCAGCAGCTTTGACAAGCCTGCATTTAGACGCTGGGCATGTGGGTGGCAGTGACTGTATTTTTTTTCCGCTGCAGCAGATGGGGGAGATAAATTTGCCAAGTATAGTCTACAGCTGTTCGTGAGCTACTGGCAGATGTGCTGCAAGGACCTGTGACACCCTGGATTGCCAATTTGAGTACCAGTGTTATCCCCTCTCTGTAGGCTCATATTCATATTTCTCAACCTCAGAACCAACATCTGAATCAAATAATGGCTATGCATTATCAAGGGGCAAGTGGCTGATGCTGTGTTCAAAAAGCTCAGATGATTCCTCCATGTCTGATGCTGGGACTATGGAAGGAATAGCTGTGGACAAGGAGGCAGATTTAGCCACTCTGGCAGCTGCAGTGGACTGCGCACTAGTCTCTGCCTGGGTGACGAAGGATGAGGAGGATCAGGATGGTTTAGTAAGCAAGTCCACCACCTCCTCTGCATGCTGTGGCTGGATTACTTGGGCAACATTACTAAACAGAGGAAATTATGCCCTGAACATCCACCTATGCCTGTGGACACATACGCTGCTGCCCCCCCACAGTGCCATGGGAATGTCTGCCTCTCCTTTTTGGCCTCCCAGACATGATGGGAAGGTGCATATTAACAAAATGTAATAAAGATATGGAAATATGTACATGGGTGTACTTTAATCAATGGAAAGTGGTGTTTGGTGCACTTTTAGTACCCACTACACAGACACACTCCACTGACACACTACAATATACTGCAGTAAAACTGCACTAACGCATATAAATATACCGCATTAAACGTGCACTAACGCACAGAAAGATACTGCATTAAATGTGCAGTAACACACTGAAATATACTGTGTTAAACGTGCAGTAACGCACATAAATATGCTGCATTAAACTCGCAGTAACGCACATAAATATACTGCATTAAACGTGCATTAACGCACTGAAATATACTGCACTTATGAGCGCATAACGTACTGAAATATACTGTGTTAAATGTGCACTAATGCACAGAAATATACTGTATTAAACTTGCAGTAATGCACGGACATACGCTGCGTTAAACGTGCACTAACGCACAGAAATATACTTTGTTAAGTGTGCACTAACGCATTGAAATATAAAGCAGTAAACCTGCCCTGACAAAACAAACTGACACTAAAGTAAAAATGAATGGTTAGGTCACTACTAGAGTTGAGCGGACACCTGGATGTCCGTGTTCGGCGGGGTTCGGCCGAACTTGAAAAAAAAGTCCGGGTCCGTGTCCCGGACTTTTTCCAAACTTTACCCGGACACCGAACCCCATTGAAGTCAATGGGGACCCGAACTTTCAGGCACTAAAATGGCTCTAAAACACCAATGGAAAGGGCTAGAGTGCTGCAAATGGCAGCACAATGTAGTTAAGAGCATGGCAAGTGCTCTTAAAAAAAATTCCCCTTTAAATTAATTTTTTAATAGCAGATTAGAACAGCAATCTGTAGTGAAATATAGCTGAACGCTGCACACAACAGACTGATAAAAATAGATTTTTTTCTCCCTCCTCCTCCTCCTCAGTGGGCTCAAGTGAGGGCAAAAAGATTGTATACTGCACCACCCCCCACACAGCAAAATCGATGTAGACTGTCCCTGCCTAATCTCCAGCCTGTCCCTAATATGCTCAATAAGATCGTTCACTGCACCACCCCCCACACAGCAAAATCAATGTAGAAGACTGACCCTGCCTAATCTCCAGCCTCGCCCTAAAATGCTCTAATAACTTTCCCTGCCTGCACTCCGACCTGTCCCTGCATTCTTTTCGGACACAATTTTTCACAGAATCACTGTCTGTCCCTAATCAGCAGCCAGTACGTATGATGTGTGCTCTGTCCCTAAACTACAGCAGAATGACGCGGCGCGCTGGGGCTCTCGAACTTATAAAGACATGGTCACATGCTTCAGATGGCCAATCACAGCTACTAATACATTAGTAGGCATGGCTGTGATGGCGCACACCAGTTAAACGCTTGTTGATTGGCTGTTGAAAGCCCACCATTAAAAGCACGCCATTACATACAAAACAGGAAATAAAATGACCGAACACGGATTTTAAACCCGAACATACAGTAAAGTTTTCGGGTCCGTGTTCGGGTAACAAAAATCCAATTATTCGGTACAAACACGAATAATACAGTCCGTGTTCGCTCAACACTAGTCACTACACTCACACCGACTGAACTATCTCTAGATTCACACTAAAGTTATCATGAACGTTTACTGCATTCACACTGACTAAACTATCACTAGATTCACACTAAAGTGACACTAAAGTAAAAATGAATGGTCGTACTACACTCACACTGAATGAATAAACACTAGATTCACAATAAAGTAAAAATTAATGGTCACTACTCTCACACTGACTAAACTATCACTAGATTCACACTAAACTGATATTCTACACCGACAATAGAATCAGAATAGCACACTATAGCATGCTCTCTAGAAGCACTGAACAGAGCCCTGTTCTATATCTCTCCATGCTGATATCAAATTACAAATGGCTGCTATTGAAAGAATACTTTTATAGTGTGGGGTGGGACTAAGAGCAATGAGCCATGATTGGATAGAGTCATCATTTCTTTCTCCAATCATGGCTCTGACAGTGCTCTGTTCCCTGATTGGGCAAAGCTTTCATTGCTTCAGCCAATCAGGGCTTCCAATGCACTGTGTGGTGGCGCAGTGCATTGTGGTCATTCGGCGGGCCAAACAAATGGTCGAATGCCCTGATAATTTGGGTATTCAGCGAATGGGTGACCAGCCAATGTTTGGCCCAAACTCCTGCTTGGGCCCAACTGTTCGCCCATCCCTACTAACTATATTTAAAACTTTGCTAAATTTACAAGCATACGGTTAATCACTTTACCGAAAGTTTACATGCATATTTTGTCAAAAAAACAACAATTTACATGAAAAGGGGGCTTTAAAAGAAAAAAAGAATAATAGTTTATGTAGTTGTGTTGGTCAGTGTGATTTGAGTGGAGCAAAAATTGGGGCTTCCTTTGTGTCCTGATACCCACTTCAAAGGATGTATGTACTAAGAAAAATACAAAGGTTGCCATCACTGACCTCGTTCTGAGAATGCTAATTGCTTAGCTCACTTTAGCATCAATCAATTCTGAGCCACTTACCTAGAATAAGCTTGAAAAATAGACATTCAAAGCAAACCTAATCTGGCTATACTACTGCTTATCTATTTCAATAAATGTGTCCTGTTCAAGGTTTTGTGTGGAGATCTACACCTATTGGCAAATGTTCTCTGCAGGTTATGCAGAGAACACACTGCTAGGCACTGGAATACCCACACTGCACTTTACATTTTACAAAAGAAAAAAAAAAACATAAAATACAGACACAGTCTGGAGTATTTCTATTGATTTCTAGTGGTTTGTGAGAGGGAGATAAGACTCTTCATTATAAATCATGATTGAGGTATTGCCAATGTTACGGCTGCCATGACATTACTGAAATTGCCCTGGAATTCAACAACTTGTGAATAAATCAAACCACAATCATCTTTATTTGGATTTAAATGGCCATAGCAGCCTTTTTTTAATTAATAATCACAAGTAACAATAAATACAGCTTTTATTTTAAAATTAGGTAACAACAATAAATGTAAATAACTGACCTTCTAGTAGGTCTTAGGTTTTTGAACGCACATGTAATCTAACAACTGGCTGTATCTCCCACCACCTTCCATCAAGCCCCCAACTACAACTACACCACCTCAGGGACAATTTCTTAACAAGTAACCACCCAATACAGCCCAATAACCAATTAAACATTACTGATGTCACTTAGTAGAGGGTACACCCATACCTGAGATGGACCCAACCCATCATTCTCCAAATACTTTTAACCATCCCCACCTTCAAAAACCCTGAGACTCCTGCCCCAGACACCCAGAAACCTTACACTTGGCAGCCTCCCACAGCCTTAACGTCTGCTGGATGCCATCCTACAAACTCAAAAACCACATAACATAAACCACATCAATCCACCCCACTCTGACCTCATTCCATGAACAGAAAAACATGTCATAAAAATATGAGGTTGAATATACAGCCAAAAACACTGAGATTCCCAGTGACCTTCAGTATACTTTGTAACACTTGATCATCCAAACCCCAGTGGGCTGCCTCGAAACCTGCAGACAGAAAGCATTTCTTAAAGACCAAACTAAACTGAAATTTCAACAATGCATAACCATTATTGTGTTTGTAGAAAGGCCCAGGACTTACAGACCTAAGCTCCAACCAATCCCAAACTGCATTCACTGGGCAAGCAGAACAGTTGGTAATCTATCCCAACTGAACCCAAGCCCCACATTCCAACTGATCAGTTTTCGATTTCTGGATCAGCAAAGAAACCTTATCACCCTGTTCAATGATACTGCTAATAATATGGGGAACAACTCCAGTAGTAACAGATTGCTAGGAAATCTGTACTTCTCCAGGAATTTGGCTAGCTCCCCACACTCAAAAGGCCACACAAATATGCTACATACCCCATCAATCATACCATTTCTGTATATAAGTCTAAATAGAAATTCAATACTACAGCCTTCATCCACAATGAACATCCTTTGTAATTATTGAGAAACATCTCCCACAACCTTAGATCATCCTGATGCTCCTTGCTCAATCTTAGTAATAATTCATGGTGTTAATCCTGACAGTGACAGCCACCAAACGTCTGCAAAACGCTCCCCATAGGAAAAATACAGTAGGTGAAATTCAGTTTGCCTTTAAGTGGTTACAGAGATTGCAATTGTAATTTTTTTTTTTGCCACTGAGTAGCAGAAACTGGCACATGCAGGTAATCCAGTTTGCCAATTGGCAAAAGGCATTCCATCAACATGGTGTCAACGACAATGCTCAAGTATCAGTAGTTGGGCACTATTTTTTTACTGCCACCAGTGGTAAGCCAAAGACTTCAAAGACATGTTGAATTGCAGTTAACAATGTAAAGGCAGGCCTTTGTACCCGAGGGCCTATAGTCAAAAAATTGTCCAGGTAGTCAATAATGGATTACAGACCAGACACATCCCTTTTCACCCACAGCGCACAAAGATGGGTCAGTGGCAACATTGTCCTAACTGCACTTAGGGTGGAAGTGATGATGTATAAGGCAACATTTTTTGGGTTCCTGCCATTCTCCCCACTTCCTTAGCCAATTTATCCAAAACATCCTCAGAATGAAACTTTGCAGATTTTAAATTATCTGCAACTGGAGGAAGTCTGGACAAAGTACAAGGCAACCGAAAGTCTCCAGAAAACCCCCATAAAAAAACCTGGGCAGCATGCTGGCTTGGATACTCACTTACAAATGTTGCTATTTTTTTTCCACCCTCACTGTTGTCCTCCCTTTTTCCAGCATTGGTCACTGTAACCTTTCCATGCTTGAAACATTTAGAAAATGGGTATAAACCTCTGCATCCAGAACATTTATGACAAAAATTGTAGAATTCCATAAATCTATTTATTAAAAGTTAATTAATCTGCCAACAAAACAACTTGCACTTTGCATGCTGGGTTTTTCCCTCCCCTTCCCATTTGAGGGGGGGGGGGGTTAGCTCCTCTTGCTTGAGTCATGAGTTGCATACATTTTACCCATTAGTACATGACACTTGCTTCCAGGGATGTCCAGACAGGGGTACATTCCTTCATACCTTTTGGAGCTGTAGAGCTCTTTGGTCACAATGGCAACAAGCCACTACTAAGGTGTTTTTTCAGATTACAGACCAGCAAATAACTTTGACATATCAGATATGTCTTCTTTACGCCGATCTCCCAGAGGTTCCACCCCCTTGCCAAAAACTGACAGATACATTATTCAGTTATTTTCAGTTGGCTATAGTCCCGAATTGGCGATCTCCATCTGTGCCTTGGTCCCAGGTGCTCCATCATATGGAGTCCATACAACTAATGGAGAGGATACAACACACCATTATGGACTCCATGCGCATCTTCAACTGTAAATGGGAATATTGGTCAGCCTATTAAACTATAGATGGACCCTTGTGAGTTCCCATTTCTAAATAAATTGTTATGTTCGCATGGTTCTATCGAGCCTGCTTTAGTTCAAGTGATTCATAAATTTTGTTTTCTTTGGCAAGAAATTGATATATATGATGTATAAATCTTTTTGATGATATGATTCTTCATTCCACTAGCCCACATTTTCATAATTTTGTTTTTATTTATATTTCAATTGCTCTTCCATGTTTCCATCAGATAAATTTAATTTGTACCATACTTAACCACTAAAGGACCGCCCGCCGCAGTTATACTGCAGCAGGCAGCCCCTCCTGTGCAAACCGACATACGTATACGTCTGCCGCGTGCCTGCAGCTAGGGGGCGAGCGCATGCACTCAGTAGTGGGGACTCCGATGCATGGGGTAGGTGGCTCCGATTGCCGCCTGACACCCGTGACTGCTCCCCGCTGAGAGAGAAAGAGTTGTAAGCACAGCTGTCCGTTCTTCTCTCTGGAATGATTACAGAGCTCCTGTGATCGTGCTATATAGGATCACAGGTCTCTGTGATCATTTCACAAGCCCCGCCCCCATACAGTTAGAATCACTCCCCTAGGCTCACATTTAAAACTATACCAAAATCAATGTAGCAGAAAAAACATTTTGCAGAGTCTGACAAACATACCCCATCTGAGTTCACATCCACTTTTTGTGGTTCACAGCTGCCCTAGTAGCCCTGGCTGGTGTATCCATGGTAGGAATCAGCGCAGCATCGCCCTGAACTGTGTCACAAGCTGCACAGCTATTTGTCCAGATCCCGATGGAGCAGCAACTTCTGCTGGCACTGGATCCTCCTCTAGAGCTGACTCTGTCTCCTTGGATGCAGTTAGTTCCCATTCAGACCAGTCATCCTCAGCAGGAGCACCGGTTCCCTGTGCAGGGTTAACAGAGCCTCGAAAGGGGCACCAGTTATTAATGCCATTGGCAGCCGTCTCTCTGCCTGCTCAGATATCCTGTTTCCTCTTCCTCTGTTATGCACTCTGCTCAGAGGGCTTACAGAGGGTTACAGAAGCAGATCACTGGTCCAGATTAAGGGATAACAGTGCGGCAGCAGGATCCCTGGAACCGTGGCTTCTCCAGACTGCCCCAGGTAACTGGCCATCTATTATGAATGCTTCTCTCCCATGCTGGGCTGCACCAAACAGCAGGCAATGAACCCACAGAGCTGGCCACATGTTCCAGAGGGTAATCAAAGTGGGCTCAAAAGCAGGTGGTTGACACAAATCTCCTGCCTGGGTTCCACCTAGAAAGTGGATTCCTCCAAGCCCCTCCTGTTGGTGCTGAAAGATCTCAAATGGGTGTCCCAGATATGCAGCTAACCTTGAGGACCGAGGCGCACAGGAGGCCTTGATTTCCTAGCACGTGGACATTCTTTGGCAGGTGAGCAAGGGCTAGGAGCCTGCCCAGACCTCTGCAGCCTACCTGAGTGCTGGGCTCAGAACCGTTGAAATCATGCTTTCCAGCCCCCCCCCCCCCCCCATTTTATTTTTTTTAGCAGGATGAAGAGAAGGGAGAAGCCGACGCCGTCACTGCTCTAAGTCACCCATGAGGGGTCCCTTCTATCAGACTACTAGAGCCCTACCTTACCCCACCCCTCTCCTCACCAATAAGGTAAGAGCATATACTTTTGAAACAAAATATAATTTACCTTGCACTAACTACAGCCTAAACTTCTCAACTCATGACTCAAGTCATGTCAGTCTTTCACGTATGCTGTGCATACAGCTCCTGGCCTAATACTTTCCCTTAGTACAGGCTTCCTTTAAAATGATATAGTGTGTGTATATATTACTTTTTTTTTATTCTCTGGCCTAATGTCTGTTGTGCCATCAAAGTAAGAATTTTAGACAGATCTCCTGATTGTGCCCTAAAGCATAATTCAGTGTGATGTTCAACAGTGGTTAGATACTGTAGTATGTGCCTGAGGCAGACTGGCAGTCTTTTGACTCAGGGGATACTTTATTCTTAGTGACCTAGATAGGAGGACATCAGTAGCAGTGACACTTCCATTACTCAAACACAAATCCTTGGAAAGTGTTGGCAATGTTCTTCGTAGTTTTAAAAAGGTCCAGCTGGTGTAAAGTCCCTTGGGAAAGACATTTCTTAATTACAACTACTGAGCTGCAGTTTCATCTATATATTTTTAATTATGCACATACTGTGCTTATGGTATTTACCCTTCCACCATGTTTGTGTTATTTTTATGTTTGTTTGCATTTTAATGCTGCCCATTGCAAAAAAAAAAAAAATTCTATGTTCAAAAAAGTAGCTCACATAATGGTATACAGTAAGTAGATTTAAAATTGCCGGTTCATACATATGCAATGTCAGACATATGCGATGTCAGACATTGCATGTGATTGGCACCTCACTGCTCTGCAAATCACATGCGATGTCAGTGCATTGCGCATTTAGCCATACAGATTGTATGGCTGAATTTGCATTGCATTCGGACCAAAGTAGCGCAGGACCCTTTTTTTGGTCCACACAAGAATCGGATTGCATGTTTGTTCACACCTATGCAATCTGATTCCTGTCCGAATTGACAGTTTGCACTGTGATGTGCGAACTAATCTGTGGGTGTCATTAACTTTGTATTGACACTCCCAGCACTGTGCATATGGCAGTGTGAACTGCCCGTGAGATGGGTGCGATGCGGAACCCGCAGTGGATTTGCAGGGTTCCTGCATCGCACTAATGTGAATTGGCACTAAATCTAAACAGTACATTAATTTAAGAGGACTTTTCAGCAACTTTGCATAAATAAATTCCTGAAATGACACAATATACAGCAACAGAGTACTTTTTCAATTAAACAGTTCCTTTTACCATGAAAAGGCAGTCCTTGAGCTCCTGTCTAGTGACTTTGCCAAGGTTAGGATGATGTCATAAGCAGTGTTAATTTTGGCAGCAAATTTCAATTTAGTTTTAGTCTTAGTCTTAGGACTAAAATGGCATTTTAGTTTTAGTCCTATTTTAGTCTTCTGCAAGTGTTTTAGTTTTAGTCGTATTTAGTCGACTAAAACTCCAGTATATTTTAGTCGACTAAAACGCCCTACATTTTAGTCGACTAAAACTCATTTTAGTCGACTAAAACTCATTTTAGTCATCTATAATCGAATGGGTGTAGTTCAATTGTAATTTGTAATGCATTATTTAAGCATTTCTCTACAATTTCCAAACTCATTATATACTACTGCTGGTCCTGGAGTGAAAAATCTAATATGTTATTATTTAAGCTTTGAGCATGCACCAGTGTTAATTTTTGGAAGCAAATTTCGATTTAGTTTTAGTTATAGTCTTTTGACTAAAATGCCATTTTAGTTTTAGTCGTATTTTAGTCTTAAGACTAAAATGCCATTGTGACGGAAGTGTAGGTAAGACAGAACGCACATGGAGAGCAGGAGTGCCAACAAAGCCTTTTATTGAACGGTAGCGGGTAGGTTCACAAAGAAAGGGCCAAACAAAGGTGCCCAGGGTCAGACCCAATGTGGGTAGGACAGAGTTCCAGATAGCAGGGGTAGTCCATAACAGGGGGCTCCCGATAGAACGGGCAAAGTCCTGGCCAGCAAGGGATTGGGCCACACACGGATCAGGGCAAACAAGGAAGTGACAAAGTCCAGGCAGAGTTCTGGTAGGCCCAGGGTTAATCCACTCACCAGAAGGACGGTCCAGGGTTAATCCACACTCCAGATTGTAGGAAAGGACAAGGTAATTCCAAACTCCAGGTTGGCTGTAGGATTGAATAGGCCCACAAGAACCAATAGGGGATTCTGTGTTCTCTGGCCGCAGCTCAGAAACACACAGTCTTCCAAACAGCAAAGATGAACTACACAGGAGAGACTCTCACTCAGCTAAATATGTTAGGACTTGTGTCCCAGCAGGTGGGCCAGGCAACTCCCAGCCAGGCGTCCAGTTGCCCCAGCAACCAGCCCCGCCTCCCCTCTATTTGAGCCCACACAAGGAATGTGTTCATTGTCCACAGTGAGCATGAAGGCGGAGAAGCAGACATTCAGGCACCTTGCTGGGGAGGGGAGAGGGACAGCACAGTGGGGGGGGGCAGGAAAAGGAGTGAGCAGCCAGGAGGGAGAGAAGAATCCCATGCTGGGGAAGATAGCAAAGTACTGGGGGTGCAGAAGAGAGAAAAAGAAGGGGGGGAAAGTAGGGCCCGTGACAGCCATTTTAGTTTTAGTCGTATTTTAGTCATATGAATTGTGTTAGTCGACGAAAACGTTTTAGTCGGTTTTAGTCGACGAAATTAACACTGGTCATAAGTCAGTTGGAGGCAGGAGAAAGCAGATAAGAACTTCACCAGGATTTAAATAACTACAGTCAGGTCCATAAATATTGAAGAACGACACAATTCTAATCTTTTTGGCTCTATACACCACCACAAAGGGTTTGAAATGAAACAAACAAGATGTGCTTTAACTGCAGACTTTCAGCTTTAATTTGATGGTATTTCCATCCAAATCAGGTGAACGGTGTAGGAATTACAACAGTTTGTATATGTGCCTCCCACTTTTTAAGGGACCAAAAGTAATGGGACAGATTAACAATCATAAATCAAACTTTCACTTTTTAATACTTGGTTGCAAATCCTTTGCAGTCAATTACAGCCTGAAGTCTGGAACGCATAGACATCACCAAACGCTGGGTTTCATCCCTGGTGATGCTCTGCCAGGCCTCTACTGCAACTGTCTTCAGTTCCTGTTTATTCTTTGGGCATTTTCCCTTCAGTTTTATCTTCAGCAAGTGAAATGCATGCTCAATCGGATTCAGGTCAGGTGATTGACTTGGTCATTGCATAACATTCCACTTCTTTCCCTTAAAGTGGAGTTCCACCCTAATTTTATACTTACCTCCATCTTCTCGCTCCTGAAAAACAAATGGCTAATCGCATTTTTTTTTTTTTTACTTACCTCGTAGCGAAGAAAATGTACTTACCTTACTTCCTTCTTCCTCCTTCCTCGGCCGCGGCCCGTTGTCACTTCCTGGCTCTGCAATGATTCCTGGGAGCTGAACGTCATCGCTCCCAGGAATCATTGCGCCTGCACCGGCCCCCACGTCAGTTCCAGGGCGCGCGCGTCATCCCCTTCTAAACAGCTTCTGGGCATGCCCAGAAGCTGTGGAGGGATGACGCACGCGCCCGGAAGTGACGGCGGGGCCGGCGCAGGGCATCATGGGACCGAAGAAGGCGGGAGAGGACGCCGAAGAGGATCGCGCTGGCTTCAAGCTTCCCACATCTGAGATGGCAGCGCTGGACAAGACTTTTTCAAGGTAAGTATTTGTCCTAACAGGTAAGTGCAACTCGGGACAGATCAGAGGCTAGCCATTGTGGAATGCACTAGCCCTGACTGTCCCGGGGGTATTTTTAAAAAAAAAAAAATTCCAGGGTGGAACTCCGCTTTAAAAAACTCTTTGGTTGCTTTCGCAGTATGCTTCGAGTCATTGTCCATCAGCACTGTGAAGCACCGTCCAATGAGTTATGAAGCATTTGGTTGAATATGAGCAGATAATATTGCCTGAAACACTTCAGAATTCATCCTGCTGCTTTTGTCAGCAGTCACATCATCAATAAATACAACAGAACCAGTTCCATTGGCAGCCATACATGCCCACGCCATGACACTACCACCACCATGCTTCACTGATGAGGTGGTATGCTTTGGATCACGAGCAGTTCCTTTCCTTCTCCATACTCTTCTCTTCCCATCACTCTGGTACAAGTTGATCTTGGTCTCATCTGTCCATAGGATGTTGTTCCAGAACTGTGAAGGCTTTTTTAGATGTTGTTTGGCAAACTCTAATCTGGCCCTTCCTGTTTTTGAGGCTCACCAATGGTTTACATCTTGTATTAACTCTGATAAAGTCTTCTCTTGATTGTTGACTTTGACACAGATACACCTACCTCTAGGAGAGTGTTCTTGATCTAGCCAACTGTTGTGAAGGGTGTTTTCTTCACCAGGGAAAGAATTATTCAGTCATTCACCACAGTTGTTTTTCATGGTCTTCCGGGTCTTTTGGTGTTGCTGAGCTCACCGGTGCATTCTTTCTTTTTAAGGATGTTCCAAACAGTTGATTTGGCCACACCTAATGTTTTTGCTATTTCTCTGATGGGTTTGTTTTGTTTTTTCAGCCTAATGATGGCTTTCTTCACTGATAGTGACAGCTCTTTGGATCTCATATTGAGAGTTGACAGCAACAGATTCCAAATGCAAATAGCACACTTGAAATTAACTCTGGACCGTTTATCTGCTTATTGCAAATGGGATAATAAGGGAATAACACACACCTGGCCATGGAACAGCTGAGCAGCCAATTGTCCCATTACTTTTGGTCCCTTAAAAAGTGGGAGGCACATATACAAACTGATGTAATTCCTACACCTTTCACCTGATTTGGATGTAAATACCCTCAAATTAAAGCTGAAAGTCTGCGGTTAAAGCACATGTTGTTTGTTTCATTTCAACCTCTTTGTGGTGGTGTATAGAGCCAAAAAGATTAGAATTGTGTTGATGTCCCAATATTTATGGACCTGACTGTATGTCATATTTGAGTCATCATTTTAGTACAGAAAGTACAAAGTACTTTGTAGACGAATCTGGATAATATCTGAACAAAGATGTATCTGTCCTTCTGGAGAGAAAATCAGATGAAGGCATTGTAAAGAAGACTGGAACGGAAAGTAGAGCTGACATCTCCAGCTAATCCTTACAAAAACTTTATTGTAGTAGTGTCAGATGTAGAATCAGTAATGGAGAAAATAGTATGGCAATGGATATACAGTATACCAAAATTTCTCGTACAGAAAAAAAGGAGAGAGAGGAATAAAGTGGTTGAAAACGTGCTTTTTGGAAATATAAAACATATGTGTATATATTGTCCTTAATATTTATTTAAAAAAAAGGGGGTCTCCATCATAACGAAAGTTAAAACCAGCAGACATTCTAGTTTGGAGGTTAGACATCCACCACACTTTCCTCTCAAGGAGCCTGCGGTGGATATCTCACCCTTAAGGTGGCTTTTTAACCTTTTCCAGTCCAGAAAAAACAAATAAGTTCATGTTGCATGACTGGACATCTTAAAGTGTTTGGAAACATTGGACACATGTTTGTCATTGGCATAAGAGGCTCCATTATATGTTTCACTAAGCCTAACTCTGAGAGGTCTGGATGTGCAACCAACATACTGGTAATGGCAAGACTTACACTCCACAGCATATATACCATTGTTGCTGCTGAAATTGATAAAATCATGTATCATAAATTCCTTGCCAGCAGGACAGGAAACAAAATTCTTATGGCTAGTGGAATGTTTGTTGCAAAAACAACAAGTATTCAGACCACAGCCATAAGTAACCATAGTATGTAACCAAGTTCTTTGACAGTGGAATGACTGGTAAAAGCCTAGGGATAGAACATTCCCAAAAGTGCTTGCACGACAGCTTGATCTACAGCCTGCCAATACCATAGGAGCAAGGTCCTTGTCTGTACACAATATTGGTAAATGTTTCCAAATTATATTTTCAACAGAACCAAATTCCTGGGAAAAGGCAGTAACAAAAGTTACAGGATTATGACTATTTGGCTTCAGGTCTCGCTCATTGGTTTTTCTATGTGACAAATGGTCCAAAAGATTGTAGGCAACATAAAACATCCTATTAAGGATCCACTTTAAGAAAGTACATGTTTTTAATAAGATTGCTTATTCTTTTTCTGAATCCAGAATTTACTTCACTTTAAAACATATACAGTATTTCACACAAAAAAAGCTCTATGGTTGATTAACATATTCAAATAGCTTCAGTGCAGGACTTGTACAGGATATTGGAAATAAAAAAAAAACGTGGAATACTCTACATATATTTACTATTAAAGGATTTCAAAAAGGCTACTATTAATTAGAAGATGAGGGAATCTTTTTGGGTGGGATGCAACTTAGACAAATGACGTGTATCATACAAGCAAAGAGCTCATTAAAAAAAGACAGTTGTAGTTATTGGTTTCCAAAGTGTTTAGTGACTGAATGATGCCAGTAATGAGCAGATATTTACTTGGATGTGCAAGATTTCCTCAGAGGCAAGAGGAGAAAACAAATTATACAGACCATATGCACTTTGGATAATTACTTGGTTCTGTGGGATTCATCCAGCTACCCACTGGTTCTAATTACTGGTTCCAAAGGATGATAGAGGTTTTGGTCCAAAGGATAGAATAGTAATATTAGACATAAAAAGCCAAGCTACTCCATCTAACTACTGAAATATTCTCTTAAATGAGCATCATATCACACTCAGCATACATATACTGTATATATATATATATATATATATATATATATATATATATATATATATATAAATATATATATTAGAAAAAAGAGGACTGAGTTATAAGTGACCATACACCGATCTCAATCACCCAACGCTTAGGTAATCAATAATGAACAAATGATTTAATAGTTTCAATAGTAATGAAAAATAAGAATAAGAAACAGCTGCTGCCTAAACATAAAACTTAATTATAAAAAAGGTGTATATCACCTTAACATGTCAAGAATAATATCCACAAGCAGCGCTAAATCATGGCATATAGATAGTCATGACTTAAAAGTCCAGATATAAGTTCATAGGGATAGTAGTAGACAGGTTTCTTGTGTAGTCACAAAGGGGTTAATATATATATATATATATATATATATATATATATATATATATATTTATTTATATATATTTATTTATACTATATTATCAAAAGGATTAGGACACCTGCCTTTAAATGCACATGAACTTTAATGGCATCCCAGTCTTAATCTGTAGGGTTCAATATTGAGTTGGCCCACCCTTTGCAGCTTTAACAGCTTCAACTCTCCTGAGAAGGCTGTCCACAAGGTTTAGGAGTGTGTCAATGGGAATGTTTGAGCATTCTTCCAGAAGCACATCTGGGAGGTCAGGCTCTGATGTGGGCGAGAAGACCTGGCTCACAGTCTGCATTCAAATTAATCTCAAAGGTCTATCGGGTTGAGGTCAGGACTCTGTGCAGGCCAGTCAAGTTACTCCACCCCAAACTCACTCATCCATGTCTTTATGGACCTTGCTTTGTGCACTGGTCCAAATCATTTGGTGGAGGGGGGATCATGGTGTATGATTGTTTTTTTGGGGGTTGGGCTTGGCCCCTTAGTTCCAGTGAAGGAAATCTTAAGGCATCAGCATTGCAAGACATTTTGTACAGTTTTGGATGGCCCCTGCTTGTTCAAATATGACTGTGCACCAGTGCATTAAGCAAGGTCCAGAAAGACATGGATGATCAAATTTGGGGGTGGAAAAACTGTCCTGACTTCAACCCTATAGAAATCCTTTGGTATGAATTAGAGTGGAAACCGCGAGCCAGACCTTCTCACCCAACATCAGGGTCTGACCTCACAAATGCACTTCTGGAAGAATGGTCAAACATCCCCATAGACACACTCCTAAACCTTGTGGACAGCCTTCCCAGAAGAGCAGAAGCTGTGATAGCTGCAAAGGCTGGGCCAACTCAATATTGAACCTTACTGACTAAGACTGGGATGCCATTAAAGTTCAAGTGCATGTAAAGGCAGGCGTCACAATACTTTTGCTAATATAGTGTATATATATATATATATATATATATATATATATATATATATATACATACATATACATACATTAGGGATCAACCGATTATGCACTTTTCCCAATATATCGGAATCGCCCCTGAGGTTACCGATATTACCGATATTTCGGGAAAGTGCATGTACCGGAGTGATGCCTACAGCTAGAGGCATCACCACGGAACTGGCGTCCATACCCGAAAGTCGGCTGTCTTGTAATGACAACTGATGCGGCTGAGAAGCCGCTCAGCTGTCATTACAAGGAGTCGCCTTCCACGGCTCGCCCAGGTATCCCTTCCCACCGGGAGACCCGGGCAACCATCCTGCACGGCTGCCAAAGAGAATACCCGATCAAAGCCGCATTCGGCTCTGATCGGGTCTCCATGTAAAAACCCCTAAGTGATGTCATGACATCACGTTCGGGTACTCGGCGCCAAATAAAAAAAAAAATTACAGCATTCAACATCAACAGCCAAACTTGGCGTTTTGAATGCTTTTAAGTGCAGAGGATGGGTTTGGGGTCTATTAGATCCCCAGATCCCTCCACAAGAGTACCTTTAAAAAAATAAAAATAAATATATTTTTTTTTTTCAATGTACAAAAATATCGGCCAATATCGGCCGATACAGATATGCGATGACCAAAATATCGGTATCGGCAATAAAAAAATTATATTGGTCGATTACTAATGTAGATATATATATATATATATATGAAAGTTGATTGGTGCGCTACAATGTGATCAGTGTTCATATAAATAAAAACATATATATAAAAACAAAAATTCAATATATTATCCACCACGTGATGACAATTAAAACAAGAGTTGGTGAGTGTTCATACATGTGCTAAGTCAGCACTTTGACCACACATAAATGTCCAAAGTAAATGTCCAAAACTCAATAAATTATCCACCAGGTGAATACAATATGAAACAGTGAAAGGTGAATGTCCATACATATGCTGAATCAACAGCCTAATGACACAAATTGTCCAATATATCTGTTGAACAAACTCAGTCTTTTTGCAACGAAAAAATAGTGATGTGAAGATGTGATGAAAATAAACTGGTGATGAAGTGATCACGACAAGTTGGTGACAGTTTCCCACCACCTTCTAGATGTGCTTCTTACCAGATAGAAAATGCAAAAGGGCATATATATGATCGCTATCGAGAAACTCCTGATAACACCTCAGAAACTCAGCGTGAATCAATATTCCCTTCACCAAATATTCAGACAGCTCCTTACCAGATGTAAAGAAATGAAGGGCATTTCAAAATATTCCTTTTCTTCCTGTACTGAAATGATGGGGAAGTTTCTCCTGGCACTTGTACTTGATTTACCATCCACAGCAATTCCACATGTGAGAGAAAAGCAAGGGAGGCCACAGATAGTGCATTATCCCCAAATAAATGTATTTAAAAGATGGAATACACTTACAGAAATCTTTTAAGAATAGTGCCTGTAACGACCAGTGTCCGCGGATTGTCTGCAGTACAATATCGGCGGTGTGTAGAGTGGCGGCGCGACTCCTCCTACTTCTGACATGGCGTTTCTCCTCAATAGGCTTCCACGGAGACAGGAGGGAAGTCCATCCAGCAGTCACAGTCAGCCCCTGGTGACGCCAGTCAAGTGATTGTCTCTCAGGTAATGAAAGATAGCTATATAGGTTTTTATTTTTTACTTTTATATGTGTACAACAATTTAAAAGCAACAAATAAAGATTGAATAGGATGTGCAACTTTGAAAATTTGCAGAATTCTTTACTTTCTAAGAGGAAACACTCAGTTTCTTGCACGTTTACTGAAAACTGTTTGTAACTGACTACATTTGATTATTCTGTTTCTACTTTAATTCATTTGGGACTGTTTTTTTGCACAGCAGCTATAGGAAAGGGCTTTGTAAATGCACAGTTAGGAACATCTGAAATATATCAATATTCAACCCCTATGCATATTATAAATATGTATTAATCTGTGCTGCCACATATACATGTATGGTCAGCATCACTGTTTTGTGCTGGGTGCACACTGTAAATGACAGTTTACAGTGTGCACCCAGGGCCAGTGGGGACTCTTGGTTACTGTAACAGTGATCTGTCATAGTAATCACATGACTGGGAAGCCCATGAAAAGCCTCCAATGTTTATACTGTATCTCCTAAAGGGCTGACTGGATCCCCCTGAAAGCAGTTAATATCGCATATTTACTTTGTTGCAAGAAATAAATACATTTTTATTGCTGAAATAATAAAGAGAATATACAAAATAACACTAAACATTCCCTTTAAGGATCACTGCGCTGGATTAGCTCACACTCACTGAAGTTTTGGTTTATTCTTTTTCTTAAAATGGATTGCGCTCATCACATTTTAGCTAATATAACCTAATTCTGTTCCAGGATTGTCTCACAGCAAATTCTCCACTTTAAGGACACGCTGACCTTTTTGTTTGCTTAATGAACAAGAAAATAGATGTTCTCACTTGATGAGTTTCTGCCATGAGCTAAGAAACTATACAAGTAGATTACAAAAAAATAAGCAAAAATGATTTTTTTTTATGTAAATTGTGGCCAATTAATTATTTGATTGATTAATGCATGTTTAAATTTAGTGGAGAAGCATATACTTTATTAGCTCTGTGGATTTAATAAGCAAAAATGAATCAATTCATTAACCTTAATTAAGAAGCTTTTAATTATGAAGGTCGAATACATCCATTTTAGTGCACATGAATATTGGAAAAACCCTCATATTTGCAAAATGAAAGAAGAAATAAATACTTCTGTTGAAAAAGTGATCCAGAGAGTATAGTAAGACTACTATATGACAAATCATATAAATGGTGAGCACAAATGAACTGTAACAGAGCAATAACAGATTGGTACACATGAGTGAAAGGACAAACACAGAGCAAATCTATATTTGGCAGATTTGCTCGTACTGGATATCCCTGAGTAAGGAATAACTATTCAAATCCACATGTTTTTATGTACTGTATATACATGTACACAATGAACTGAATACATTTTCAAGTTACTATATATATGTCTAAATTTTTTGTCTGTGGAAAAAATGATAAAATAATCCCAATAAGGAGCCATTGTTGACACGAGAACAGGTCTACCATAGTTAAAAGGAGCCAATAAATGTCTACTACAACCTCAGAAACCACCTTAAAGCTGAACTCCATAGTAGGCTTAAAATACACATATTTTTGAAGCTCAGTAATTAGTAATACAATCATAAAATAGGATATTTTGTACTTACCATAAAATATTTTTCTCTGCAATCAGGCATGTAGCTCTGATTTAGATCATCACGTACTGGGTATAGTGCCTTCTGCAGGAGTAGGATGCTAGGTACAAATAAAAAACAAAAGACAGAGGGTTGGACCCTACTGTTAAACAATTAGGCTAAATGGTGTAGCAATGCAAACAAAAAAAGTATGTAGACACAAGCCAGAAGGCAGGTTCTGTATGCTTCAATGAAAGCAAAGAAAAGGATTTTACCACAAGTACAAAGAAAAAATCATTTTTTATCTTTTTTTCATTTGAAGGACGAAGCTCTTCTTTAGATCATCATCAGCTGGAATGTCCAAAAGTAGAGCCACAACAGGAAGGCAGCAATACAATGAAAAAACAGAACAACAGCCTCAAGTATAAGACCTGGTTCGTGCCTGGGGTCCGGTGTGTCCAAGTTCACCGACTCAGGTGCAAACCAAGCCTGAATTTTTGCCACAATTTGCACCTGAATCAGACCCAAAGATGCACAGGACCCTTTTTGAATGCGGACTGTGGCTGCCCTGGACCTATGTAAACCGGCTCCATTGAGAGCTGGTTACACTCGCCTGTAATGCAAATAGGATGTGGGGAAACCAGCATCCAATTTGCATATGTGTGAACCCAGCCTTAAAGATACAGGCCTACAAAACTGCCACCTTTAAAACATTACATCAAAACTAATGCTCGTGCTGCCACATTCACCTAGTAAAATTTGGCTAAAGTATGAACTGATAACCAAGTAACCAAGTGGTCTCCTTACAACCCTGAGAAAGTAATTCTTGATGACAGAAAGCCAAGGACATACTTACCCCCCAACACCATCAAAGAGCACTCTGTAACTGGGAATGGTGGTTCTTGATGCAAATGAAAGGAGAGTCTAAAAAAAAACAGATTTTCTCCTACTCTTCACTATAGATTTGAATATTTATTTAAATTTTTTTTTCTTCATAAAGTTATCCCTGCCCTGTTTAATTAAACAAAGCAGGAATGGATGGCTCGGCTATAAGTGAAATGTTTCCTGAAAAAAAGGACAGAACATTTTTTTTATCTGCTGGCATAGAAGTGTATACCCAGGTTTTTTTCAACTGGAACTTGGTGGAACTCAGCTCCACTACCTCTGGTCAGGACCTTTGCTCCCTACTCACCACTATCACTGGTAAACACAGAAGTCCTGCTTCTGTGTTTACCAGTGATAGCTTGTCTCCCAGTTTCTCCCACAGATCTGATCTCCTGAGCGTCTCTCACTGAGTGCAGGATGTGTCCAAGGGAGATGCAGGTGCCTGGGGTGCATTGCAAATGCTGACACTGGATTATCCCCCTGCAAGTGAAAGAGGAGAAGCAGCCTACAGTGTGCAGGAAGGTACTAGAGCTGGTAAAGCCCCGTACACACGTACCGATCGTCGGCCGACAGAACGTCCTACAAATGTTCGCGGCTGGTGTGTTTGTTGTTTGTCTGTTGAAAAGTGCTCAAAATTTGCCCAGGACATTTGTCTGCCGACAGAAAATGACGTCACTACGTTCCACGCACGTTCGCCGCTACAAAAGAGGAAGTGAGTGTTTGGCCGTGACCCTTCTGGGCATCTCGCGCTGATTTCGGTAGCATTTGTTTGGTTGACGACATTTCGCTATTTTCCGAGACATCGTTCGAGAATTTATTATGGCGACCGTGAATTCGTCCGTTGCTGTCGTTAGTGTTGGAGTTTTGGCTCTGAGACGACGTACGAGCAATAGGAAGAAGAAGCGGACCTCCTGGACGAAAAATTGGTTGCTTAACCGTGATCAATTTTCTCATATGTCCTTGCTGAGGGAGCTCCAGGAAAATAATCCTGATGACTTCAGGAATTATTTGAGGATGACGGATCCCATCTTTTACCGTCTTCTTGCCCTGGTGTCCCCCTATATTCTGAAGCAGGATACTTGTATGCGGCTTGCAATTACTCCTGAGCAAAGGTTAATTGCGACGTTGAGGTATCTTGCAACAGGGAGAAGCCTGCAGGATCTGAAGTTCACCACAGGCATCTCCCCCCAAGCTCTTGGTATCATCATCCCTGAGACCTGCTCTGCCATCATCAAGGTCTTGCAGAAGGACTATATCAAGGTATGTTTGATTTTTTACATTACATTACATGTATTACTAGTTTCACCCGAATTATGATGTTTTTGGATGTACAGCAATTGACACAGGCCATTATTTGTAAACTACCCTCTGTCCGCATGCACATAGTAGTAAAGATGTAGATTATCTTTAACCATTTGTAAAATTACCCACTAACCACCCCACCATTCTCTCCTATGTGTCCCTAAACGCATTGCCTGTTAACAGTATGTCGAATTTATCTAATTTTATTGCTTTCCCTCAAACAATTATTCCTTGGCCAATGTTTTAGTACCTAGTTAATGATTTATCTAAAATACATCAGTCCATCCATTCCCACCTATGATTCTGTATGTTTATGTAATGATGTTAAAACCTTCACTGACCACAAGCCCTTATTGATGTATAAATGCCCAGTTTTACTTACCCATCCCCCACCCACATGCTAAATCTCAAAGTCAGCATATACCAAAGCTCAAGTTCAGAGGTCTTCAAACTATGGCCCACCAGTTCTTCACGAACTTCAATTTCCATCATGCCTAGTCATGTCTGTGAATGTCAGAGAATTACAAGGCCTCATGGGATGTGTAGTTCTGCAACAGCTGGATGGCCGTAGTTTGTAAATCTCAGCTCTAGCTGGTGAGTATAATGGGCCATACACACTAGAAGATTGTCAGAACAATTTATCCTTCCGATTTACCAAAACCAAATAATATGAGGTCCAACAAACACTTTCAAATCCTATGCAATCTGGTAGGCCCTTGCACTACATAGAAAAGGTAAATCTGCACGAAAAAGTCTTCAGAGAATCTTATAGTGTGTATGGCCCTTTACAATATAAGAACAATAGGAGGTTGAAAATAAATGTATGTAGATGTTACATCCCCATATCCAAACTTTTGCCTTCCTGTTGTATATTTTTTTAGCAAGTTGCATAAGCATTTAACAGACAACTGTGTGTGTAATTAATAATGTGATGTGCTCAAGCACTAATTTTATTTTTTTTATTTTTTCCCCACAGTTTCCTTCAAACGCAGAGCAATGGCTGGAGATTTCTGATCAATTTCTGGAGAAGTGGAATTTTCCCAATTGTGGGGGTGCTATTGATGGGAAGCACGTCCGCATTGTCCCCCCTCCGAATTCCGGCACATTTTTTTATAATTATAAAGGTTTTTTTAGTATAGTCATGCTAGCCATAGTTAATGCAAACTATGAGTTTATTTTTTTGGATATTGGCAAAAATGGCCGCAATTCGGATGGGGGAGTTATTGATCAGACGGAGTTCGCTCGTCGTCTAAAGAACGGCACTCTGAACCTGCCATCCAGGGAGCAAACTGTTGAGGGTATGAGCTTTGTGTTTATCGCAGATGAGGCTTTTGCGCTTGGGGAGCATCTCATGAAGCCCTACCCTCAGAGGAACCTCACCCCAGACCAAAGGATTTACAACTACCGGTTGTCCAGAGCTCGCAGAGTTGTGGAGAATGCCTTCGGGATAATGGCCAACCGGTTCCGGATATTCCTGACGTCCATAAACCTGGCACTGTACAAAGTGGATAATGTGGTCTTGTGTTGCTGCATTTTGCACAACTTCCTACGCAGGAATGCACAAAATTATGTATTGCAGCAACTGGATACTGACCCTGCTATGCCAGGTACAAGTGGAGAGGCCCAACCTTCTAACCAAGTGGAGTCCATGACGTCAATGGAAGTTGGACGGTCAGCATTGGCATCACACAGGGCCCGTCAGATCCGCCAGGAATATCTGGACTATTTCGTGGGGAGAGGAGCTGTGTCCTGGCAGCAATCACTGTCACACACCCATTAATCTTGTTAAAGATTGGACACACAAGATAAATGTCAGAGATATATTATTTTTCAACACATTAAACAAAAATTGCAATGATTCTGTATTGTGGATTATAATCATTTGGGCACATATGCCAAACACAATTATTTGGGTTAATCATGTGTTATATATGTGTGACTTTGGAAGGGTTAATACATTCATCAGTGTGTTTCTTGACTGTAGTCTCTCACCAGCTGATCCAAAGTGATGATGGCCATGTGTTATTTTTTTAGCCAGTGGTGTAAATACAAGGGCCTTCTGCACCCCACAAAATGTACACAAACCCTGTCACATTGAGAACTAGGTCACACCCAAGGTTCATCTAATGTCACCTTACATTGGTGTTCATTGTCCAGAAGTTGCCCATACTATATATTTCATATAATACATTAGGGTATTAACAAAGTACCTACACCTGTTATGTTGTGTTCATTTATGACATCCTTCTCACTGCCCACCAATGTTAGGATATGTCAGTGTTATGTGAAACTTGATCATTGTTCATCTCAAAGTGTTATATATATAGGTAATGGAAAGTGAACTAGAGCAACGAACAAGCAATACACTATAGATTACACTGATCTCCCTACACTGATTGCTACTGGCAATATCAATGCCATATTGAATCCTAGGACTGCTAGTACCTTGAGTGTTGAGTCACACTTATGCGATGCGGGAAGTCTGCGACTTTGCAGCCTTCCAGCATTGCATAAGGGTGACCCGCCACTTACTTTTTGCACAGGATTGTATTCCACAAGTGTTAAGCACTGTGCGATCCAATCCAGATACATCAGAAATAAAGGGTCATGTGCGACTTGTATGCGTGTTCAGTGCGAATGTAGCCATACAAAGTGTATGTCTCAATTCACACTGCACATCTGATGGCATGTAATATCGTAGCACACTGCTCCTTTATTACATGCGATCAGATGTTCATGCGAAAATCAGCTATACAGTTTGTATGGCTCAATTCGCACTGCACTCGCACAAAAGTCGCACATGATGCATTTATTCAGCCGCATCAGGATAGGATCGCACAGTCGTTCAAACTTGTGTGATCCGATCCTGTGTGAAATGTCAGATCGCACTGTGATATGCGTTAAAACTGGGGGTATCTTTAACATTTCATTGACACCTCCAGCAACTCGCATATGGCAGTGTCCAAAATGCTTTCATTAACATGTAAATATGGGAATAGGACAGCCATCATACATTTAGTGCTTCTTTACACAGCTTTAGACCTCGACCCCCCAACGAAAGTCTAATAAAGAATTGAACACACATTGTTGAATGTAAAAACGTTTTAGTATCAAACATTCACAGGGTTAGGGTTAGGGTTAGGGTTAGGGTTAGGGTGTTGTAAAGTGCTTTTCCCAAACTTGGGTACACTCTTTAACATCTGAGTGTAATTAAAATGCCATAAAACATTATCAAAAATTTGTAACATCAGGAACATCCCAATACAAACATTAAAAACGTAGTAAAATTGTGGCTTAAAATTTGCCAATCATGTCCACAAAATTGCGCATTTTGATTTGTAATGCCGTTGCAGTCTCCTTTATTTGTTCCAGGTCTGCGCAGCATTGGAGAGCCTCACGGGTCAATTTGGCTAATGTGCAACTATGTAAAACATGGTCTGTAAAAAATAAAAAAAAATGAGTCAATGTGAATCACCTACATGAGGTCATAATAATAGAGAAACATTTGGTGTCCAGGTAATCTTAAATTCCTCTCGAGTTAATACCTACCCTGTTCTTATGCTCTTTTGCCCTAGGCTCTTCTTCTTCCTCCTGTCCTCCTCCGATGCTGTTGCTGATGATTCTGCCGGTCTCCTGAGCTTACTATAGATTTATTAGGGGTGTGAACGCATGATGACGTCATTGTGAGGGCATGGTCGTAATGTATATATATTAAGATGCAGAGACCAGAGACGGGCAGAATGCACGGCAACAGCATCGGAGGAGGACAGGAGGAAGAAGAAGAGCCTAGGGCAAAAGAGCAGACAACATAAGAGCAGAAGATTGGACAGCAGAAGAGTGGAGAGGAGAAGATCCAAAGAGCAGAGTGGAGAAGACCGGATGAAGATATTTAAGAACATTTCATAAACGTCTCCTGTCGTTATTCACATACACTTCCATTTATGTGGTTAATGTGTAGGGGTACTATGTACCCCATACCCATTCACATAGGGATTGGGGTCTGGGATCTGGGGGCCACCCTTTGTTAAAGGTTGCTTCCAAAGTCCTAGGAACCCCCTGGCCGCATGACCCCCCAAAACCACCAGACAGGGTTGTGGGGATGAGGCCCTTGTCCTCCTCTACATGGGAGCAAGGTGCTTTTGTGTGTGCGGTGCAGAGGCCCCCTGGCCCAAAGCAACAAAACCCCCCCATGTTGAGGGCATGTGTCCTGCTGTGGTCCAGGGGGTGTTTGGTCCGCTTGCTCGTTCTCTTTCCTGGCCTGACAAGCTGCATGCTTGGATAAGGGTCTGGTAGGGGTTTTGGGGGTAACCCACGCTGTCTTTTTGTTGTGGGCATACCCTCAAACTCAATACCACACACAAAAGGCCTGGTTGTAAACTTGGGGTGGACACCCACGGTGGGTTCTTCAATTTGTCTGTGTACTTCCCCCTCAAAAATCTTCACAGCGCAAGTGGCCCCGCAAGTCAGAGCATCCTGATCCGACTTACGGTGCCACTTCCATTCAAATAAAGAGGCTCCCATAGGGAACTAGTGTTGACAATTGGAGGCTAAAAAAACACTGATAAAAATCATTCTTAAAAAACCTACGTGGGCACACAATTGGCTCTCTGACACTTGGTCCTGGATCCTCCACATTTTCGGAAGTGGCTTCCACGCTGCTTGCCAAGTTGCCAGGAGATCGGGGTTCTGACATGGCTGGGGATGCCACATCCTGGCATGATGCAACATCTGCAATGTAAATTTGTAAGGGAATACAAGAATATAAGGTTAAACAATCATTGCAAATACACATATTTCTATGATCCCACTACACAAAAATCTGTGCCTACAAACCTTCATGTTGCTCTGGTGTCTCATCACTTGTTGGCTCCACCAGAATAAGTTCAGGAATAATGTCTTCATCTACATAATACAAAACATTGGCCATATCATAAAAGTCACAAGAGGTACATTTGTTAGGACATGGTGCCCTGCTTGATAGCTCTTTTAGTACCAAATATGAAGACATGTACATGGTTATCTACGAAAAATATGGTACATTAATGTTTGACAGTGCATAGGAACCAATTACCTTTAGTGGAATCTGTGCCACCTTCTGGGCCCATGTCCTCCTCTTCTTCCACAACTGCCGATGGAGCTGCCAAACCTCTCCTCCTCCTTTCCCATTGTTTGGCACGGAGTTTACGTTTTTCTCCTATTTAAAGGTTTGAATAATAATCTGTGATTAATAGGAATGTTTGCTGAGAAGATTCGTGCAGGAAAGAACGTTCGTTGCAACACAATACATATATTTTTAACTATGGCTTCCTGACTTTTAATGTCATATACTAAAACATCAACAATAGATCGATCAAATCACGACATGACAACTAAAATGAGTAATCTAACTTTTTACATAGACATTATAATCTAGACATGTTAATACAACATACACAAAATTATAAAAAACATATTGCATGATTAAACAAAAAATTAATAAATAAAACTTACTTTTTTCAAAATCCTATGGATTTGGGAAAGCTGATCCTGCTCACGGTGTTTCAGGTCAGACCACCGTTTCCTAATCTGATCTTTCGATCGCTCCACACCGAATTTTTTTACCAAACAGGCCACCACCTTATCCATGATGCCATCTTTCCTGGCATTGGGCCGATCGTAATTTGCCAACTTGCCATCGTAATCCATTTTTTCTAAAATGGAGACCATCTCCACCATTTCTGGCTTTGACATGGGTGTAGCCCTTGATTTTCGGGTGGCCCAATCACTTCTGCCCACACTAATTGAGCTCCCAGATTGTTGAGACATTATTCTTGATTACAAGATTTTTCCACTGCTTCAGGTGTGAGTGTCGCATGTAGGCCTGATCTTCGGCACGTACACACCCCTGCACAAGCCCGCCACTGGAGGAGGAGTTGACGCCTGCGCTGTATTTAAAGGACGCCAGATCGTTCGGCCGACGATTCGCTAGCGGACATATCGAGAGTTGGAGCACGATCGAGCGGCGAATCACGACTTTTCCCCACAAACAAAGGTACGACTCTTTTAATAGAAAGTGTGTGTTTTGGGCCCTATACAGCTTTTATTAGGAATCTCTTTATTATGTGCCAAAATACATGCTATTTTAATATGTTTTGTGTTGTTTTGTGTCTTGCAGGCATATACTGTCCTGCAATATGGTGGACAATTACACCACCCACAACTTTCTCATCAGTTTCATTGATGAGTTCAGGCAACTGCCGTGTTTGTGGCAAGTGAAGTCCGCAGATTATAAAAATAGAAAACTCAGAAAACAGGCCATGGAACATTTGGTGGCCTTCTACAAGCCCGTCTGTCCTGGGGCAAATTTTGAGTATATACGCAAAAAAATAAACAGTATTCGCACTGCCTACAGGCGGGAGTTAAAAAAAATTGAAGATTCCACCCAGTCTGGAGCAGGGGCACGGAATGTATATGTACCACGGCTGTGGTACTATGATAACATGCGATTCCTGGCAGACACCATGGAATCCAGGCCGTCAATTTCAACACTGCCTTCTACATCGGCAGAGGGCTCAGTGTCGGTTGATCCAAGCCAGGATGAGGATTTCCTGGAGGAGAGTTTTACTCAGGTATGGCATTTCACAATATATTGTCTGCTAAAATGTAATCATGTAACAAAATTATAAGCTAAACCATAATTGACCCTTTATGTAAACGGGCATAGCAAGGGGTTGGCATGACAGGCAACCGCCAGGGGCGCAGGCCAAGGGGGGTGGGTCACAAAAACATTGGCATTGTTTTATTGTTTATTTTAACAATCCACTCAGCCTGCACACCCCAGAACCCCCAGTTTGCAGGCGGATTCATGCAGGTGTAAAACATTGAGAGCTGCTTCATGCAGGTGTAAAACATTGAGAGCAGCTGAGCCAAAAGACCAGGAGACTGAGACTGCCTCTCACTGCATCCCCAGCACACCTCCGGTCTTACAAACACTGCTGCATCCCCAGCACACCTCTGGTCCTAACAAACACTGCTGTAGCCTCAGCATTCCTCTGGCTCAACCTTTTTTAATACAAAACTAACAGCTCCTGCAAATGATACATCCATCCTTGCTTCCATGTCTCTGGTCTCTCACTCTGGGTCAGCAAGGCAGGTGGCTTCCTTATTCCTGTTTCCCTGCACTGCTTCACCCTCAATGCCCTACATCAAGCCCTCTGCAAGTTCAGGCCCCTCTCTCTCTCTGCAACCCCCCTCCTCTCTCTCTCACACCCCCTCTTTCTCTCCCTCTCTCTATCTCTCAACCCTCTCTTTCTTTTTCACACCTGAGACAATGATTGCCCACTAGAGAGCTCTACACTGGGCAAACAAGGGGCAAATTAGAAACTTTTAATGCCCTTTAATTTTTTTTTGGGGGGGTGGGTTACAGTTTTACATTGATCTTGGGGGGGGGGGGGTTGTTGCCAAATACAGCTCCTCAACAAGGGCACTGGAGACCCTAGATACGCCACTGTATGTAAAGTCTGCTATTTGTTCACAATAATATAACAAACATGCATTTTTATATACACTATAACATTCTAATCAATTGTTCATTTCATCAACAGGGAAGTGTCACTGAGGAGGAGCCAGGTTGCAGCCAGGAGCCTGGGGAGCCTGCGGAGCCTGAGGAGCCTGTGGAACTATTTCCACCACCACCTCCTCCTGCCAAACGGAGGCAAAAGAGGAAGCACGTGGATGACATAACCGATGAATTTATCCAGGAGGCCACCATAGCCCTACGTCGGAAACCGGAGGCCAATGAGTCCTTCGGCAACATGACGGCAAAAATTTTGGATAAGGTGGACCTCAGGCAGTGTCAGTATGCCAGAAAAATTATTCTTGATGTGCTGCAAAAGGCTGAAAACGGCATACTTACTGAGCACAGCCATGCATGCCAGGAGCACCCGTGCCCTCCACCTCCACAACACCCACCACCTCGCCAAATGCCACATGGCCAGTGGCAATATGGCCAGCAGGATCCAAACCTGCCCTCATGGCAACCTGATTACAGTTACCAGCAACTTTAATTTTTGTAACCCCCTATTATTTATTTTACCCCTGTTTGCCAGTTTCTAGTTTAATTTTGTCCAAATGGACCTTTTTTATGTTTAGTTTATTATACGGAAAGTATTGATGTTTGCTTTGGTTTTTTTTGCTGAGATCCAAAAAATAAAGAAAATGAAAATAAAAAATGGCCTATCTGAATTTGTTAACATGTTTAATATTGTGCATAACCTGAAAAATATGTTTTAGACATTAATTCATACAAGAATAAAGGGTCATATCAATAGTTAGATCTTTGGTGTGAAAATACAAAAATAATGGTGAAGAGTTCAAATTATTTAATTATAAAATTTGATAGAACAGATAGAATAGACAAACATTATCTTCATCATAACAGAACACATGCCTTTTTATTAGAAAAGTATGGCATTATGAGCAGCATCTTCCTTCTTCTCACATTTATCAAGATGAGCATGTGCTCCGCATTTCACCTATTTCTTGGACTTCCGCGAGCCGAAAGTTCTTTCTGAATAAAATGTTGAGTTTACTAGAGAAAATTCTTCCGGGAACTCATTTGGTTTGATCATGCGTGTTGGGATTTGTAGCTGTGTGTCGGCAGAATTGTGTACTGACAGGCGAACAATCGTCCGTTCTGGTGTCGGCATACAAAAATTTTCATGTTTGCAAGAAAGACTTTTGTCCGCGGATTGTGCGCAGACATCTGTCGGAGGCACCATACTAACACGCGTACAATCGGCAGATCCTTCGTTCACCGACGTTTGTATGCCGACGATCGGTACGTGTGTACGGGCCTTTAGACTTGTGAAAATCAGGGAAGCTTTTAAGGAGGGGTGGAGAAGTGGGTAGTGGAGAGGGGGATTGCATGCAAAGGTCAGAACTGAAGAGAGGTGAAAGTAAGATGAGGATGGATGATGCAGAGGTAGGTAGCTGTGGAAGAAGACTGTACTCTGTGTGTAGCGCACCCCTGAACTTTGCACTATGTATACAATAAACCTACAACTCTGCATGTAGCGCACCCCTGAACTCTGCACTATGTATGTAACACACCCCTGAATTCTGCACAATGTTTGTAGCGCACCCTTAAACTCCTGAACTCTGCACTCTGTGTGTAGCGCACCCCTGAACTCTGCAGTATGCATGCAGTACACCTACAACTCTGCATGTAGCGCACCCCTGAACTCTGCACTATGTACATAGCACACCTGTCAGGAAGGCTCTGTCAGAAGACAGGTTAATGCCTGCAGGGAAGACCCTGTTCCCCGAACATCCCAAAGAAAAGGCGCGTTGGCGTGTGCTAACATGAACGTGCATTCATGAAAGCGCAGGCGAAACAATATGCGCCAAAATGGAAATGAAGGTGCGCTGTGCATCCTGTGACAGATGAGGGCGCCAGATGGGCTATTTAAGCTGGATCAGCACTCACAATCAGTGCTGGCTCATCTGCAGCGTTGTGTGATTGTCATGTTCCCTATTTCTTGCATCCACTCTTGAAATACTGACCCGTCTTGCTCTTGACTATTCCTGCTCTCCACCTGCATTGACCCCAGCTTGTTCCTTGACCATTCTCCTGCCTCCTCATCTGTAGTTGATCTGATCGCTCTGTGTATGACCCGGCTTGTCTGACTCTGCTTATCTTCCAGTCCCCTTGGAACTACCAAGTTGCTAACACCTGTCTGTCTGCTACCGGGACATCTGCTACCATCTGGTGTCCTACTCAACCAACAGCCCAGCAGCTTGCATGTCCACTGGCACTCATGTGACTCTGCACTCCTGCGCTACCTTTATACTCTACCAGGGACCCGAGTCAGAGATGTAAGAGAGGCCTTCCTCTGCATAAACCAGGTTCTACCCACTAGGTACGTGACAGCAAACCTGAACTCCTGGACTCCTAAACTCCTGGACTCTGCACTCTGTGAGGAACAAAACCCCCCCACCCAAACTCTGCACTCTCTATAATAAACTCCTGATATTTATTGCCCCTTTAATACCCTCCCACTGGTGAAATTTTACCAAAAAAACACAGTGCAAAACAGTACCACTTATAGATAAAATATAACATATAAACCTAAATCTGAAAAAAGTGCAATGTGCAAAACAAGCAAGTAGCCAGTGAACAAGCACCCTGTGTCTGTGTGAAACGCATCTACATTTTCCTGTTTTTATCTTTAAGCCTTGATAAGTGTCAATAAAAAGGATTTACTTCATTCAAGCTCCACTGTGGTGTGCGGCCATTATTCTCTTCTTGATTGGACTCCAGATTTAAAGAGGATGTAGGCTGATGCCAAAGCAAAAGATCTTTTATCTACCATACTTTGCTGTGACAATCACAGGAAAGCAAATCAAAGCTCAATAATATTTTCGGATTCCCAAAGCAGACATTACTCTCTTGCCCAACAAGAATGATGAGTTTGTTGAGAATGCACCAGCTGTCTTTGCTTATACAGTCCAATCCTTGTGTCAGAATCACCTTTTTTGCTGTGGAAAAGAAAAACATTTGATCTGTCTATGTAACTCACTATGTAGGACCTAAGTGTGTTTAGGCACTGATTGGGAAATTTCACATTTCCCTATGATTATTGGCTCACCAATATCTAAGTAAGAATCCTAAACCTGATTACTTTACCTGACTTTATACTATAGGAATGTCATTACCAAGTCCCTTCAGGAATGTGTGCTATCTTCCTTGAAAGGTACTGTAACACACCTTTCTTGAGTTATACGTGGTTATTACTTACCCACTGATCCTGTATAAACTATAGCCAAATGCACACACCCTGTTTAATCATTGTGTCAAGCCGTAAGAGGGACTCCTTGATGAAAAGGCATCTACAGCTAAGTATCCTTGTTACGTTTATATTATTACATTTGTTATCTTTGTCTGTTATTATTTAATGAAATGTTATATAGAGTGTGATTTTACTTACAAGTGTTTGTGTGATCTCTCTTTGCGGACGATTTATAAATATTTATATAATTTGGTGCCTTGTTATTTTAATACATTTTCATTTTTCTATTAGCAATGTCATAGAGAGTTTCCAAGTATAAAAAAATTAAGATATCTCAGAGGACAGAGCAGTATAAAATTGGCCAGCAGCAAGACAGTTTTAATCAGGAATAATAGATCTAACAGGTGTATGCCTAACTTTTATTTTATCTATTGATATAGGGATGCAAAGTGAATGTGTTTGATATAATTTGAGGTGTCTTAGGATCACACTGTGCTTGCTCACAACTAGATTTTTCTTTCAAATTATGCAAAAAAAAATATATATATTTTTTTTTTTTTTTGGACAGACTGTCAGCAAAATTACTTGATGTACTTCAATCACCCCAAGCTTGAAATTATAATACTAAAAATGTGGGTAATATTTAAAATTAAAGAACCAAAAATCAAGTTAAGTGTTGAATGCAACAGTTATAGGCTGCAGGCCTTCCCAAAAGCTTCCTTTTTTGGTCACATACATCAGAGAGGAAGTATGGAGAGATTCTAGGGAGTTTTTTTTTTTTTTTGATGAGGCTGATGTGGAGCTCTGAGACTATTTCCCTATCAGGTCTGCACTGCCGTGATTTAAAGTGAACAGCAGTGGGTAGATTTGATAGTCTGTTGCGCTAAATGGTGGTAATCAATCCACCCGCTATTGTGTGCTATCAATCAAAATGAGTGCGGACTTGATGGATAACTAGTCACCCAGTTCCCGTCAAGCTCTATGCACCCCATAGTATAAAGGCCCTCGGCCATGCACCTATTAGTGTGCCAGAAGCAGTGGCTGTGCAGGGAGCAGGTGCAGTGAGGAAGGAGTGTTCAGTATGGACATGTACATGATGTAGTCAGGTACATGAATCAGAAAAAGCAATGTTTGCTAGAAAGACTGTTTAGCAGTGTGCAGAGGGTTCATCCAAAATTTCTAGTGTTTATATGTGGTCACACCCCTTTAGCACCTGATGAATTATATATATTTACATGCTACTGGGATTTAGGCACAGGTACAGTATATCTTCTTTCTGCTGCATTTCAGGTCAGTGGCCAGACCTGAACCTGGTGACTCTCCACCAGATTGTGTCTGTTTTCCCCATGTTAGCATTATGTCTACTGTAGCAGTTGCATTTTGCAGAGCAGGTTGGGGACTGGGACATAGAGGAATTTTGACCCACTTTGACCCAGTTGGCTAGCTTAACCACTTTAAGACTGGAAGGATTTGCCCCGTTAATGACCAGTCCCTATTTTGCGATTCGGCACTGCGTTATTTTAATTGACAATTGCGCGGTCGTGCGACGCTGTACCTAAATAAAATTGACGTCCTTTTTTTCCCACAAATACAGATTTCTTTTGGTAGCATTTTATCACCTGTGCGATTTTATTTTTTACTCTATAAACAAAAAAAGAGCGACAATTTTGAAAAAGAAAAAAACTATTTTTCACATTCTGCTATATGACATTCTCAAATAAAAAAATTAAAAATCAAATTTTTTTAACATTATAGAACATTTTGTTTTCTGCTACATATTTTTGGTAAAAAAAATTGCTATAAGCGTATTTTGATTGGTTTGCGCAAAAGTTATCGCGTCTACTAACTACAGGAAAGATTTATATTTTTATTGTTTTTTTTTTTTTTTACTAGTAATGACAACAATCTGCGATTTTCTGAGGGACTGCGACATTGCAGCAGACAGATTGGACCCCTAACTGACATTTTTGACACTTTTGGGGGTAATCAGTGCTAAAAATATGCACTGTTACTGTAATAATGACACTGGCAGGAAAGGGGTTGACAGTGATCAAGGGGTTAAATGTGACCCTAGGGGAGTGATTGTAACTTTGGGGGGGGGGGGTGTGGCTTCTGAAATGACCATAGAGACATGTGATACTATATAGAAGGATCACATGGGCTCTATGGTCATTACAGGGAGAAGAATGGTCAGCTGTGTTTACAACAGCTGACTGTCCTTCTCTCTCAGCAGGGAGTGATCACGGGTGTCAGGCGGCAATCAAAGCTGCCTGACCCATGCATCGGCTTCCCCGCTGCCAAGTGGGGGCGGGAAAACACCCCTTAGCTTCCCGTGTGGTCAGCGGGTGGTCGGGAAGTGGTCAAACATGTATTTAAATATATGTGTCAACTAAAAATCGCTGTTTTTATTGCAAAATTTGCTAGAAAGTTTATATAGCAGCGTGCAGAGGGTTCATCCAGAATTTTAAGGGTACATGAAGCAGGCGCAAGCACTGTCACTTTTGGTGCTGCACTCTGAGGGAATTTTAACAGGTGTCTACGACAACCTTACTGAATTTCCTAGACCATGTCCACAGACATTGTGGCTCAACAGAATAATGAGCCTAATAAGCACTTGCAGCAACCACAAGTTGCAAAACGTCAGCAAGGTTCTGTGGGATATGGTGAATTATAGACTATTGACGTTTCTGCCTATAAATTGTAATCAGCAACATAACACCTCCCAAATCATCAATGTATTACACCCAGCAGTAGGCAATGTATCACCCCCAAGGTAACCTCCTAGGAGAATAGCTTACAAGGAGATGTGGCATGCTAAAATGTATGCATGGCTAAATGAGTGAAACAGTTGACAGGAAGATTAAAGCAGGGATACGTATCAAAGACCTATTGCCTATTTTACCATGCCCAGTACAATGGATCATATGCACAAATGCACAATTAAGGGATTGTTCACACAAGGAGCATTGGGCTACATTGCTCAACGCAGTCCTGGTGCAAAAAGGAAATTTGCCCTATGTCCTACAGTTTTAGTTCACACCAATGCATTGTGTTAGTGTCTCCTGAAAAAAAAAAAAAAGACATGTTGCATTTAGGCACAGTGAAATATGTTCTAATGTGCTGTAATATATGACAATCCACTGTCTCGCATAAGAATAACATAACAAGTTGTGAAAAAAGAGTAAAAAAAGCAATACACACCAATGTGCCATGGCCCTTACATTCACCAGGCCAGTGATGTGGGGCATGAGGCCAGCACCAGTTTACTAGCTGGTATTGTTCATGAGGTGGGCCCGCCCCTCTTTCTTGGCCTGCAAGGTTGTATGCCTAAATAAGTGTCTGATAAGGATTCTGGGGGTCCCACACCATTTCTTTTTGTTCTTTATTTGTTTTTTTTTTTGTGGGGTCCCAATTAATCCAAAAAGTTAGCTTGCAAATTGGCTCTGAAAAAGGCCAGAAAAAAATATAAAGATTCATCTCCCTTACCTATAATGGGGTTTGGGTGCATGTTCAGTGTCTGCAGATTTTTTTTAAGTGTTTGGTGAAAGTCCTGTGAACCAAACTTTATTAAATTCACTGGCTATTATTGTGTTATTATTATGTGTGTTTTACAGAAATATTTAAACCGAAGCATCATGTAACAGACAAGCAAACTATTGTTTTGCTTGCTTTTTATGTAACACCAGCTAGCACCGCAGCTTGGTGCCTTTAGCATTTTACAATAACTTGTAGAGATGTGTATTATTATCTCACAAGAGTTTCTGAAGTTCCCTAAGTTTCTGAATTTCATCCTTAAATACAGAAGCAAGTTTCTTGGTATTGATATATTTAATGCTTGTTTGATATCTACCGTAGTAAAAAAAAAAAAAATTCCTATGAATATAAATCTGCTAGCCTACTTTTTGCTTGTTTCTTATCATCTATCCATTATATCTAACTTGTGTTTTCTGAAACAGTTTTGAATAGACTATTTAACTCTTTTTATATTAGTATAATTTTGTCTAGACTGAACATTTGTATAACATTGCAGATTGATAAATATACAGAGTCAGTTTCCATAGAAATGTCAATGTGATTGGACAACGGTTGGCAGCAGAATAATAAGTCTCTCACCTCTTGTTTGCTATAGTGGACATCAGCTATCATCACCAAGGATACATTTATTACCAGATCTGAGGCCTCCTTACTTTCTATACCAGTACTCAACTCAAATCAGAACCTTAATATTCTGGACATAAACACAGAGCTGAACTTCTTTCACAAGGGCAGAACTGGAGTGATTTGTACGGGTTACTGCTCAGCACCCTTGCTTAATTCTCATTATGAAGACTATTTGTTTATCAGTGTTTTCAGTTGCAAAGTGTCTCCAGTCAGGCATTTCTAAAATACAAATAATATATAAGATATGTATTTTTTTTTTAAGCTAATAAAAATGTAATTTTATTTTTATTGCAAATGGTGAACATAATGGTTCAGCAGCCATAAAAAAATATATAACACCATTTTTCTGATGTATTCATCTATGTTTATGATATAATGAATGTTCTCTATTTTGTATAATCTAACTTTATCTTTTCAATAAAACTTTATTGTGAAAAAAAATTATATATATATATATATATATATATATATATATATATATATGTATATATATATATATATATATATGTATATATACATATAGTATCTCACAAAAGTGAGTACACCCCTCACATTTTTGTAAATATTTTATTATATCTTTTAATGTGACACCACTGAAGAAATGACACTTTGCTACAATGTAAAGTAGTGAGTGTACAGCTTGTATGACAGTGTAAATTTGCTGCATCTTAAAAGAAAAAAACTCAACACACAGCCATTAATGTCTAAACCTCTGGCAAAAAAAAAGTGAGTACATAACACACTTGTCTTTATACTCCTTACCTGGTTGCCGCCACACACGCTTGACACCATCTGAACCAAATAAGTTTATCTTGGTCTCTTCACATCACAGGACATGGTTCCAGTAATCCAGTAAAATACAAAAGAAAGTTTCTTGGTATTGATATATTTAATGCTTAAAAAAGTAAAAAATGATTTTCCTATGAATATAAATCTGCTAGCCTACTTTTTGCTTGTTTCTTATCATCTATCCATTATATCTAACTTGTGTTTTCTGAAACAGTTTTAAATAGACTATTTAACTCTTTTTATATTAGTATAATTTTGTCTGGAATGAACATTTGTATAACACTGCAGATTGATAAATATACAGACTCAGTTTCCATAGAAATGTCAATGTGATTGGACAACAGTTGGCAGCAGAATAATAAGTCTCTCACCTCTTGTTTGGTTTAGTGGACGGACATCAGCTTTTATCACCAAGGATATATTTAAGTATTACCAGATCTGAGGCCTCCTTACTTTTCCTTACCAGTACTAAACTCAAATCAGAGGCAGTGATTTGTACGGGTTACTGCTCAGAACCCTTGCTTAATTCTCATTATGAAGACTATTTATTTATCAGTGTTTTCAGTTGCAAAGTGTCTCCAGCCAGGCATTACTAAAATACAAATAATATCTAAGATATGTATTTATTTTTTTTATAGCTGATAAAAATTTAATTTTATTCTTATTGCAAATGGTGAACATAATGGCTCAGCAGCCATAAAAAAAATAAAACACAATTTTTCTGATCTATTCATCTATGTTTATGATATATTGAATGTTCTCTATTTTGTATGTAGCACCTAACAAGGTAGGTGCTAGGTAAAAGCATAGTGGGCCTTGGCTGCCTACCCGCAGGGCCATGATTTTCAGCTGGACTGTCATGTCTCCCAGGTGTGGCTGCTGAGAGGGGAGTCTACCCACTAGCTCCATGAGAAAATTATCATTGGGCAGTGGAGGAAACCCAATCAGTGGTTCAATCAGGCTTGTATCTACCCCAGAAGGCAGATTCTGCCACAGAGGATTCTGGGAGTGGTTATAAGTTTGAGGGGAACGCCTGACGCAGTGTCTTTGGCGGGAAGCAGAGTCCCAGGAGGGAGGGTACGGCTGTCTCTCCTCCTGTCAGAAGGATCGGGTGTCTCGGGTGGCTGCCTGAGAGTCCAGATAGAGAGCTGAGCTGAGCTGCAGAGAGGATCCGGTGTGCCAAGGACCAGTGGAGATAGAAGGGTTCGGTTCCAGGAAAGCATGCCAAGTTCGTGAGTACTGCGAATTGCCCCTGAGGGTCTGCCTGAAGTGTAGAGGGGACCACTGTAGTGAAGGTCCCATGGATCCAAGAGCCAGCTAGTGTCAAGGGGGGTGCCTAGTGAGAGGACCCTAAAGTGTCAGAGGGGGTGCCTAGCGAGAGGACCCTGAATTGTTAGAGGGGGTGCCTAGTGAGAGGACCCACAAGCAGTAGTAAGTGTAGCACAAGCAGTTACAAGGAGCTACCTCAGTCAGTGAAGGGCTGGAGGGAGCTGTTCACCGGACTTTTGAGCTAAACAGAGTGTCAGGTGTCAGATGTCTTACAGTCCTGGATCTTCTGAGTTAATCTGAGGATTAAAGTCGAAGTTTCGCACAGTTCAGCAGAACAATATCTTCAAGCACCAGGGAGCGTTGGCCGGCATTTAGCTGGCGTCAAGACACAGCTAACAGGCATTTTTCTGTACAGTGTCCCAGTTGAGCCTAGTTGAGCCAGAGGAGTATCCCACTCATTCCCTTCTCCCATCCCCATTACAATATAAACAAAACAAAACAAAGATGCCGGAATGGTCATTGTCTCAGTTCTCACACTTGGGTTTTCAACTTGAATGTGTTGGAAGTGTTACCGGTAATAATGGCAAAACCATATCAGGCCCAATGCCTGGAAATATTGCTACATGTACAACTGAACTTTATCTTTTTAATAAAACTTTATATATACAGTATCTCACAAAAGTGAGTACACCCCTCACATTTTTGTAAGTATTTTATTATATCTTTTCATTTGACAACACTGAAGAAATGACACTTTGCTACAATGTAAAGTAGTGAGTGTACAGCTTTTATAACAGTGTAAATTTGCTTTCCCCTCAAAATAACTCAACACACAGCCATTAATATCCAAACCACTGGCAAAAAAAGTGAGTACAACCCTAAGTGAAAATGTCCAAATTGGGCCCAAAGTGTCAATATTTTGTGTGCCCACCATTATTTTCCAGCACTGCTTTAACCCTCTTGGGCATGGAGTTCCCCAGAGCTTCACAGGTTGCCACTGGAGTTCTCTTCCACTCCTACATGATGACATCGTGGAGCTGGTGGATGTTAGAAACCATGTGCTCCTCCACCTTCCGATTGAGGATGCCCCACATATGCTCAAAAGGGTTTAGGTTTGGAGACATCCTTGGCCAGTGCATTACCTTTACCCTGAGCTTTTTTAGCAAGGCAGTGGTCGTCTTGGAGGTGTGTTTGGGGTCATTATCATGTTGGAATACTGTCCTGCGGCCCAGCCTCTGAAGGGAAGGGATCATGCTCTGCTTCAGTATGTCACAGTACATGTTGGCATTCATGGTTCCCTCAATGAAATGTAGCTTTCCAGTGCCGGCAGTACTCATGCAGCCCCAGACCATGACACTCCCACCACCATGCTTGACTGTAGGCATAGCACACTTGTCTTATTACTCCTCATCTGGTTGCCGCCACGCACGCTTGACACCATCTGAACCAAATAAGTTTATCTTGGTCTCTTCAGACCACAGGACACGGTTCCAGTAATCCATGTCCTTAGTCTGCTTGCCTTCAGCAAACTGTTTGTGGGCTTTCTTGTGCATCATCTTTAGAAGAGGTTTTCTTCTGGGACAACAGCCATGAAGACCAATTTAATGCAGTGTGCAGCGTGTACTCACTTTTGTGTATATACAGTATTTCACAAAACTGAGTACACCCCTCATATTTTTGTAAATGTGTATACAAGGTCTGCCTACCCGGTTTCTAGTCCATTGCAGTTCCCAGATAGCCAAGGTCAAGGAAATAGACAAAATTTAGCTTGGGGAAAAATAAATTATGCTGCCTATGCAAAGAAGCAATCCAGAACAGTGGTTGGGTGCAGGCTGGATGGGCAGATGTCAAGTAGTATGACTGGCTGAGACTGTACCATTGCAAGTGTCTGCAGAACTGCATTCTTAAAGTGATTGTAAACCCTCATCTTGTAAAACAACCTATTCAGTTTAAAATAGAAATGGAAGGGAAAACATTTGTGTATACATAATATATAATACATAAAACATATAAATATCTGTTTTCCCCTTTTTTAAAAGTGATCACATATCCTCTGATCCTATCAGGCTGAGCACCCAGCACAGCTAGAGAACTGACCATGGTGTGTTCTCCTACTTAGGCCACATTCACACTTGTGCAACCTGTCTTGCGGCTTAGGACTTCAAAGTTGCATGGCAAGTCGTACCACATGGTTTCCAATGAGTACCGCTCATATCTGTGCGGCTTCGAGTCGCAGCGACTTCAAAGACCTCAAGAGTACACATGAATTGCTTCATGTCGTGTCAAAGTCACGTCAAAGTCAGGTGACTTTCAGGCCGCACAAGTATGAATGGGGCCTTAGTGTGGTCAGTTTTTTACCAGGAAAGCAGAGGGACTGGCAAGAACACCAAGGATTTCACACAAAGAAAGCAACACAAAGACAATAGGTTACTTTTTCATGCAAGTACATGTTACGGCAGGCACAAATCAGGAATATGAAATGTTGGGATTACACGCTCTTAAAATTCTCATTTCCAAATACTTACATACAACTAATATAATAATACCCTTTGTGATTAGGCTATAAACAATGATAAGGGTAGCCAGAAATCAGGATATAATTCCAAAAATTTTTAAATTGAGGTGTTCAAAGTGTCGTGCAGAGATGGGAACCCATTAAGCAGGTTTTTTTTTTTTCATAACTAGAAAGTGAAATGAAAGATTCACTAGTAATGGTGTATTTCCCTAAAATAATAGAGTGGACACAATTATTGAATATTGTACTAATTTACCAACCAATACAGCAACACAACAAACACGTGTTCTAGCAACCATACAATGTATTTAGTCTATAACATATAACAACAACATATAATACATCCCCTAGCATAGAACATAACTATAAAGTGAGCAGGCATAGTTTACGAAAAATCAACAATATATACTTAATTTTCACAAGTGTGGCAAGGTCTATCATGCCTCTAAAAAGCAATCCATGGTGGATTTATTTTCAGAAGGCTGTAGAGCAGTGGCTTCCAGGCATTTTCTGGTGGAATACAGTGCAGTGCAGTTGTGGCGTGGTCCCATTCATACCTGTTAAGCCACAGAGTGTCATTTCTACAATCCCCTCTATTACATTACCTTATGTGCCCAGTGTATGTGGTTTTGCAAAAATAAGCCATTCTATACTGTATTTCTGAGAGCTGTGACCGGCCACCTCTCTCCTCTCCCAGTCTGACAGCTATAGTGAGAGGGGCCGAGAAACCCCCGCTGACGTCAGCTGGGAGGAGGAGAGGAGAAAAGAGTCGGCCGATCACATGAGCACCGAGCTGCGCACAGAAATACAGTAGAGGACAGCTTATTTTTACAGTACCACATACACTGGGCACATCAGTTAATGCAATAGAGGGGATTGTAGAAATGACTCTCAGAAATAATAGCAGCAGTCAGAGCTAACAGACAGGGAAGGGAGGGGGGAGGAAGACAGAGGAGGACAGAGCGTGCTTTATGTCAAGAATAAAAGAGATTTAACCTCTACATATGGAAAGGCATCTTCACAGTAAGAGCTGTGAAAATGTGGAATAGACTCCTTCAAAAACTAGTTCTGAGCAGCTCAGTAGACTGTTTAAAAAGGAGCTGGATGTATTCATAAATGCATAAAATAAAACTGGATACTAATTTTTATAGGTAATGTCATCAAGGATAGTTGAACCAGTGTATTTCTAACTGCCTCCTGGGGTAACAAAAATTATTTTTTTCCCCTGTTGGAACAAATTAGATCATGCTTTATTGAGTTTCTTTTTTTGCCTTCCTCTGGATCCAATATGGATATAAGATTGTGTATATAGAGGTTTTTTATTTGTTTGTTTTTTAAAAACAATTAAGCCCCGGTTCACACTGGGGCGACCTGTGAGGCGACCTGGTCGCCTCACAGGTCGCCGCAGGTCGCCTCCCATAGGGAAGCTACGGACCCGTTCTAATAGGAGCGACACAAGTCGCTCCGACCTAGAAAAAGGGTCCGGAGCTTCTTTGGGGCGACCAGGAGGCGACCGCCATAGACTTCAATGTTATGAAGTCTGTGGCGGCCGCTCCGAGGTCGCGGCGCGCTGCTCGCACCGCGATCTCGGAGGTCGCCCCTGAAAGTAGCGTCGCGCCAGTGTGAACCGGCGCTAAAACTAATTAAATAATGTAACGTGCATGGCGGTATGCCCTGCCAGTTGCCCCATACTGTACATGAGCTTTAGCATGTATAAAAACAGTATGAACAGCAAGGTTTTTTTTTTAACTTTCAGCATGCTTTTGCAAATCTTTCAGCAAGCTGTGAGCAGCTTCTTTCTAAGCCTTTAGAGTGCCTTTCAGCTACTTTTTGGAAATGTCATACACAGATCTTAGTGGGAGTGCTGATCGTCACCTTAAACAAGCTGCTAGAAGACTTCAGCACTAGAACAGTGCCTAGAAAGCCAAGTTAGGAGAGAGGGAAGGCCTGTTTCACATGGGCTTCAGCTTGTATAAGAGCAAGCTTTGACAAATGCATTTGCAGAGCTTTCAGCAAGCTTTGTTGAAGCTTTTAAAGTACCATGCAGCTCCAGTTTGTATATGTTGAACACAAATCCTAACGGGAGTGTTGATTGCCATTTTAACCACTTGACCTCTGGAAGATTTACCCCCCCCCCCCTTCCTGAACAGGCCATTTTTTGCGATACAGCACTGCATTACTTTAACTGACAATTGCGCGGTCATGCGACGTTATACCCAAATAAAATTGATATCCTTTTTTTCCCACAAATAGAGTTTTATGTTGGTGGTATTTGATCACCTTTGTATTTTTTATTTTTTTGCACTATAAACAAATATAAAAAAACAATTAAAAAAAAATATTTCCAAAAATATCCGGTTAAAAAAATGTAAAACATCGAATTTCTTCCTCAATTTAGGACAATATGTATTCTGCTACAAGTTTTTGGTAAAAAAAATCCCAGTAAGCAAATACTGATTGGTTTGCGCAAAAGTTATAGCGTCTACAAACTATGGGATATTTTTATTTATTTATTTTACTAATAATGGTGGTGATCAATGACTTATAGTGGAACTGCAATATTGCAATATTGCAGTGGACATTTGGACACTAACTGTCTGACACTTTTTACACTTTTGTTTTTACGCTTTTTGGGACCAGTGACACTAATACAGTGATCAGTGCTAATAAATATGCATTGTACTGATGACACTGGCTGGGAAGAGGTTAACATCAGGGGATAAAAGAGTTAACTGTGTGCCTAGCTGGTGTTTTTCTAAACTGTGGGAGGTGCTTTTTACTAGGGGAAAACATGGATCCCTGCCCCTGCTTTGCAGAGAGACAGGATCCATGTCTTCCCTCCTGTAAGAATGGCGATCTGCCTTGTTTACCTATGCAGACCGCTGTTTCTGCCTCTCAGCTGGATCGTCAGCAGGTGAGAGTGGACATGTGCGCCCCCTACCTGATATATACAGTGCCTTGCGAAAATATTCGGCCCCCTTGAACTTTGCGACCTTTTGCCACATTTCAGGCTTCAAACATAAAGATATAAAACTTTTATTTTTTGTGAAGAATCAACAAGTGGGACACAATCATGAAGTGGAATGAAATTTATTGGATATTTCAATCTTTTTTTACAAATAAAAAACTGAAAAATTGGGCGTGCAAAATTATTTACCCCTCTTAAGTTAATACTTGGTAGCGCCACCTTTTGCTGCGATTACAGCTGTAAGTCGCTTGGGGTATGTCTCTATCAGTTTTGATCATCGAGAGACTGAAATTTTTGCCCATTCCTCCTTGCAAAACAGCTCGAGCTCAGTGAGGTTGGATGGAGAGCATTTGGGAACAGCAATTTTCAGTTCTTTCCACAGATTCTCGATTGGATTCAGGTCTGGACTTTGACTTGGCCATTCTAACACCTGGATATGTTTATTTGTGAACCATTCCATTGTAGATTTTGCTTGATGTTTTGGATCATTGTCTTGTTGGAAGACAAATCTCCGTCCCAGTCTCAGGTCTTTTGCAGACTCCATCAGGTTTTCTTCCAGAATGGTATTTGGCTCCATCCATCTTCCCATCAATTTTAACCATCTTCCCTGTCCCTGCTGAAGAAAAGCAGGCCCAAACCATGATGCTGCCACCACCATGTTTGACAGTGGGGATGGTGTGTTCAGGGTGATGAGCTGTGTTGCTTTTACGCCAAACATAACGTTTTGCATTGTTGCCAAAAAGTTTGATTTTGGTTTCATCTGACCAGAGCACCTTCTCCCACATGTTTGGTGTGTCTCCCAGGTGGCTCGTGGCAAACTTTAAACGACACTTTTTATGGATATCTTTAAGAAATGGCTTTCTTCTTTCCACTTTCCATAAAGGCCAGATTTGTGCAGTATACGACTGATTGTTGTCCTATGGACAGAGTCTCCCACCTCAGCTGTAGATCTCTGCAGTTCATCCAGAGTGATCATGGGCCTCTTGGCTGCATCTCTGATCAGTCTTCTCCTTGTATGAGCTGAAAGTTTAGAGGGACGGACAGGTCTTTGTAGATTTGCAGTGGTCTGATACTCCTTCCATTTCAATATTATCGCTTGCACAGTGCTCCTTTGGATGTTTAAAGCTTGGAAAATCTTTTTGTATCCAAATCCGGCTTTAAACTTCTCCACAACAGTATCTTGGACCTGCCTGGTGTGTTCCTTGTTCTTCATGATGCTCTCTGCGCTTTAAACGGACCTCTGAGACTATCACAGTGCAGGTGCTTTTATACGGAGACTTGATTACACACAGGGGGATTCTATTTATCATCATTAGTCATTTAGGTCAACATTGGATCATTCAGAGATCCTCACTGAACTTCTGGAGAGAGTTTGCTGCACTGAAAGTAAAGGGGCTGAATAATTTTGCACGCCCAATTTTTCAGTTTTTTATTTGTTAACAAAGTTTGAAATATCCAATAAATTTCGTTCCACTTCATGATTGTGTCCCACTTGTTGCTGATTCTTCACAAAAAATTACAGTTTTATATCTTTATGTTTGAAGCATGAAATGTGGCAAAAGGTTTGCAAAGTTCAAGGCAGCCGAATACTTTTGCAAGGCACTGTATACGTGACCTAGTGCACAGGTGCTGCCCTGTAACAGTAGAACTGATATGGGGTGGACCTGAAGTATTTAAACCATTTTTCACCCTAAAAAAAAATGAATTCTGCTCCATTAAAGCATGTATAACAGCACAGTGATTGTCCTGTGTTATTTGGACCCTTCTATCACTTGTAATTAGGGTTGAGCGGACACCTAGATGTCCGTGTTCGACGGGTTCGGCCGAACTTTAAAAAAAAGTCCGGGTCCGTGTCCCGGACTTTTACCGAACTTTTCCCGGACACCGAACCCCATTGAAGTCAATGGGGACCCGAACTTTAAGGCACTAAAATGGCTCTAAAACACCAAAGGAAAGGGCTAGAGTGCTGCAAATGGCAGCAAAACGTAATTAAGAGCATGGCAAGTGCTCTGCAAACAAATGTGGATAGGGAAATAACTTAAAACAACAAAAAAAAACAGAAAAATAAAACAATGTTCTTCTTCATCTCTGAAGGACGAGGCCCATATGGAGTAGGAGGGAGGTTGAGGTGGTGGTGGATGTGGCGGTGACATAGGCGTGCGCACAGGGTGTGCTGGGTGTGTCTGGGCACACCCTAATCACCTAGGGCACATAGCATTGCCAGTGAGGAGATGGGAAAGATCTCCCTGGGACCTGCTCTGCTCTATTTCTCCTTGCCTACAGGTACATGGCCCCGATACATTACTCTCCCTGCTGGCAAACACATGCATGTGTATTTCAACTTTGGGGTGCACACCTTAATGCAATAGGCTGCGCACACCTATGGGCGGTGTAGGTGGAAGCGGCGGTGGAGGAGGACCAGGGCCGGATTAACAGCATCATGGGCTTGGTGCTGAGGATTTTGAAGGGCCTTAAGGGCCGTGCCTTGCCATGCACCCAGAGGAGGAAGGGTGCAGCCATGCATGCCTAATTCAACATGGGATGCTGTCTCTGAAGCCCATAAACACATCCATGCATCGCCAACTGTCCCTCCTTGTCCGGCCTTCACGCTGTGTGGGGAGGTTCTGAGGGTGCTGCCTGGGGAAGCGAGCATAGAAGCCAGACTTCTGTGTTTACAAGTGACAGAAGAGCGGTAACAGTGAATATGGCCAACCCGGGGCCTATATAAAAGGTAGGGGCCTGGAGCTGCAGCTCCAATAGCCCCTACATTAATCTGGCCCTGAGGAGGAGGACGAGGTAGCCAACACTGCTTCTTTTCAAAAATTTTAAATGAGGGTACACCCCAAAAGAGTGAGAAAGAGCAAAAATGGAACAATGGGTGGGTAAGGTCGGTATCCATTGCTATTCTGCATAAGGTACGGAAAAGTCCCGTGGGATCCATGCCTGGTTCATTTTAATGAACGTGAGCTTGTCCACATTGTCTCTGGACAGGCGGCTGCGCTTGTCTGTTATAACGCCCCCAGCCGTGCTAAATACCCGTTCAGATAATACACTGGCTGCAGGGCACGCCAGCACCTCCAAGGCGTAAAGGGCAAGCTCAGGCCATGTGCCCAATTTGGAGACCCAGAAGTTGAAGGGGGCAGACCCGTCATTCACTACATGTAGGCGTGTGCACACATACTGCTCCACCATGTTGGTAAAATGCTGCCTCCTGCTAAGACGTTCCATCTGAGCTGCTGGTGCTGCTGTTTGTTGTGGCGTGCTGACAAAGCTTTTCCACATTTCGGCCATGCTAACCCTGCCTTCTGAGGTGCTGGCGGTGCCCTGGTTGCGTTGGCGACCTCCTCCTCCTCCTCCTCTGCCTTGTGCTTCCACTGTGGCCCCGCTGTCAGATGGGAATGCCAGCAGCATGGCGTCTACCAGCGTGCGCTTGTACTCGCGCATCTTGCGATCGCGCTCCAGTGAGTGAATTAAGGACGGTACGTTGTCCTTGTAACGGGGATCCAGCAGCGTGGCCACCCAGTAATCAGCACAAGTTAGAATGTGGGCAACTCGGCGGTCGTTGTGGAGACACTGCAGCATGTAATCGCTCATGTGTGCCAGGCTGCCCAGAGGCAACGAAAGGCTGTCCTCTGTGGGAGGTGTATCGTCCGTGTCCTCTGTATCCCCCCAGCCACGCACCAGTGATGGCCATGAGCTGGCCTGGGTGCCACCCTGCTGTGAACATGGTTCCATCTCCTCCTCCAGCTCCTCCTCCTCCTCATCCTCCTCATCCTCCAGAACTGTGCCCCTGCTGGACAATTGCGTCCCTGGCGTTTGCGTGTGCAGGAACCCACCCTCGGAGCCCCTTGCGAATGACTGCCCTGAAAGCCTTGGAAATGTTACCTCTTCATCCTCCTCCTCCTCCTCATCCTGTGCCACATCCTCTTCCATCATCGCCCGAATTGTTTTTTCAAGGAGGCATAGAAGTGGGATAGTTAAGCTGAGAACGGCGTCATTGCCACTGGCCATGTTGGTGGAGTATTTAAAACAGCGCAACAAGGCACACAGGTCTCGCATGGAGGCCCAGTTAAATTAAATAGCGGAATAGAAAATATGATCCAAAAAAAGTGTATGTATATCACACGTACACAACCACACTGGGCCCCAATTACTATTGTTTGTACCCCTAAAAGGCTAGATGAGGAGTAGGGGGAGTATGGAACAGGCAGCACCCTCAAACCTTCAGAAGTATGAGATGAACCCCAACAACTTGGAAAGGTGGATCTCTCTCACACGTACCAACACAGACTATCCCCCAATTTAACTGATCCCCAAAGGTTTTTGATTAAATAGCGGAATAGAAAATATGATCCAAAAAAAGTGTATGTATATCACACGTACACAACCACACTAGGCCCCAATTACTATTGTTTGTACCCCTAAAAGGCTAGATGAGGAGTAGGGGGGGTATGGAACAGGCAGCACCCTCAAACCTTCAGAAGTATGAGATGAACCCCAACAACTTGGAAAGGTGGATCTCTCTCACACGTACCAACACAGACTATCCCCCAATTTAACTGATCCCCAAAGGTTTTTGATTAAATAGCGGAATAGAAAATATGATCCAAAAAAAGTGTATGTATATCACACGTACACAACCACACTAGGCCCCAATTACTATTGTTTGTACCCCTAAAAGGCTAGGAGTAGGGGGAGTATGGAACAGGCAGCACCCTCAAACCTTCAGAAGTATGAGATGAACCCCAACAACTTGGAAAGGTGGATCTCTCTCACACGTACCAACACAGACTATCCCCCAATTTAACTGATCCCCAAAGGTTTTTGATTAAATAGCGGAATAGAAAATATGATCCAAAAAAAGTGTATGTATATCACACGTACACAACCACACTAGGCCCCAATTACTATTGTTTGTACCCCTAAAAGGCTAGATGAGGAGTAGGGGGGGTATGGAACAGGCAGCACCCTCAAACCTTCAGAAGTATGAGATGAACCCCAACAACTTGGAAAGGTGGATCTCTCTCACACGTACCAACACAGACTATCCCCCAATTTAACTGATCCCCAAAGGTTTTTGATTAAATAGCGGAATAGAAAATATGATCCAAAAAAAGTGTATGTATATCACACGTACACAACCACACTGGGCCCCAATTACTATTGTTTGTACCCCTAAAAGGCTAGATGAGGAGTAGGGGGAGTATGGAACAGGCAGCACCCTCAAACCTTCAGAAGTATGAGATGAACCCCAACAACTTGGAAAGGTGGATCTCTCTCACACGTACCAACACAGACTATCCCCCAATTTAACTGATCCCCAAAGGTTTTTGATTAAATAGCGGAATAGAAAATATGATCCAAAAAAAGTGTATGTATATCACACGTACACAACCACACTGGGCCCCAATTACTATTGTTTGTACCCCTAAAAGGCTAGATGAGGAGTAGGGGGAGTATGGAACAGGCAGCACCCTCAAACCTTCAGAAGTATGAGATGAACCCCAACAACTTGGAAAGGTGGATCTCTCTCACACGTACCAACACAGACTATCCCCCAATTTAACTGATCCCCAAAGGTTTTTGATTAAATAGCGGAATAGAAAATATGATCCAAAAAAAGTGTATGTATATCACACGTACACAACCACACTAGGCCCCAATTACTATTGTTTGTACCCCTAAAAGGCTAGATGAGGAGTAGGGGGGGTATGGAACAGGCAGCACCCTCAAACCTTCAGAAGTATGAGATGAACCCCAACAACTTGGAAAGGTGGATCTCTCTCACACGTACCAACACAGACTATCCCCCAATTTAACTGATCCCCAAAGGTTTTTGATTAAATAGCGGAATAGAAAATATGATCCAAAAAAAGTGTATGTATATCACACGTACACAACCACACTGGGCCCCAATTACTATTGTTTGTACCCCTAAAAGGCTAGATGAGGAGTAGGGGGAGTATGGAACAGGCAGCACCCTCAAACCTTCAGAAGTATGAGATGAACCCCAACAACTTGGAAAGGTGGATCTCTCTCACACGTACCAACACAGACTATCCCCCAATTTAACTGATCCCCAAAGGTTTTTGATTAAATAGCGGAATAGAAAATATGATCCAAAAAAAGTGTATGTATATCACACGTACACAACCACACTAGGCCCCAATTACTATTGTTTGTACCCCTAAAAGGCTAGGAGTAGGGGGAGTATGGAACAGGCAGCACCCTCAAACCTTCAGAAGTATGAGATGAACCCCAACAACTTGGAAAGGTGGATCTCTCTCACACGTACCAACACAGACTATCCCCCAATTTAACTGATCCCCAAAGGTTTTTGATTAAATAGCGGAATAGAAAATATGATCCAAAAAAAGTGTATGTATATCACACGTACACAACCACACTGGGCCCCAATTACTATTGTTTGTACCCCTAAAAGGCTAGATGAGGAGTAGGGGGAGTATGGAACAGGCAGCACCCTCAAACCTTCAGAAGTATGAGATGAACCCCAACAACTTGGAAAGGTGGATCTCTCTCACACGTACCAACACAGACTATCCCCCAATTTAACTGATCCCCAAAGGTTTTTGATTAAATAGCGGAATAGAAAATATGATCCAAAAAAAGTGTATGTATATCACACGTACACAACCACACTAGGCCCCAATTACTATTGTTTGTACCCCTAAAAGGCTAGATGAGGAGTAGGGGGGGTATGGAACAGGCAGCACCCTCAAACCTTCAGAAGTATGAGATGAACCCCAACAACTTGGAAAGGTGGATCTCTCTCACACGTACCAACACAGACTATCCCCCAATTTAACTGATCCCCAAAGGTTTTTGATTAAATAGCGGAATAGAAAATATGATCCAAAAAAAGTGTATGTATATCACACGTACACAACCACACTAGGCCCCAATTACTATTGTTTGTACCCCTAAAAGGCTAGGAGTAGGGGGAGTATGGAACAGGCAGCACCCTCAAACCTTCAGAAGTATGAGATGAACCCCAACAACTTGGAAAGGTGGATCTCTCTCACACGTACCAACACAGACTATCCCCCAATTTAACTGATCCCCAAAGGTTTTTGATTAAATAGCGGAATAGAAAATATGATCCAAAAAAAGTGTATGTATATCACACGTACACAACCACACTAGGCCCCAATTACTATTGTTTGTACCCCTAAAAGGCTAGGAGTAGGGGGAGTATGGAACAGGCAGCACCCTCAAACCTTCAGAAGTATGAGATGAACCCCAACAACTTGGAAAGGTGGATCTCTCTCACACGTACCAACACAGACTATCCCCCAATTTAACTGATCCCCAAAGGTTTTTGATTAAATAGCGGAATAGAAAATATGATCCAAAAAAAGTGTATGTATATCACACGTACACAACCACACTAGGCCCCAATTACTATTGTTTGTACCCCTAAAAGGCTAGATGAGGAGTAGGGGGAGTATGGAACAGGCAGCACCCTCAAATCTTCAGAAGTATGAGATTGTGTTCACTGTACCCCACAAAGATTGAGTTCACTGCACCCCACAATGATTGTGTTCACTGCACCCCACAAAGATTGTGTTCACTGCACCTCACAAAGATTGTGTTCACTGTACCCCCCAAAGATTGTGTTCACTGCACCCCACAAAGATTCTGTTCACTGTACCCCACAAAGATTGTGTTCACTGCACCCTAAAAGGATGTTGTTCACTGCACCCCACAAAGATTGTGTTCACTGCACCCTAAAAGGATGTTGTTCACTGCACCCCAAAAAGATTGTGTTCACTGTACCCCCCCAAAGATTGTGTTCACTGCACCCCACAAAGATTGTGTTCACTGCACCCCAAAAAGATTGTGTTCACTGTACCCCCCAAAGATTGTGTACACTGCACCCCAAAAAGATTGTGTTCACTGTACCCCCCAAAGATTGTGTTCACTGCACCCCACAAAGATTCTGTTCACTGTACCCCACAAAGATTGTGTTCACTGCACCCCAAAAAGATTGTGTTCACTGTACCCCCCCAAAGATTGTGTTCACTGCACCCCACAAAGATTCTGTTCACTGCACCCCACAAAGGATTTTGTTCACTGCACCCCAAAAAGATTGTGTTCACTGCACCCCAAAAAGGATTTTGATCACTGCACCCCAAAAAGGATGTTGTTCACTGCACCCCAAAAATGATTTTGTTCACTCCACCCCAAAAAGATTGTGTTCACTGCACCCCACAAAGATTGTGTTCACTGCACCCCAAAAAGATTGTGTTCACTGTACCCCCCAAAGATTGTGTTCACTGCACCCCACAAAGATTCTGTTCACTGTACCCCACAAAGATTGTGTTCACTGCACCCCAAAAAGATTGTGTTCACTGCACCCCAAAAAGGATGTTGTTCACTGCACCCCAAAAAGGATGTTGTTCACTCCACCCCAAAAAGATTGTGTTCACTGCACCCCACAAAGATTGTGTTCACTGCACCCCAAAAATGATTTTGTTCACTGCACCCCAAAAAGGATTTTGTTCACTGCACCCCAAAAAGGATGTTGTTCACTCCACCCCAAAAAGATTGTGTTCACTGCACCCCAAAAAGATTGTGTTCACTGCACCCCACAAAGGATTTTGTTCACTGCACCCCAAAAAGATTGTGTTCACTGCACCCCAAAAAGGATGTTGTTCACTGCACCCCAAAAAGGATTTTGTTCACTGCACCCCAAAAAGATTGTGTTCACTGCACCCCACAAAGGATTTTGTTCACTGCACCCCACAAAGATTGTGTTCACTGCACACCAAAAAGGATTGTGTTCACTGCACCCCAAAAAGATTTTGTTCACTGCACCCCAAAAAGATTGTGTTCACTGCAGCCCAAAAAGATTGTGTTCACTGCAGCCCAAAAAGATTGTGTTCACTGCAGCCCAAAAAGATTGTGTTCACTGCAGCCCAAAAAGATTGTGTTCACTGCAGCTCACACACAGAAAAATGGATGTGGATCACTGACACCTGCCTATCTCCAATCCCACACCACACAGCAATATCGATTGTAGTTTGTAGAACACAGTTTCCCTAAAATTCAGCAGACTCTGTCCCTAACAGGATTGAGAAGAGATCGTAGATCAGGATTGAGTGCAGATTCACCCCACCCCCCACACAGCAATATCGATTGTAGTTTGTAGAAGACACTGACCCTATAATTCAGCAGACTCTATCCCTAAAATGCCTACAACTCGCCCTGCCTAAACACTCCGACCTGTCCCTCAATTCTATCCGGACACAAATGGTTTTTTCCTGCCTATCTTTCCCTAATCAGCAGCCAGCACATTGATGTGTGCTCTGTCCCTTAGCTAAGCAGCAGAATGACGCTGCTGCGGCGGCTGCCTCGAACTTATAAAGACTTGGTCACATGCTTCAGACGGCCAATCACAGCTACTAAGACATTTGCAGGCATGGCTGGGATGGCTTAAGGCACACCAGTTAAACGATTGTTGATTGGCTGTTGAAAGCCCGCCATGAAAAGAGCGCCAAAGCATGCAAAACCCGGAAATAAAACGACCGAACACGGATTTTTACCCGAACATACAGTAAAGTGTCCGTGTCCGTGTTCGGGTAAAAAAAATCCAATTATTCGGTACGAACACGAATAATACAGTCCGTGTTCGCTCAACACTACTTGTAATACATGGCTGGTCCTGCTTGGTTTTGCCCCCCCTCCTCCTGAAAACTGACCACGGTATGTCATGGCTGCTGAGCCCTGACACCGTGGTCAGTTTACATACCTTCGTCATCTGCAGCTCCCCCCTCCCCTCCCTGCTGTCTGCTCCATGTCAAGGCCCGTTCCCCCCCTCCTGCTGCCGAAATTACTGTTAATGCTTAATATAATCCTATTTGTTTCCTAATCCTGTGTGACCTTGTCTCTGTGTTTTATAAAAAAAAATGCTGACTATACCTGAGCTTATGTGACTGGCCGGCTTTGTCCCACTCTAGCTGTCAGATTGGGAGAGGGGAGAGCTGGCCAGTCACATGAGCACCAAAAGGCGTCCTGAAATCAGGTATAGTTGGCTTTTTATTTTTATAAAACATAGACACGTGGGGACACAGGATTAGGAGAAAAACAGGATTTTACAAAGATTTGACAGTGGCTTAACAACTACTTTAAGCAAGCTTATAAAAGGGTTGAAGCCTGCTAGGAGCTTGTTTAAAGTGACAATCAGCACCCCATCAGGATCTGTGTTCAAGATTTACAAACTGGAGCTGAATGACACTTCAAAAGCTTCAACAAAGCTTGCTAAAAGCTCTGCAGATGCTTTGTTAAAGTCTGCTGTCCACACTGCTCTTACAAGCTGAGCCTGTGTAAAACTGGCCTTATAGCTTGACAATATAATTGAACAACAGTAGTTTGACAACAACAACAGTTTGACAGGAGCATGAAATTTCAATTTTTTACAGCAAGGCCAATTCTTGCTTTTATGAAGACTACCTCTAGAAGGTTACTAGGTGAGGACACTAACACCCAAAGTCCAATTTTCTAGCAACAGTTTGACAGGGGCATCACATTTACTTTTTTTACAGCAAGGCCCATTCTTGCTTTCATCAAGAAGACTACCTCTAGAACATGGCTCAAAATTTCAAGTCTTGACTACTAGCCAGGTCTTAAGAGTTATTCGCCACCAGTTGCCCCACCCAACCCTTACCCTGCCCCGCCTCTAATTCCACCCCTAAACACACCCTTATAAATTGTCTCATAAAATAAAACTGTTTTATGCAGAGTTAATTTACAAAAATAAATATTAACAACAACTTTAACAGTAGTAACATAAAGCATATTTCATTGATCTGACTGTGATAAATAAAATAAGGATAAAATATGATTGGCTACTATAGGCACTGTACACATCATTACTGCCTTGTTAAGTAAATATTTGCTAGGTACAGAGTGCAGGGTTGAGAGATATGCAACGTACAATGTGCAGGGTTGAGAAGTGCACTACGTACAGAGTGCAGGGTTGAGGGGTGCACTATGTACCGGTTTCAGGGTTGGGGGATGTGCTACGTACCGAAGGCAGGGTTGAAGGGTCCGCTACATGCCAAGCGCAGGGTTGATAGGTGCGCTACGTACTAAGTCCAGGGTTGAGAGGTGCACTGTGTACAGAGTGCAGGGTTGAGGAGTACGCTACATACCGAGTGCAGTGTTCAGAGGTGCGCTACCTAGTTCAGAGTTGAGGGATGTGCTGTGTACTCCCAAGACCTGGGTTTCCAAAATCATAGACAGCAAAGTACCTACTGAAAATGCTCTTGAAGCATCCTAATGCTTATCAGTCAGAACTGTGCAGAGTGGGCGCACCCACCTGAGCAACTGGTAAAATGTTTATATTCCCTGATTTGACAGCTGCCCCCCACGCCCACAGAATAAACTTTGTACTATTGCAAAAGGAGATGGGGGTATTTAAAATTACATCAGTGCTCAGTTAAAGCCGTCATGCCTCCCCGTTCGACCTGAGTGTACCTGACACTGACACTGGCCTGAGCCGAGCAACCCTGCCCCCTGCCTGACCCGAGCGGCCCACCTCCGCCCAAGCTGAGTGGATCTGACACTGGCCTGAGTCAAGCAGACCTGCCCTCCCTCCGAACTGCTTGCCCCATGCCTGAGCCAAGTGGATCTGACACTGGCCAGAGCCAAAAGGAACTGCCCTCCGCCCCAGCCAAGAGGCCCACCCCCACCGGAACCAACTGGATCTGACACTGACTCTGGCCTGAGCCTGAGTGGAGTTGCCCTCTTCCCCACCCTGCCCGAGCCAAAGCACTTTTTTGAATTTTTTTGGGCTGCTCTAGAAGAGGGCACCAACAATACCCAAAGACCAATTGTTTTGCAAGTTTGAGAGGAGAGTCAGCTTACATTTTTTTTACATCAGGGACAATTCTTGCTTCCATTAAGACTACCACTAGAAGGTTACGGGGTGAGGGCACCAACAACACCCAAGGACCAATTTTTACACAACAGTTTGACAGGGGTATCAAATGTAAATTTTTTACAGCAAGGCCAATCCTTTCTTTCATCAAGATTACTTCTAGAAGGTTATGAGATGAGGGCACCAATAACACCCAAAGACCAATTTTTCCGCAACAATTTGACAGGGGCGTCAAATTTATTTTCTTTAGGAAGGCCAATTCTTGCTTTCATCAAGACTACCCCTATAGGGTTACGGGGTCAAGGCACCAACAACACCCAAAGACCAATTTTTTCGCACCCGTTACTTCTATCCAAAGTCTGTGAAAGAGACACCAGACCTAATCTGAAAAATAAATTGTTAATCTTTTGCCCCATACACACGTGCAGATTATCTGCAGACTTTTGTCTGCAGACTTACCAAAACCATATAATATGAGGTCAAACCTAAACACTTTCAATTTGTATGCAATCTGGCAGGCCCTTGCACTACATAGAAAAGGTAAGTCTGCAGACAAAAGTCTGCAGATAATCTGCACGTGTGTATGGGGCATTTGCCTGATTTGACAGGGGCATCAAATTAAATTTTTTTTACAGCAAGGCCAATTCTTGCTTTCATCAAGAGTACCTCTATAGGGTTATGGGGTGAAGGGTCCAACAACACCCAAAGACCAACTTTTCTGCACCTATTACTTCCATCTAAAGTCTACCAAAGAGACACCAGAATTTATACAAAATATCTCTAATCTTGTTCCAAATGTGTGAAAATATGGCCTCATCATACAGACTGGTTCCACAAGCTGACGTTTACTTTCTAAATGTCAGTTTTGCTGCAGCAAGTTTTATACACGGTACAGATTGCCCACCTTACAGGCAAACTAAGGCACTATATTTAAAATAATTTTTCATTTTTATTGTTTTACTTTAAGCATCATTAAAATCACTACTCCTTTAAAAACTATCTTTTTGAACGTTTTTTTACTTTGGTACATTGTTCCCTCAGGGCAGTAGCTGGGCCCCCATAGCCTTTTTTATGGCCAATAGCTTGCATATACAGTAAGCCTTCAAAATGGGGACTTTTGATTTTTCCTGTTAGGGTTCCATAGACTTCAATAGGTTTTGTCGTTTGTGTCCAAACTTTTGCGATGGTCGAGAGTTCTGGCGTGAACCAAACAGGGGGTCATTCTGCCCATCTCAAGTATTTAGTGAGGCATGGCATGTTTTTTGAAGTTGTAATTTTTTGTCACATTTTTTTTACATTTTTAACTTACTTTCACCAGTGCAGTACAGCGTCATCCTATAACTGGTGTGGTAGTGAAGAGGGACCACTGGCTGGTGGTAAAATATATATATATATATATATATATATATATATATATATATATATATATATATCATTTTTTTAAACATTTTTAAATCATTTTTAGTTTATTTATTTTTTTATATTTTTTTACATTCTGTGACCAGAGCAATACAGTGTTATTATAGTAACACTGTACCACTCTGGGGATTTTTTTATTTTTTTACATACTTAACACTGCTATAAGCAAATATTTTTACTGAATGACAGAGTGTAGACATTGTGTATTGTTGTGATTAGCTGTGATTGGTCACAGCTAATCACATGATACAAATGGGTTAAGGTTGGCCAGATCTGAACCATGTGATCACCGTGACCAATCACAACTAGCAACACAATTGTATACAATGAATGGCATGAACTGTCATGTGATCTGCTGGTATTGATCACATCGGTCATATGGTACTGGCAGCAGTCCAGTACACTAATCAGTCATCCGCTGCGTCTGGTGGACACAGTGGGTGACAGATTGCACCACAGCGTGGCCTGGAGGGGCTCCACGAGGCACGTTCTCGGGAGGACGTTATATGATGTCCTCCAAGAGTAATACAGTTCCCGCCCAATCATCATTTTACAATGGCGCAGAAGGGAAGCAGTTAAAGAAACTCTCACACACAAATTCTGTGTGCAAAAATGAACATAACAGATATAAATTACATGTACAGTATAACAATAAAACAAGACACTCGCTCTATATTGGCAGCTGCATGCTTCAGAGCTGTGTTGCTTTTCAATGTTGCTAATGCATGGTATGGTCCCAATAAGAGTTGGTAAATATCATAGGTGTGCCCAGTCCATTGCATTAAGGTGTGCACCCCAAAGCTCAACTGCATATGCGTGTGTATGCATGTGTATATACAGTGCATCTGGAAAGTATTCACAGCTCTTCACTTTTTCCACATTTTTGATATGTTACAGCCTTATTCCAAAATGGATTAAATTAATTATTTTCCTCAAAATTCTATAAACAATACCCACAATGACAATGTGAAAGAAATTTGTTTAAAATCTTTGCAAATTTAGTCGAAAAAACCCCCGAAAAAAATAACATGTAACATGTATTCACAGTCTTTGCTCAATACTTTGTTGAAACACCTTTGGTACCAATTACGCCTCAAGTCTTTTTGAGTATGATGCTACAAGCTTGTCACACCTATTTTTAGGCAGTTTCTTCTATTTCCTTGCAGGACCTCTCAAGCTCCATCAGGTTGGATGGGGATAAAAGTTGCATAGGCATTTTCAGATCACCGCAGAGATGTTCAATCGGGTTCAAGTCTAGGCTCTGACTGGGCCACTCAAGGACATTCACAGAGTTGTCCTGTAGTCTGAGTTGTCCCCAGTCTGAGGTCCAGAGCACTCTGGAGCAGGTTTTTTTTTTATCAAGCATTGCTGCAATCTTCTTTCCCTCAATAGTGACTAGTCTCCCAGTTCCTGCCAGTTCATTGACTGAGAGTCCTTCAGGTGCCTTTTTGCAAACTCCAAGTGTGCTGTCATGTGCTTTTTAGTGAGGAGTGTCTTCCGTCTGGCCACATGCTGGAGCTCTGACTAAGGCCCTTCTCCCCCTGTCGCTCAGTTTGGCTGGGCAGCCCGCTCTAGGAAGAGTCTTGGTGGTTCCAAACTTCTTCCATTTGCGGATGATGGAGGTCACTGTACTCATTGGGACCTTCAATGCTGTAGAAATTCTTCTGTACCCTTCCCATATCCGTGCCTAAATACAATCCTGTCTCGGAGGTCTACAGACAATTCCTTGGACAATTCCTCTGACATTCAATGTTAACTGTGGGACCTTATATAAACAGGTATATGCCTTTCCAAATCATATCCAATCAACTGAATTTACCACAGGTGGACTCAATCAGTTATAGAAACTTCTCAACGATGATAGGTGGAAATCGGGGATGAAATCCTTTGACCCATTTACGAAACCCTACACTGGAGCAGTGGGTCAAGGGTTCCTTCCGGTGCAGGACAATGCCCAGCTTTATAAGACAAGAGTGTGCAGCCATTTCCTGGAGAATGAAGGAATTTTTATCATTGAATGGCCCCAATGGTCGCCAGTCCTTAATCCAATAGAATACCTCTGGGACATTATGTTTCAGTCCACTCCATGCCGCCAGGTTGCAACCCAGTCAGATGAGATCTGATGTGTTTTCAAAGTGTTCCTTTAGTTTTTTTGAACAGTGTATATTACAATATGGTATCTATCTATCTATCTATCTATCTATCTATCTATCTATCTATCTATCTATCTATCTATCTATCTATCTATCTATCTATCTATCTATCTATCTATCTATCTATCTATCTATCTACATATATATATATATATATATATATATATATATATATATATATATAATATGTTTTTATTTATATTTAGATTATACACACACAGCCGTGTTATATCAAAAATATTTTTGTGAAGAGCGGGGAGGATTACAAAGTCAGAGTTTGATTTATGGGTCTGTCATATAATATTTAAACAACTTTTACCCAAGATTCACATATTTTTCCGTTTAATTCAATTTGGAAAAAAGTGTGGAACTTCAGTGTGAAAACTTTTATGAATAGATTCCTCAATGTTTAATAACGCTAATGTTTCAATTTACCAATATTCCAGGTAATGTTTAAAAACAAAATGTACAGAGTACATTTGTTCTTGTTCTTGCAGCCCATGAAAAAATAATTTTATGAGGTGTTACCATTTCAAAGGTCAATCCTGCCTTTATTGCTTCAAATAAGATATTGTTCAGTGCAGGGAAGCTGCACTTCATTGAATTGAATAAACAACCTCCCAGGAGCAGAAAGGCATGTTTTTAAATTAATGTGCAGTTATTCCTTAAATAATAGGGAAGTGATGTCAAACTGAGAGGACAAGGTAACATTAAGTGGCATGCCTTAACATGCACCATAAAAAGGGGACTTGTGAATGTGCACAGTGAAAAAGGAGATATTGAGCAGACAAAAAAGCAGACTGTGCAGTGTCCATGCAGATGTTACATGTAGATGCTGCTACTAAGTAATATACAGTATACCAATAAATAATTTTGCTTTTTAAAGCATAACTCCACTTTTGTTGGTAAAAAAACATTCCCCTCTGGGTAATCTATGTACATTGCAAGGATTATAACAACCTTTGTTGCAGATTCCTACCTTTTGTTATTCTGAAGAAATCCCTGTTTGTTCCTCTGTGCTGAGTGAGTCTAATAGGAGTGGTTTCATAATTATCAGCTGTGCACCTGCAGAGCATTAATGGAGAAAGCTCTTGGGCCTGCATCCCTTTAGATGTGGGAGTATCTTCCCAAAAATTACATTTTTTGTTGCAGGGGATGCCTGAAATCTGACTTGTATTTTAGTGCAGACTTCTGGGAAAATTGGCGGGCCAATCACCCAAGCTGGAAATTATGTTTCTGGAGGGTTGTTCAGTATACATTCTGTGTACAGAGCCAATATTAACTCACCCTTACAGAGTTAGGTGTCTCGTTGCCAACATCCGAAGGATCAACATAGCACAAAATGAAAACCCCCCTAAAGGGTTGAGGGACTTTAACCTTCCTAGCGGTATTCCCGAGTGTGGCTCGGGGTTAAATTTCAGTGCTAAAAGCAGTAACCCCGAGTCACACTCGGGGTACCGTTAGGAAGATCGCTGGATCCTGTAAGAGAGGGTACTCGCCTTGTCCCCAGGATCCAGCGATGTATCCCGGCGGTGTGCAGTGGCCGGATCTTCCTCCCGATGCTCTGTGCCCCGGCTTCTGTCTCCTGCGACGTGATGCTCGCTGGGGGGTGGAACCGGCTGCAAATTCAAACAGTAAAACACACCAAACACACTGATACATTGCAAAATAAAATAAATTCACATTAGTTTGCCCCCCAGTGCCCTTTCCTGCAGTTTTACTGTACTTTTTATGTATATATATATATATATATATATATATATATATATATGTATATATATACATACTTTAACTTATTTATAGTTATTTATTATATTATAATTTATGATTTTGTGTTTCAAACTTTATCATACCCGAGATGAACGCACAGTAAAAAAATAATCATATGTAAATAGTTGGTTTGGGCTGCTCATTATTAGGAATTTCATGCAAAATAATGGTACTGTTTTCAGCACCTAAAATCGGAAAGAATCAGGGAGGTTAAGGGAGGGAGGTTAAGGGCAAGGAGAACACCACAGACACATATGTAAAAAATACAATATTTAATAGATCATATTAAAAGAGAACATGAAACGTGTTGTTGTTGTTGACATACATTTAAAAAGAGAAAAAGGAACACAAAATGTTCATACAACAATGTGTGTATTGACATCTCCTGATTATACCATATACAGTAAATTCACTTGTTTCCAAGGAACCCAGCGCGTTTCGGGAAATATCCTTCGTCAGGGGTGTAGATAATGTGCGTATATTGATTTTCTGTAACGAAAGAATTACAATGCAAATAAAAGGCAGAAAGCGTACCAATTACATTATAATTGCTGAAAAATCGCATATCGCAGCTGTGTAAACTAAATAAGTACATACCTAATTCAAAAATTCACTGATATACTGGAAAGGTGGAAAGACCCAGATATATTCCAATGGATAAGAGTAGAGTAGAGATAAAGGTGAGAGGAGTTGGTCCCAGTTCTCTCCACAAAGTTCCCTAAAAGAGCCCACAGATGAATATAGTAAATGCTACATCACACAACCATAAAGCAGGATATGAATATACTGAGACAGATGCTGTCCCAGATATTAGTAAATATCTCCACTCGGTATATGTCTTAGAATTTGTAAGAAAAATAGAAGCCAAATATATACCTCATCTGACCGGCTGCTGTATCAATAGGGGGGGGGGGGGGCGTAGCAATAGAAGATATTCTATGCCACGGAAGTTCAAAGTTTTCAATTTTGAAAATATAGGTGTCAGCTTGCAATATGCATGGCGACTGTGCCACTGTAATAAACAGGAATGATTGATAAATATAGCAGGGTTATGCCCCAAAGATTGCCGTATATCCGTGGCTGTGTAAGTAACATAGGAGCCTTACCTTAGTTTTAACATGAGTAGTGTCATCCGCGTCCTCCCAGTGCAGCCTGCGATGATGTACAGAGCACCTCCAGGTCGCCATATTGCATTTTGAGAAAATTACAGTGGCTGCAGATTGAAAAGGAAAGGTACTTTCTTAAAAACATTCAATTACAATATGATTTGTGTCGCAATTGTATACGCTATATTATTTTTTCATTTCCCAGCGAAAGTGGAGTTACCCATCAAATTATCACAAGTTCGAAAAAAAAAAAAAGCCCATAACAGAGAAAAAATCCAATAATTCCAGCAAACATCTTTCCCTCAACATTTGTTTTAAGACTTGTACACATGTGACACTTGTCACCTCTTCATTTGTAACAAAGGTGGATGTAGTGTAAATCGCATGAAAAAATAAGTTGCTCTTCAGTTGTCAACATCCCCCTTTTTGCTACTGTGTCTTCACAGCAAATAGTGTAGAAGCAAAGATGCCGGCACCTTTTAGACCTAAGAAGTATAGATCTAAAATAGCCTCCTTTCAATTTACAAGTTCTGTAACACTTCAGGTGTTCCAACACTCCTCCAAACTCCAGCCATCCTGCCTCTTTTGTTATCTTTCACCTTATCTATTCATAGGACCTTCACATTTTACAGACATTGCTCTGAAAGAACTTGCCAGGTCAGACCCACGGAATCCATTATCTCTCAGGGGAGTCTGTTGTTAGTTTCATAAATCCTGTGGCTTTTGCATTTTTATTTTCTCATTTTCTTTTATTTTGAGAATCATTCAGTAGAGAATTGTTTGAATATCTTTTAAAGCAGGAAAATAGCATATGTACTACGTAGATCTGGATAATACTTGTAGAACGTTCTCCTTGTTTAAAGCATTTGATTGATCATTTTTTTTTTTTAATCAATTTGTAAATAGATTTGTGAGTTTTTACATGCAGTGGACAAACCATCTAAACAAATGATTGTACCGGTGTTTTAAGATAAGGTGGAAGTAAAGGTAATTTTTTCAAAATTTGCTGACAGGCAGGGTAGTTATGACAGAAGAGACCCAATCGGTGTCTTTTGCCATAAAGGCAGTGTTGGGGTAGTTACTCAAAAAATGTAACTAGTTACTAGTTACTAGTTACTTCTGTAAATTGTAATGAGATTACTTTACTAGTTACTGCATTTGAAAAGTAACTTCACTACTTATTACTTTACTTTCCTCTTTCTTAATTGACCGTGTAGAAGAAGATACATGACACTCTTTCTGCATAGAGTTTATTGTATAAAACACAGGCTTTGGGAAACATGAGAACAAAACCTGAAAAAACAGAATAAAACATAAAGTGCAACAAAAAGTCATAAACTTCATCCCTTTCTATTCTTCGAAATAACGATTTTATTGCACGGCTTGGGTAACGCAGGAAAGCGCGTTCCTATAGTCTAGTAAAGTAGTGTAGTTACTTCCTATAGCCTAGTAAAGTAGTGTAGTTACCAATATTAGTATTGTAACTAGTTACTTTACTTAGTTACCAAAAAAAGTAATGCAGTTACTGTAATCAGTTACTTTGTAACTAGTTACCCCCAACACTGCATAAAGGTATCCTCCTGCATGTCAGATGTCATGTACACTGAGCCTCAGCAAACATTTACGGCCTTGATCTGTGTCACATCAATGTGACTCCCATTGGCATGTGCCGGTGTGATGTCATTGCGGCCCGGCTTATCAAATGGCTGAAAGGATAGAACCTGGAAGGAAGACCAGGTGAAGATGGAAGTGCTGGAGTATGCACAGCATCTTAGTACATTATGGCAGACTGACCTTTCAAGTGGTGGTGCCCTCCAGGGCTGCAGTGGGATCGATCCAGCGGGCCCGCTGGATCGATCCCACTGCAGCCCTGGAGGGCACCACTTAAAAGGTCAGTCTGCCATAATGTACTAAGATGCTGTGCATACTAGCACATTATGGCATAACCCACCTGGGGACCTGAAAAAGAAAATGTAATAGCCAAGTTAACTACCGCTTTAACTTGTTCCTTTTCCGTTTCAAGTATTTTATTGAATATGCAAGTAAGTAACAACGTTTGACATACAGAATAATGCAAGGTAATGTAAACAAAGCTTGGTAACAGAGCATGACCAATAACTGTAACTACAGCAAATTGTGAGGGTTAGTAGACTAGGGGCGGTAAAATGGGTGGTCACGAGAGAGTAGTGATTGGCATCACCAACCCACCGGCACCCCATATAGGGAGCACACTGTGCCTAGGTGGGGAGGCAAAACCAACCAATTGTTAAACTAAAAGGGAACAGTACCCAAGTCTACAGTATCGTGTGGGAAGAGGCAGGGGGATGAGAGGAACCTCACGGGTATCTACCAAACAGGAAAAACATGGGCTACAGTCAGCCAGAATGAGGGAGCAAGTCGAATGGGTAACCTGTAAACTGTAGTTAAAATGACAAGGTAGAACAAACTCAGACGTTGTCGGTGCTACAACATATGTATGCAGAAGGAAGGAAGCAGGGCGGGGGGGGGGGGACAGGGAGAAGGGGGTAACAAGAGGGGGCAAGGATAAAAGGGGAGGGGTAGATAGAGGGGGAAGAGGAAGGGGAAGGATCGCCGGGGGGGCCAGTACATAAGGAGTGGAGGTATTGGGTCCCCAGGTTTGGTTCAGGGCAGCAATAGGGAGCTATCAAAATTGGGGGGAAGAAAATTGTCAACCCAAGGTTGCCAGATTCTATCATACTTCTCGACTTAACTTGTTCCTTTTATTATTTAATTTGTTCAACAGTACTGTTTAGAGAAAAAAAATAAGAGAACAAATGCCGTTTTGCCCCTTTTACCCATGGCATAGAAGTATTACATTATTTTTTAAAACATAAACTGATCCACATAGCTGAAGTTAAAGTAATTGTAAAGTCTGGTTTGTTTATTTTTTGTTTTTTTAATTAACAAACATGTTATACTTACCTGCTCAGTGCAGTGGATTTGCACAGAGCAGCCCTGATCCTCCTCTTCTCGGGTCCCTCTTCTGTTTCCCCTCCCCCCCGTTCAGTGCCCCCACAGCAAGCAGCTTACTATGGGGGCACCGAGCGGAGTCACAGCTCCCCGTGCCCATTCCTACATGGAGCCCTGACCCAGCTCCACCCCCTCTCTCTCCTGATTGGCTGACTGACTTTGATTGACAGCAGAGGGAGCCAATCACGCTGCTGTCTTAGCCAATGAGGAGGGGAGTCCTGAATAGCTGAGAAACTCCTGCAACATCACTGAATAGAGATGGGCTCAGGTAAGCATTAGGGGGGCTGCTGACCACAGAAGGCTTTTTTATCTCAATGCATAGAATGCTTTAAGATAAAAAAAAAAAACCTTCTGACTTTACAATCCCTTTAAAACTGAAGTTTAGCTAAAAACATTTTTTCATCTACATCTTTAGTTACATTATCTACCTGTAAAGAAGTATGTCCCACGATGTGCAGGCAACCAGATTTAAAGTGTTACTAAACCCACAACAGTAAAATCAGTCTGCATATGCAGTACTCACTGTGGAACCTAATCCTCCGTATTGTGTAAAAAGGCTGTTTGATCCTGTCTTTTCTGATCCTGCCGTATTGCTAGAGGTTTTTTTTTGAGAGGGCGCATGTGATCGACACAGGGCCATTCAGCACTGTCCAGACAGAGGGTCAGGAGTCATGCAGCCTCATAAGACAGTTAGAGGACAATGAAAACTCTTCCTACAAGCTTTACCCATGCTAAGCCGGGCACTACTGATAGAAGTCACAGGACTGCTGTATACTGCTAATGAGAAAAGGTATTAAGCAGTTTATAGTTTCTAAAATAATTGCATTTCCATGATTTGTGTACTGTGGGAGACCAGATATAGTGAATGCAGGGTCCTGGGTTTGGTAACACTTTAACTGCAGAGCTATCACCTCTTCTTCCAGCTGCTGAAGTTCCAGCACTGTGGTGGTTAACAGCTTTTGGTCTCCGGGCTAAGCTGCACTAAAGATGATCTGATAGGGACATGCTCCTCCTGAGCTCTATCTACTGAGAAAAGTTACTTCACTGATTACACTGCCTGTGACATGATCTGTGAAAGGGGAAGGAGTCTGGAGAGTCACAGGATTCTGTCCCCCATTCACAGATCATTTTGCAGGCAGTGTAATTATAGAAATAACTTTTCTAAGTGGAGAAGTGGGCAGGAGGGGAAATATCCCTGTCGAACCGTCTTTAGTACAGTCCAGAGACCCAAAGCTGTCTATGTGGTAGTAACCCCAAGAATGACAAAATCTGCTGACAGCAGTAATGCGGTCTGGAGTGAATGGAATGTACATGCACAGGAGTGATTGATTTGCTAAAACTGGAGAGTACAAAATCTGATGCAGCTCTGCATAGAAACCAATCAGCTTCCAGGTTTTTTGTCATAGCTTAACCGCTTGCCGACCGCCGCACGACTATTTACTGCGGCGGTCAGCCCCTCACAGGCAAAGCGACGTAGGACTACGTCGCTAGCCTGTGAGGCTCTAGGGAGCATGCGCGTGCCGTGGGAGGCGCCCTCCCACTCCAGCGCGGTCAGGGACCCCCCACCGCGCGTGTGCCTGGCGGACCCGATGTCCGCCGGGCACTCGCGATTGTCCGTTATACCGGAAGAAAGGCAGGTGGCTGATGTAAACAAAGCCGTCTGTCATTCTTCCCTGTGTAAGAATGGAGATCACACGGTTCTACTATGTAGGACCGTTGATCTCTGTTCTTACACTAGTAGCCACAGCCAATCACAGTTAGAAACACACCCCTAGGGACACACTTAACCCCTCCCTCTCCAATAGAGTTAACTCCTTCACTGCCAGTGTCATTTTTACAGTAACAGTGCATATGTATAGCACTGATTACTGCAGTAATGTCACTGGTAACCCCAAAAGTGTCAAAAATGTCAGTCAAGGGTCCGATCTGTCCACCGCAATGTCGCAGTCCCGCAAAAAAAAAATCGCACATCGCCGCCATTACTCGTTAAAAAAAAAAAACAACAAAAATGACAAAAATCTTTCCCTTAGTTAGTAAATGCAATAACTTTTGCGCAAACCAATCAAAATACGCTTTTTGCAATTTTTTTTACCAAACATAGGTAGCATAAAACAAATTGGCCTAAAATGTTAGAAAATTTTTATTTTTCAAATTTTTGGGGGGAATTTCATATAAAAAAATGTAAAAAATATTGTTGTTTTTGCAAAATTGACAGTCTTTTTTTGTTTATAGTGCATGATCAAAAAATCGCACAGGTGATCAAATACCACCAAAAGAAAGCTCTGTTTGTGGGAAAAAAAGGACGTCAAATTCGTTTAGGTACAGCGTTCGCACGACCGCGCAATTGTCCGTTAAATTCACACAGTGCCGAATCGCAAAATAGGCCCTAGTCAGGAAGGGGGTAAAATCTTCCGGGGCTTAAGTGGTTAAAGGAGAAGTACAGCCAAAGCTCATTTGGCTGTATTTTTCCTCTGGATCACAAGAGTGTAGTTCATTCTGCAATCCTGGGACCCATTTTCAGCAGACAACAGGCTGTAGCTCGCTGTCGGCTGACTTTACAGAGCTAGTCCAGGCTCGGGAAAGATCGCGACCATATGGTTGAGATCTGCCCACATGCCTGGACTGGTACCATGTTCAGCCTCTCTGTGAGCTGCTGAGAGCCTGATCTGGCTGCTCCTGCCCCCTCCACAACCCATCGCTCCAATGAGCGGGGGGGGGGGGGGCAGAGCAGAGAGCTGGTGGCTGACAGTTCTCTGCTAAGAGAGCCCTGAGAATGGGCGATCAACGGTGTTTGATCACAAGGTTCTCAGCCTTAGAGCCGGCGGGGGACAGATGCAGCATATCAGAGCAATGCTGCATCCATCTAGGTAATTATGACTCTAAAATTAAAAAAAATTATAATATAATAATAATTTAACAAGCTGAAGTTAGAAGCTGATTGGCTACCATGCACAGCTGCACCAGATTTTGCACTCTCCAGTTTTAGTAAATCAACCTCACTTTGTTGATTGCCAGGTTTTTTTTTTTTTCTTACAGTAGAAAATGGTTAAAACCCCTGCAATGCTTTTTTTTTTTTTCTGTTTCAGTGGGGAAATCTTGCTGTCACTTCCTATACGTACACCCATGACACAACAGGATGTTAGGGAAATCTTTCCCAAAATTAAGTGAATTCCCCTTCTAAGACAGTTGTTCTCAGGACAGGCCTCACAATAAGAAGATTCACCCTTATCTCTTGGTCTGGGGACAACTCTAAAATGTTGATTTTTACCCACAGAAAAATGCAGTAAGTGGGTTGTAAAAAGTTTGATATACACTATATTACCAAAAGTATTGGAATGCCTGCTTTTACATGCACATGAACTTTAATGGCATCCCAGTTTTAGCCCGTAGGGTTCAATATTGAGTTGGCCCACCCTTTGCAGCTATAACAGCTTCAACTTCAACTTTGGGAAGGCTGTCCGCAAGGTTTAGGAGTATGTCTATGGGAAAGTTTGACCATTTTTCCAGAAGCGCAATTGTGAGTTCAGACACTGATGTTGGATGAGAAGGCCTGGCCCGCAGTCTTCACTTTAATTCATCCCAAAGGTTTTCTGCAAATGGTGGGCCAACTCAATATTGAACCCTACGGACTAAGACTGGGATGCCATTAGAGTTCAAGTGTGTGTAAAGGCTGGTGTCCCAATACTTTTGGTAATATAGTGTATGTCCCGATGCATGAATTTTTTTTACTTTGCAAAAACCTGGATATATGTCTGTCTACCCCAAGAGACAGCAAAAAGGCTGCTATCATTAAAAGTGGAAATTACCTTTAAAGAACAAGCACGAGGTGAATACATATTCATTTATTCAGTAATAAACTGTAGCTAGAAGTGCAAAGAAGAAAAACACAGTAAGTGGTCCCAGATATGAAACACATATGTTACTTTAGGAAAGATTGTCAACATCTTCATCTTAGTTACTGCCATCATCCCTCAAAGCACTAACGATTTCATAATGAGCTAATTTCAGTTTGGGGAATGCTTTTCTAATTTGATTGCAAGAAGTTGCAACCGTTTGAAAGATGCTCTTGGTGTCAAATGATTAGTTAGGAGTATGAGAGGAGTAACAGCATGTAGATTGATTCCATAATGATGCTAGAGACACAAATTTGTTTTCTTTGGGTTGTTAGGAGGCCTGTAAACTGATGTAGTTTCCTCGCTGTGCTTCACTGCCTTCAGAAATATTTATCTCCTATTGCCAAATGGGGAGATTGTATAGTCTTATTTATTCTGATCTGATGACACTATAAAACTGATCTTAACTCCTTGTGACTCTTCACTACACTCTTCTGTAACTGCTCGATGTTGTGTTTTTTCATGCCTCAAGGTATAGACGCAGCTAAATTGCCTATCTATTTACCACTTGATATGCTTTTATTTGTTACTGAGCGGTTAATGGACAATATACAGTATATTCTCAGAAGGAAGGGCACCAACTATACTCTACTTGATGCCTTTGGAAATTATATTGTTATCTCTGACTATGAAAGGTATTTATAACTGTGCTGCTTTGAACATTGCATCCAACAACCTTTTTATAGTGTTGCCCACTGACTTACTGGCTGTGCTGTTGCTATTTAAAGCGGAGTTGTAGCCTAAACACACTCACTTGTCCAACAGTCCAGCGATGCGGCCGCCCGAAGCCTCACTCTTCTCCCTCTCTCCTCTGCGGCGCCGGCATCATTGGTGTGGGCACCCGGCTGTGACAGTTTGCGGATTCACAGCCGGGTGCGCACTGCGCGAGTTGCACTACGCGTCGTGATTGGCCGGCAATCTTCTGGGACCTCTGACATGTCCCAGAAGATTGCAGGGAGGGAGGGGGAGAGGAGAACTTCCGCTCAGGGCGCCACGGCGCTCTGAGCGGAAGTAGGAGTGGGTACATGTCAAAACCAGGTACCGCTCCCCCCCTCCCCAAAAAATGACATGCCAAATATGGCATGTCAGGGGGTTAGAACTGCCCAAAGCGGAAGTTCCACTTTTGGGTGGAACTCCGCTTTAACCACTTTACCGCTGCTCACTAGAGCTCTACTGCGGCAAAGTGGCTCTTGTAGGTCTGACGACGTGGACCTACGTCGGCAGACACTCCCCCTTCTCGGCGCCGCGCGCGCGCCGCCGGAGGCTCACTCCCGCTGTATTCAGTCACAGCGGGAGTCGGGCCAGGGGAGGAGCGGCGGTGATCACCACCGCTCTTCCCCGATCGTCGGGGAATCGAGTCTGGAGATCCGCCCGCTTGTTAAAACAAAGTGGGCAGATCTCCTAAATGTCAGGCAGGGTCAGATTGCAGGGTTCAGCATAGCTGAACCTGCGATCTGTCCCTGTGTAACTCAGTCACCTCCCCCCACACATGTCAGTAAGCACCAGGCATACATTAACCCCTCCAATAAAATTAACCCCTTCCCTGCCAGTGTCATTTTTACAGTAACAGTGCATATTTATAGCACTGATTACTGTAGTAATGTCACTGGTAACCCCAAAAGTGTCAAAAATGTCAGTCAAGGGTCCGATCTGTCCGCCGCAATGTTGCAGTCCTGCAAAAAAAATCGCAGATCGCCGCCATTACTCGTTAAAAAAAAAAACACGAAAAACGACAGAAATCTTTCCCTTAGTTAGTAAACGCAATAACTTTTGCGCAAACCAATCAAAATACGCTTATTTCGATTTTTTTTACCAAAAATATGTAGCAGAAAACAAATTGGCTTAAAATGATAAAAAATTTAGATTTTTACATTTTGTCTGGGGGGAATTGCATATAAAAAATTTGAAAAATATTGTTATTTTTTCAAAATTGTCGCTCTTTTTTTGTTTATAGCGCAAAAAGTAAAAATTGCACAGGTGATCAAATACCACCAAAAGAAAGCTCTGTTTGTGAGAAAAAAAGGACGTAAATTTTGTTTGGGTACAGCGTTGCATGACCGCGCAATTGTCAGTTAAATTCGCACAGTGCCAAATCACAAAAAGTGGCCCAGACGTAAGACAGCAAAATCCTCCGGTGGTAAAGTGGTTGAAGTGTTAATACACATGACAGCTTAACATAATGATATATCCACACCACATAGACATCAAATGGTAAATTGAACTCCTGTGATTGAGTAAAAATGTCTTAAACCAGTCTTTCTCAACCTTTTCAACACAGAGGAACCCTTAAAAAAAATGCCTAGTCTCGGGAAACCCCTGCTAAAAATGAAAAATCTACCACTCATGACACATTATTGTGACCATCAGTGAGAAGAATTCTCCTTACTCTTGTCATCATTGGGAAGAATTGCCCCCTTAAAGATAGCTAAAAGGAACAATGGTGTCATTGGGAACTTATCTGAGAGACAGAAATTGCCCATTGCTCAAGGAACCCCTAGAAACCTCAGGAGGAACCCTAGGGTTCCACAGAACCCTGTTTGAGAAATCCTATCTTCAAGTATTAGGCTGGCCATACATGTTTTGAATCTCAAGATTCAAACTATCAATGAGCAGGCTGAATGTATCATGTTGATTGATCGATCACCTTGGGTACAACCAGCCTGCCAGATTTGCTTGTGATTATCGCAAGCGGCTGCTATAGTGGCTAGCGATAATCACTGTCTTCTCCTGGCAGGGATGGCTTCCCCCACCCTTCCCTGCCCCCCCCCCCCGCCCAGGGATGACGATGGTTTGGAAGGAGGGATTTTTCCACATCAACACTGTGTTAATGAGGAAATCTAGAGAACTTATTTCCTGCAACCCGTGGTTGTAGGAAAAAAAATTGCTTTGTGTATGGCCGGCCTTACAGTAGCCTTAAGGCCCCTTTCACACAAGCGGACCGTTCATATCCGCCTGTGCGTTTTTTGGCAGATCTGAATGGATGCCCCATGCAGCTCTATGGGGCATCGGATGTCAGCGGAGACATGTCCCCTGACATCTGATCCGTCAAATCTGGACGGATGGAAACCCTATTTTCCATTCGTCCAGCGGATCGGATGGGATCAGATGAGAACGGACAGACGGTCCGTTCCCATCCGATTCCCCCATAGAGAACAGCAAATGTCCCATTCTAATATTTGCACACCTCATCTTTTCAACCACAATACCTTTTTACTTGTATACACCTGTACTACTATATATGCTTAATTTTTACATATATACTCATTATACTCCTCTTACAATATATATATATATATATATATATATATATATATATATATATATATATATATATATATATATATATATATATATATATATATATATATATATACACGGTGCTATACTTATGGCTCTTGTCATCACTACTACTCAGCCCACACGTGCCATGTGTGCGACATGTTCCACCTGGCTTACCTGCCTATGTGCCCTCAGCTCCCGTGAGAGGCATTTGGGGCCAGTTCCAGTCCCCCATTTTTTACATTTTTTATATTTTTCATCTCTTGCGTTATCTTCATATATGCCTAATTTTCCCATTTTTATAGATTACTAAAATGCACACATCTTGTTTGTAAAATATTGAATTACTCCATTACTTGGAACTTCAAGTTCTGTTATATCCTGCATATGTTTATTACTCTATATTATTGGAAATTAGCTTTGTCGGACACTAATCATTGTATTTGGTGAGTGTTCATCTGTATTGTATTATTTGATGTTATCATTTTTGATCTGCCATGTATGTTTTATTTACATGTATCAATAAATGCTGCTGACATTTTCCCTGCCGACCCATTTATGTCTCTCATGTAAAGTCCCAACCTCCTTTTCTTTGCAACAAATATTAGGGATGGAGACGCACGGCAAATCCCACCGTGCGCCTCATGTAAAGTCCCACCACTCCCCCCTTCTTTCCATAGAGAACAGCGGGACCTGACAGCTCTGTCTCCGCACACAGAGCGGAGACACAGCTGCCATCCGCCTGCTCAGCAGGGGATCGGCGGATCGATCCCCCGCTGAGATAAACAGAGTCCACTGACAGACTGGAATGTGTGAAAGGGGCCATAGGGTTTGTTTATACTTGGGTTTCCCTCCAAAGAGCAATCGGCAGCTTAATTATTTTTTTAGGAGAAGCTTGACAGGCAGTGAGGGGGTTTTATGTCAGCTCCTCACTGCCTGTTTAAACCCCTAAAATCCCACACTACCATCATGTGCATTGTAAGTTGGTTGCTGCGCTGGCTAATTCATTTGACAGTACCGCCAACCAAGCACGACAGTAGCATCGCGGCCACTGTCTATGTACAACCCGGACTACAGGTCACTGATAAGGAAAAAGAAAAGAAAAATAATGCAGCCATCACATCTAAGACTGAGAAGCCGCAATGTATTAATTGTCTGTTCTTGTGTTATGATATGTTTTAGGCCTTAATACTTGTGGTTGGGGAGAGAGGGAGGGCAGTTGAAAATAAAATTCAGTCACACATTTTCACAACCCTTTCCTCCCCCCCCAACTACAAGTATGAAGGCCTAAAACGTAACCTATCTAAACCTGTGAACAGACAATTGATACATTGCAACTTCACAGTCTTAGATGTCATGGCTGCATTAGTTTTCTTTTTTTTTTACCTGGTTATCCTGCCAGTAATACACTTCTTGTCCTAAAGTGAGAGTGCTTACTCACTGTACGGTAGCTTTAGAGGAGTAGAGTCATCACCCTAGTGTACCACACCCCACATAGGAGCTGCTGGTGAACAGGGATCCCCCACCCTACACAGCCAAACACACCAAATTTCCACAGGCACATTTGAGTCAGGAAAAAGTCCAGCAATTTTTCTTTTCTTTTGTATTTTATTGAGGTGATAAAAGTTAGATAGGGATTAGGGAGATTATGGGACCCCCACTTGGCTTTAGCAAACCCTTCAGGGACAACATTCCTATGTACAGTCTATATACACTCCTCTGCTTCCTCCAGCACACTTGGTTGCAGATATCCCAGCTTGCATACTGATAGTTAATCTGACAAAATGGCAACAATCAGATTTTGGAGCAAAAGTCCTTTACAGGCAGGGACCGTGGGCCCCTTTGGTTGTGTAGCAAAGTTCAGTGTCCAGCTTACTTTCCTCAGCACTCCATCTCCAGCTTCCACCTGACCCCTCTTGCTGGCATGACTCCAGAGTATTTAAGAGGTTCCTGCCTACAACCAGCCTACTTGCTGGGGATTGGCTGGGGCCCTCTTCAATACTCCAAGCAGCTCCTCCTAACCTCTCACCCATTCTTCTGGAAGCTTCTCCAAGGGTCCAGCAAGTAGGAGGAGTTACCAGAGGTGCTGCTTGATGAGTCATCCAGCCACTCTGAGTCACTTAATCCTGATCCAGATTAAACACAGCTTGGCTTGCAGCCAAGCCAAATTCATGCTAACAGAAAAAAAACTGTTTACAGCTAGCACACTAAGCTAGAGGGTGCTATACTAAGACAGGACTACCAAACATCTCCAATTCTCTCTTCTTTTCCAAATTATTGGAGAGTTTAAATGGTTCTAAAGGCAGAAGGTTTTTTACCTTAATGCGTTCTATGCATTAAGGTAAAAAAAACCTTCTGTGTGCAGCAGTCCCCCAAGCTCCCCCTAATACTTACCTGAACCCCATCATGATCCAGCATTGTGCATGAGAGCCTCAGCTCTCCAGGAACTCTCCCTCTCCATCATTTTACAGCCAGTGAGCCAATGAGGAGAGAGAAGGGGCGGAGCTGAGCAGCGACCCTAGGTGTGATTGGACACAAAGAGCAGTGGCTCGGGAGCTAGCCTGCTCAGATGCCCCCATAACAAGCTGCTTGCTCTGGCGACACTCCATAGGAGGGAGGGGCCAGCAGCACTGGCAGGGAACCTAAGAAGAGGAGGATCTGGGCTGATCTTTGCAAAGCCACTGCACAGAGCAGGTAAGTACAACATGTTTGTTATTTAAAAAAAAAAACATTACCTTTAATATCACTTTAAGGTATCAGTGTTTTTCAGTGTTTCAATATTTAACATACCAATAGGGACAAATAAAGAGATATGCATTGTTTACATATGTTTAAGTGGACACTAATGATGTAAATGACTAACTGTCACTGACCTTTCCATTTACAGAGCAAATTGCATAAAATAGCATCAACATGTGTTCATTTATATTTTTCACTTGTTAAAATGTTGCACTCTAGCAGTCCCTAAAGGCAGAAACCAACATTATGCAAATTTTGACTTTCAGAAAAACCAGCACTGAGAAAAAGCCCTGCTGCATCTCAAGTCTCAGTAATTCTAATACAATCCACTCAATTAAAAAAAGTTCTGGTGCCATTATAATGAAGCTGGTATTTGTGGTGTGCGCTACATTAACTAAGCAGATAGACCTGTTTCAAGTCTATCTGCACCACCCATGCCAGTTTCTATAGTGAAATAGAAACTGGTACATGGTCTGCTCCAAACTAACAAACAAATTGCATCAGTTTTTAGTATAGGCAACTGTCACAGACTGCCACCAGAATACACCTGGCATACAAGGTGTGAGCTGTTAGTAGACAGCTTACAATCTCTCTCACGGACCCCCTCCCCCTCTCTCGCAATCTGAGCTGAGCAGGGGGTAGGGATAAGCAGAGGACTGCTCTCTATGCTGTGTCTGGCACATACACAGCATAGAACAGAAAACTAACCCCGCCTAGTTAACAAAGATGCTTACACCTCTTTTGTTATTTTTGTTAATTCGTTTAGAAGAGTTGTGCAAGTGTCATGCTAGCAGTGCACCACTCTTTGTGAATTCCCCTATTATACTTAAGTGAAAAGCACATAAACAAATGTATTCTTTCATTTATTTACAGAAAACACATTTTAAGCATTATTGAGCATATTTATATTGCATTGAATCTGACATTTTGAAAATATTCTCTGCAGGTCAACCCTCCAGGTCCATGTGATTTAAATGGCAGTGTCTGATTCTCCACTAGATGAAAGTCACATTCACTGCTTTATAAATACATCCATAATAGAGGGGTCTAGGCTGGACTATAGTTTTCTTTCATATTGACACTGAATGTTCACATAAAGTAGATGTGAACTCAAGTGTCAAAAACTCAATTACAGTAGGTGAATTTTAACTGTTGGGTAACATTAACTGTTTTCAGATTTGCAAATAAATCTTCAAATCACCCTTTTTTATTTTTTTTTTATAGTGGCCACTAACCACTTATTGTGTGTTTCAATGTCTGTATGGCTAGGGTGATGGATGGCAAGAACCCACAGTAAATTGTCATTGAACCTTTGCCTGCAAAAGTGTTACTCCTGGGCATGCTGTTCATCCGCAGGACAGCCTATATTTCCCCATTGAGAGTGTGCATGTCAAGGTAAGTATTTCACAGCAGGATTATGTGGAAAATCAGGTGGATTTTATGGTTAGAGAGTGAAGAGGCTGCTAAATATGTCATTTTATTTTTAGGGATTATATACACTTTAATTACCCCAAGTGTTTTTAAGCATATGGCATTTTGATGGCAGCATAGGGACTAGCCAGAGAGGGATCATGCAGCTGGCAAGGTTCAGCATGTATTGTGATATATACAAACTACATTTTCAAGCAAAGCTTTGCAAATGTTTGCTAAAATTTAACAAAAAATAAAGAAATGTGCAGAGAATTCAGAATAATAGGTGTTAACATGTGGTGTCACCAATCTAGCAACTCATACAGTATGCACATACATTTTTTTATTTCTATGGTAGTAATAAATATGTAAGCAATATTGCATATTTTCAAACAATCTGTAAATATATATATATATATATATATATATATATATATATATATATAATAAAGCAGTACACAATTCCTTCAAATAAAGGTCATACAAAGGTGAGCTACATCAATAGCAATTATGTAACCAATTAACCTAGCATGTAAGTGCAGTACAGCAAGATATATATTTTGTAAGGATTTCTTTAGGATGTTTCAAGTTAAACAAAGATCAGGCAACTGTTATTGTTATGTATGGCTACCATGTATTAATGGAGACCCACCAGTCAGTGGCACCTATGCCATCCAGTGGCAGAACTGTGCTTTTAAAAGCTTCCATGCCACAATTGCTAGCTCTACCATCTGATGTAAAATCACCCCAGAAAAGGCAACGTATAGTTTGAATTCTGAAGGCCAAAAAAAAGTTCAGCCACATGGAGAATGCATTGTTTTCACTCAGTCATACCAGGCCAGTAGATTGGAGACAAAGAAACAGCAAGACACAACCTGCTTTTAGACAGAAAGGCAAGACCAGAGTATGTAATAATACCAATGTTACCATAAATACCAAGCCATTGACACTAAGTTAAAGTGCCTGTGCAAAGCAAAGAAAATTCTGAAAACATGACCTGATGGGGGTACCTGAGGACTGAGGTTGGGAATCATTGCTCTACACCAAATTCAGAATTGAAATGCAGGCAACTAGCAGTGCATGCACATACTTATATATGTATTCTTGAGCACTTTGGGATCTCTAATATCTACATACCAACACTTTAAAAGGCATACTATATTTGTTTAATAAAGCCAATCGATACAGGCTCTAAAGGTGTTAATATCTGACCCACTACTTCCCACACCTTTTACTGGCCAGTAAGGCCAACCTTCATGGTGACAGGTAGCAGAAAGGTTCAGGAGGCACACCTTTTACTGGCTAATACGGCCAACCTTCATGGTAACAGGTAGCAGAAAGGTTCAGGAGGCACACCTTTTACTAGCCAGTAAGGCCAACCTTCATGGTAACAGGTAGCAGAAAAATTCAGGAGGCAGAATAGAGTGAGCCAACTGCCAACACTGCTAGAGAAAGTCAGTATTTTCATGTTAGAAGACAAATTTGAGCAAAGGACTACTGCGCTTCTGAAAACCCAAAATGACAGGGGCAAGGGGGTGGAGCGCAAGCTGATCAGCTCGGCATGGCTTTCCTCATGGGTGACATCACTATGTGACGGGGGGGTATTTACAAATTTTAGGGTACCACCCTTTGGCAAACCAACAGGGTACTTTTCATGTTAGAGGGCTTTGGGGTTCCTATGGCATATGAAAAGATGATTTTGGTCCTGCATCCAGGTTAGAGTATTTTGATTAATGATAGGTGTACTTTAAGCTTATCATTGTCAGTTGTGTTTCATTGGTCATTGGAACTGGTCAGAAAAGCTACTGAATCATGACTAGACCCCTGGTCTGGTTGGATTCAGAAATCTATGAGAATTCACTAAGGATTGCAATGTAGATTAATAATAAAAACAATTAACCATTCTACTGGAACACATTTATAAGTGGTTAAAGCCATGCCATTATACTTTAAAAGTATGAGAATTATAGATGCCTTAATAGTGTAGAATCTTCTGTAACCTTTTGCAAGTTGCTTCCAGAATGGTGCTACAGTTACATTTTAGTGCCACAAAATAAGCATTTAATCCACCATAAAAGCAGTTATTGCTTATTAATATGGAATAAATGTTAATCGTTAAGATGCCTTTTACAAATTAATTGTATTTATTGTAGTATAAATCTGCAGCAGTTTTATGAAGGCCTAATTACCCTACAGCATTAATGTGTGTCCCTGGCTATTTTGTAGATTGTGTCTAAATGCTTGGTTATATTGTAACCCATTTCTGATAAAATGCTAAAAATAACCAGTAATTAGAAATGTAGACTATTTCATTTCACAAGGAGAAGAGTTCTGAATTGAGCTGTTTAATGTAACTGGTATTAAACTGTAAAATAATTCAATAATTTGTTAAAGCAGCTTAAGAATTTTGCAAAGTATATCAAAGATATGATCTTACTTAACCTTTAACACAGGGCACTTTCACCCCCTTCCTGCCCAGGCCAAATTTTCAGCTTTTAGCGCTGTTGCATTGTGAATGACAATTGCGTGGTCATGCAACACTGTACCTAAACCAAATTTATGTAATTTTTTCCCACAAATAGAACTTTCTTTTGGTGGTATTTGATCACTGCAAGGTGTTTTCTTTTTTGCTAAACAAATAAAAAAAGTCAGAAAAGTTTGAAAACATTTTTTGTAAATAAATATGTTTTTTCCATGCACTGACGAGTACTGATGAGGCCGCACTGACAGGCACTGATGAGGAGGCACTGATGGGGTGGCACTGGTGGGGTGGCACTGATAATGAGTAGTGATGGAGGAACATCGTTGGATCGCGAACGTCAGCCGCAAATTTTCTCAAAAGTCTGCGAACCGCAAGTTTGCGGCGGGCCCCATTGACTTTAATTGGAGGCGAACTTTAAAAAGCTTTAGGTCATATTTGCAGCCACAAAATACTTACTAGCTGTGCACAAATAGTCCCACCACATGGACAATGTCATAACAGAAGTAGTGCAATTGGAAAAGTTGCCCTAAAATTTTTTCTTTTTTTTACAGCAAAATATATATATATATATATATATATATATATATATATATATATATATATATATATATATATATATATATATATATATATATATATATTTATTTTTTTTTTTTCATAAATCTATCAGAACTGACAGCAGCCGGTAAATACATGTCAAATACATGTAGGGTCCATTCACACATCTGTAAAATGGGTCCGCATCCATTCCACAATTTGGCAGAAACTTTACAGACCCATTGATTTTCAATTCCAGTCTGAAAAAAGGCATTCACAGGATATAGAAGTAAGTTTCGGCCAGTATTGGCCCCAAAAATTGGCCCACATGGGTTTACCTGACAGCTAAGAACGTAGTATTCTATGGCTGAAGGTACATTAGGCATTCACAGGATACAGAAGTAAGTGTCGGCCAGTATTGGCCCCAAAAATTAGCCCACATGGGTTTACCTGACAGCTAAGAACGTAGTATTTGGTGGCTGGAGGTACATTAGGCATTCACAGGGTACAGAAGTAAGTGTCGGCCAGTATAGGCCCCAAAAATTAGACCACGTGGGTTTACCTGACAGCTAAGAACGTAGTATTTGGTGGCTGGAGGTACATTAGGCATTCACAGGATAAAGAAGTAAGTGTCGGCCAGTTTTGGCCTCAAATATTAGACCACGTGGGTTTCCCTGATAGCTAAGAACGTAGTATTCTGTGGCTGAAGGTACATTAGGCATTCACAGGATACAGAAGTAAGTGTCAGCCAGTATTGGCCCCAAAAATTAGCCCACATGGGTTTACCTGACAGCTAAGAATGTAGTATTTGGTGGCCGGAGGTACATTAGGCATTTATAGAATAAAGAAGTAAGTGTCGGCCAGTATAGGCCCCAAAAATTAGCCCACATGGGTTTACCTGACAGCTAAGAACGTAGTATTTGGTGGCTGGAGGTACATTAGGCATTCACAGGATACAGAAGTAAGTGTCGGCCAGTATTGGCCCCAAAAATTAACCCACATGGGTTTACCTGACAGCTAAGAACGTAGTATTCTGTGGCTGAAGGTACATTAGGCATTCACAGGATACAGAAGTAAGTGTCGGCCTGTATAGGCCCCAAAATTTAGCACACATGGGTTTAACTGACAGCTAAGAACGTAGTATTTGGTGGCTGGAGGTACATTAGGCATTCACAGGATACAGAAGTAAGTGTCGGCCAGTATAGGCCCCAAAAATTAGACCACGTGGGTTTACCTGACAGCTAAGAACGTAGTATTTGGTGGCTGGAGGTACATTAGGCATTCACAGGATAAAGAAGTAAGTGTCGGCCAGTATTGGCCCCAAAAATTAGCCCACATGGGTTTACCTGACAGCTAAGAACGTAGTATTCTGTGGCTAAAGGTACATTAGGCATTAGGACCAATCTCCTTGGGCGTATCTGGGTACTGTCGTCAGACTGCTGAGTGGCGGCTGTTGCTACCTCCTCTTCCTGATCCAATGCCAACAATGGCTGCACATCGCAAATGTCTTGTGATGGATCGGAAAATAATTCCAGTGACTCAAGCGGAGGGTATGTGGTGGTGGTGTTTGTGGTGGTGTCTTTGGGGGTGCACACAGCAGAGAGTGAAGAGGGTGCAGATAGAGAGGATGAGGAGGGTGCAGAAGAGGAAGGCTGAGTGAGCCACTCAACCAAGTCTGGTGCGTCCTTTGACATAATCGAACGCGCCTTCTGAAACTTCACACTTTGGCTCCGGCCTACTGCTCCTGCCCTACCCCTACCACCCCTGCATAAGTGCCTGCCTCTTCCTCTGCCTGTCATGTTTTTAAATTACCCTGTGACAAAAGTCTCTAGAGAATCGCAGTATATCTGGAAAAAAGTGTATAACACCCCGCTTCAATCTGTGGTATTGGGGGGCCACAGGTTTATCACACCAGTTCTACAAATAATTGGCCAGTAACTGTTGTTACTGTGTGTAGCACAGTTAACACAGCAAAAGAGGCCACATTTTTGCAGGACTAAAATGCAATCTTAGAAAAGTATACTGATGAATAACACCCCACTTCAATATGTGATATTGGGGGGGCCACAGTTTTATCACACCAGTTGTACAAATAATTGGCCACTAACTGTTGTCACTGTGTGTAGCACAGTTAACACAGCAAAATAGGCCAAAATTTGCAGGACTAAAATGCAATCTTAGAAAAGTATATTGTTAAATAACACCCCACTTCAATATGTGATATTGGGGGGCCACAGTTTTATCACACCAGGTCTACAAATAATTGGCCAGTAACTGTTGTCACTGTGTGTAGCACAGTTAACAAAGCAAAAGAGGCCACATTTTTGCAGGACTAAAATACACTCTTAGAAAAATATACTGTTGAATAACACCCCACCTTAATATGTGGTATTGGGGGGGGCCACTGGTCTATCACACCAGTTGTTCAAAACATTGGCCAGTGAGTTTGGCACTGTGTGTGTCAGACTTAACACAGCAAAAGAGGCAATATTGTTGCAGGACACAAATACACTTGTAAAAGTATACTCAGATAACACCCCACTTCAATCTGTGGTATTGGGGGGGGGGGCACAGGTTTATTACACCAGTTCTACAAATAATTGGCAAGTAACTGTTGTCACTGTGTGTAGCAGAGTTAACACAGCAAGAGGGGCCACATTTTTGCAGGACTAAAATACAATCTTAGAAAAGTATAGTGTTAAATAACACCCCACTTCAATATGGAATATTGGGGGGCCACCGTTTTATCACACCAGGTCTACAAATAATTGGCCAGTAACTGTTGTCACTGTGTGTAGCAGAGTTAACACAGCAAAAGAGGCAATATTGTTGCAGGACACAAATACACTTGTAAAAGTATGCTCAGATAACAGCCCACTTCAATATCTGGTATTGGGGGGCCACTGGTCTATCACACCAGTTGTTCAAAAAATTGGCCAGTGAGTTTGGCACTGTGTGTAGCAGACTTAACACAGCAAAAGAGGCAATATTGTTGCATGACACAAATACACTTGTAAAAGTATACTCAGATAACACTCCCCTTCAATATGTGGTATTGGGGGGGGGAGGCACTGGTCTATCACACCAGTTATAATACATTAAAAGTGATTTTGTCACTGTTTGTAGTCACAATGCTGCACAGTGCACAATACAAATCCACTATAATATGCTTTCTACAAAGTATATTATACCGTGGATTACACCCCTATATAGTGCACTGCACACCAATACCAAAAAAATTGCAGCCCTTTAAATGACTTTTTGTGGACATTAACAGAGCGATTTGTGTCACTGCCGATCTCTAACTGCCCCTAAAGCACAGACTGGATACCTGTCCCTAAACTGAAAAGAGACTGTAGTAGATCCTATACCGAAATACCAGCCATGAAAAGGACTTTTGTGGACATTAACAGAGCGATTTGTGTCTGGCAATCTGTCCCTCATGAACACAGCAGACCTTTCCCTACGCTGACAAAAAGCAGAATGTGAAATGGCTGCCTGCTCTGGTCTATTTATAAGGTAAGGGGCATGTCCATATACTGAAATGTTTCAATTGGCTGTCCTGTTTCAACCTGACGGCTGTGTCATGGGTCAAAGTTCTCCCCAATGTAAACTAATATGGCCACCGCGTACAACACCATGTATTCACAAAATTGGCGTGTAGCGAACAAGCAAAATTTGCCGCGAACCGACCACCGGGCGAACCGCAAGGCCATCCCTAATAATGAGGCACTAATATGCAGCACGGGTGGGCACTAATAGGCAGCACTGATGGGCACTGCTATGTGGCACTGATAGTTAGCACTGATATGCAGCATTGATGGGCACTGATAGGTGGCACTGATGGGCACTGATAGGCAGCACTGATGGGCACTAATCGGTGGCACTGATAGGCGATACTGATGGACACTGAAGGGTGGCACTGATGTGCACTGATAGGCGGCACTGATGGGCAATGATGGGCACTGGTGGGCGGCACTAATACATGGCAATGATGGGCACTGGTGGGCAGCACTGATACATGGCAATGATGGGCAGCACTGATGAGGGCACTGACAGGCTCCTTGAGCACTGATTGGCATCCCTGGTGGCATGGGTGGGCATCCCTGGTGGCCATGGGTGGGCAATCCCTGGTGGCTCTAGTGGCATTCTACTCTCGCCTGTCAGGTGCGAACTGAGGAAAGCCAATCAACGGCACTTCCTATTTACTATGTGACCATCTTTACCGGGATCGGTGTTTCAGCTTAGCTGAGACACACGATCTCACTGTGCCTGTGTGACATGAGAATCGCTTGCTTTGTTTACATAAGCAGGCGGCTCTCCTGTCAGTTTCCCCGAAGATCGCGGGAGGCTGGCAGCTATTGTGCCCACTCCTTCTGTGGTCTGGCTTTGATTAGAAACAGCGGGAGCACGGCACATAATCACGTAGATCTACATAATTATGCGCAGCTGAGCTGCCCTGCCAAAGTAAATCTTTATGGGGTGGTCGGGAAGTGGTTAATGACATAAAAACATTATCACAGTTCCAACAGTGAGGCTTATGAGATGAAATGGTGCAGAGACGGTCTCCCAACCTATTGACCTGAAGACAGCGGATATACAAATGAAATGTATGTAAAGAGATTTGTTTCATCTCTGTGTATCATCTGATGCTCTTCACTTCACTGGGTATATGTGTGGGTTTACATCCACTTTAAAAGTCAGCAGCTACAAAAAGTGAAGCTGTTGATTTTTATTAAACACATACTCACCTGTCCCAAGATCCAGTAATGCGGCCATCCGAACCCTCGGTTCTCTCCCTCTCTTTTCCCCTGGCACATGGCTGTGATAGCTTGTGGCTTCACAGCCAGGGGCACACTGCATATGCGCGAGTCGCGGTACGCCTCCTTAATGGTCCGGCAATCTTCTGATACCTGTGACGTATCTCAGAAGATTGCAGGGAGGGAGGGGAAGAGGGGAACTTCGGCTCTGCCATCTAGGCAATCCAAGCAGGAGGGGGAACAGGTACCTGTCAAAACTAGGTACCCGCTCCCCCCCCTCAAAAAAAAATAGGAGGGGGGGGGTGCTTAAAGCGGAACTTCCCCTTTCAGGTGGAGCTCTGCTATAAGGTGACTCTGTCCAGGGGTTAAAATAAATTGCATAAGCAGAAGAAATCTGTATACCTACCTGTATAGGGGCCTGTTTGAGAAAACTTCACTCTGTAGCAGGACTCTTGACAGCATTCCTATTTCACTCCCCTCAGTGGACCCCCTCAAATAGTGGGTCCACTGGCTTGCTACTGTGGTTCCTCCTGTATAAAAGTGACATATGGCTTATCGGAAGGACTCCAGACCAGTGGGACACACACTCTTCCATACACTGGGAAGTATGGCATCAGATCGGGTGTCAGGAGCTCTGCTCCAAAGCAATGTTTTAGCATATAGGGCACTAAAACAGGTAAGTAAAAAGCTGTTTTCTAAACAGGGTACTGGTTATAGGATTTTAGGTTTGATCTCACTTAATTGCTAACCACCACACAGCTGAGGAGTAGAAGACACTAAACCAGGGGTGTCCAAACTATGGCCCTCCAGCTGTTCAGGAACTACAATTCCTATCATGCCTAGTTATGTCTGTGGATGTCAGAGATTTACAATGCCTCATGGTAAATGTAGTTCCTCAATAGCTGGAGGGCTGGAGGTTGGACATCACTGCACTAAACCAATCAAATTATAAGCTGCCATTGTGTAATGTAGCATTTGCACTTTTTTTAAATGTTAGTACTGCATTTATTTGTTCCTGAGTTCTTTAACTGTATTTACAATGTGGTTTTTGCTTTGCTTGACATCTGAGCTTATGTTAGACCTTAAAGCGGAGTTCCGGCCACAAAAAAGAAATTTCAATGAACATACCCCCGGGACAGTCAGGGCTAGTACATTCCACAATGGCTAGCCTCTGATCTGTTCAGGTTCGCACTTACCTGCAAGAAGAAATACTCACTTTTAAAATTTCTTCTCCAGCGTTGCCATCTCAGGTGTGGGCAGCTGAAGCCAGCGCGATCCTCTTCTGCGTCCTCTTCCGTGTCTTCTTCTCCCAGAATGCGCCTGCACCGGCCCCTCTCGTCACTTCCGGTGCGGCGCCGCATTCCTCCACAGCTTCTGGGCATGCCCAGAAGCTGTTTAACAGGGAATGCGGTGTTGCACCGGAAGTGACGAGTGGGGCCGGTGCCGTCGCATTGATTCCTGGGAGCGATGACGTTCAGCTCCCAGGAATCATTGCAAACCGTAAGTGACGGCGCGGGCCGCAGCCGCCGAGGGAGGAAGTGGAAGAAAGGTGAGTATTTCTTTCTACATTAACAAGGTAAGTAAAAAAAAAATCCTAACTATCCATTTCCTTTTCAGGTGAAGAAAAGCAAGCGGATGGCCACAAAATCGATTATGTAGATTTTGTGGCCGGAACTCCGCTTTAAGTGGTTCTAAAGTCTCAAGGTTTTTTATCTTTATGAATTCTATGCATGAAGGTAAAAAACCTTCTGTGTGCAGCAGCCCCCCGATTACTAACCAAAAGTCCCATCGCAATCCTCCTCATTATCTCCTGCTGCTGACAATCACAGCCAGTGAGCCCATGAGAAGAGAGAGGGGCCGGGGCACACAGAGCAGCTGCTGAGGGAGCGAGCCTGCTAAGGCTGGCCATACATTATACAATTTTCTTCCAATTTTCTGTACAATGTTCTTTAGATTTACCTTCAACTATGTTTTACAAAGGTCTGCCTAATTGGATACAATTGAAAGTGTTGTTTAGTTTTGACCTCCTATTATATGTTTTTTGCGAAATCTAACAGAAAATTGTACAAGAAAATGTAACATGTATGGCCATCCTCAGTTGCCCCTAAAGCAAGCTGCTTGCTGTGGGGGCACTTGGCAGGAGGGTGGAGCCAGGAGCACCCACAGGGGACCTGAGAGAAGGAGGATCTGGGCTGCTACACGCAAAAACCAATGCACAGAGCAGGTAAGTATATCTTGAGTCACTCCTATTAGAACAGTTCCAATTGCACAGCACGGTCCGCTACTTGTCAGGCGACCAAGTCAGGTGACATGACCTCTGACATGTTTCATCCACATTGGGTTTAATTGTAGAGGTGAGGAGATCTATGATAAAGCCCATTGTGAGTAAACAGGAGGGAAGGGCATGACTAATGGGCAGAGATTTGAGCCGAAGCCTGTCTTTCATTTACTTCAAGCTGAAGTTGAACACAGTGTGCAGGGTGGTAGATTTTCACAGTTCTCAATAAATTCTATTTCTTTTTGGTTAGCTGCCACAATATGACGCAATGGGGTTGATTTACTAAAACTGGAGAGTGCAAAACCTGGTGCAGCTCTGCATAGAAACCAATCAGCTTGCAAGCTTTATTGTCAAAGCGTAATTGAACAAGCTGAAGTTAGAAGCTGATTGGCTACCATGCACAGCTGCACCAGATTTTGCACTCCCCAGTTTTAGTAACTCAACCCCATAATTTATCTAATTTTGTGTGTGGGCAGTGTTGGGTCACAGATTTATTTTCTGTACTCTTTGACTGCTCTGCACTAAAACCCCAGCTCTACCCAGTCCACTTCTTTCGAATGCAGTACACCACCCCAAAGTTATGAGGATAAGAAGGGGGAGTTGTTCTGTAGTCCTTACACACATCAGTTCCCAGGGTGATACTGTTGTTATTTTATAGATAGGGTTACCAAACTAAGAGTAACTTAACCCCTTATGCTTACTGTAAATATACAGGCCCCACTGGACTGGGCTTTTTTCCGTGGGGCCGCATATTTGTGCATCTCCATTTGTGCAGGGAAGGCGCCGCATGGCGTACTCCCAGCACAAAGACCAGAGTCTCACTGAGATCTGTAATGATCAGTACCCAGAATGTCCAATTCCTGGTCACCTGATTGCCTTATAGCCTCTGTGAAGCCTGCCCCTGTGTTTTTATGTCTCTGTGAATGGACGAGACAAATACATTTTATCTTTCTCTGTCCTTGCAAAGATAGAAAAAAAGTGAGTTTAGAAAAAAAAATTATGATAATTAAAAAAAATAAATAAATACTTAGATCAAGGTTTGATCTAGGTCAGCCCCAGGGTTAGTGTTTGTGTCAAGGTCAAAGGTCAAGGTCAGTATTTTTTTGGACAAGATTTTTTTTTTTTTTAAATTAGTATCAGTGTCAGTTGGTGGGGTATTCCAGTTGATGCGATTGCTCAAATATGACCATAAAGATTCTTTATTTTTACATTCATGAGGAAGGATATATTACAATTTGTTTGCTCTTTACTACAGACTACAACCTTTTGAAATGTATTTATTTAATTCCTCTCTAAGAGAAATATTGAATGTTGGTCTAAAATTGTTACTGGCTAACTAGGTAGATGGATAGTTTTTTCTCTTTTTCTCAAAAGAGGTTTATTTCCATCTGTGTTCCTATTGCAAATCCCTCCACCCCGCCTTCTGTCTGCTGGGAATGGTATAAGCAGGTCAGAAAGGGAAGGCAAGCCTCTTTAATGAGCCTAGAAGTAAAGACCTGACAGGTGTTCTAATCCCACTCTATACAGAAATAGAAAAATTGTCTTTGCCTTGACATACACTTTACTCTTCCCACTCTTCCCACTCTTCTCCGCCTTACACATACTCTTCCCTACCACACTAAAACCAATATATAGCTACAGCATGTCTCTCCTCTTCTGGGAGGGTGGCCTTGGATGCCCCTGGGGCTTGCATCGAAAAAGTGTCTGTGATTGATATGTCCTTTGGAAATAGCAGATTACAGATTGGGGTAAAGGACAAATCATAGCAGCCCTTTATCATGTGATCAGCTGTGTCCATTCACAGCTAGTCACATGTAAACAGACTTTCCAGTTATTGGCTCTCCAACCCTCACATAGAGACAGTGTGCGAGGATAAAGGAGAAACTCTGACAGGGCACGGTGCAGCCCTATCAGTGCCTATAAGTGCAGCTTATTAGCACCCATAAGTGCTGCCTCATCAGTACAGTCTCGTCAGTACCTCCCCATCAGTGCCAATCATTGCAGCTTATCAGTGCCCATCAGTACTGCATCATCAGTGCCACCTCATCAGTAGAGCCTCATTAGTGTCAATCACTGCAGCTTCACCAATGCCCATCAGTGCAGCCTCATCAGTGTCCATCAGTGCAACCTCACCAGTGCCCATCATTGAAGCCTCACCAGTGCCCATCAATGCAGCCTCATCAGTGTCCATCAGTGCAACCTCCTCAGTGTCCATCTGTGCAGCCTCACCAGTGCCCATCAGTTAAGCCTCATCAGTGCACATCAGCGCAGCCTCTTCAGGGTACATCAGTGAAAAATTACTTATTTGTAACATTTTATAACAGAAACTAAGAAAACTTTTTTTTTTTTTTTTCCAAAGTGTTCAGTCTTTTTTTGTTTATTAAGCAAAAAAAAAAAATAAAACCCAGTGGTTAAATGTCACCAAAAGATAACTCTATCTGTCTCAAAAAAATATATAAAAATTGAATTTGGGTACAGTGTTGCATTTGGGTACAGCAGTTGTCATTCAAAGTGTGACAGTGCTGAAAGCTGCAAATTGGCTTGGGCAGAAAGGAGGTGAAAGTGCCTGGTATTAAGGGGGTTAGGTGGCAGAGGGACCTGGGGCTCACACTATCTCAGTATGAAAGGGGAAACATTCATTACTTTGTGCGAAAGTCCTCAATTTCGTACAGTTTTCAAAAACCTTGGTACTAATTGCTTTTCAGGTGGTACAGAGTTCTCACAAATTTATACATACGTAATTGACCCTACAACCTCCTCAACATGCTGGAGATGTAAACATTTGTTATATTGCAACACCAATTCTTAGATGTGGTGGCTGTATTTGTTTTCTTTTTTAGGCTTTTTTCCCCTTATTTTCAACAGGGGCAGATGTCCATCTTGTAAGTGAGGACACCAAAGGGTTTTGTTTTTTACTAAAGGAAAAGGGGGTGAAATTAATCACAATTCTGCAGAGAAACCAATCAGCTTGCTTAATTAGGTTTTAGCAATAAAACCTGGAAGCTGATTGGCTTCTATGCAGAATTGTGACTAATTTTGCTCTAGATTTAGTAAATAAACGCCCAAGGGACAGCCATGGTATTGGAGAAAAGAGGTGAAAAGTGAGAAGAGCAAAAGATGAGGAAAGTAAAATTGCTTTTAACTGGTACACTAGGCAAAAATAAGCATTTAACCCTTACAATGTCGAGCCTCACTGCAGGGGAAGATTTCTGTTTTTCATATTCCCAAAGTTCATCCATAACCATATATTAAAGAACTGGTACAAGAAAATGGTCACCATACCACCTAAAAAAAGCAGCAATGACTTGGATTCTCCACTTGTCCTCACCTTCCATCCATGAATTTGGGATTCCAAAAAAATTGTGAAATTATATTGATGGAATATTTTACACAATCCCCATAAAAATCTTTATGAGGGACGTCTTATACTTGGAAAGGATGGACAGAATTTACAAGAGATACAAGAATCTTTATTTAATTCAGCCTCTATTCAGTGACTCAGCATGACCAGAACCCCCCCCCCCCTCAATTTCTATTATCCTCCCCTTCTTCATTCATCTCTAACTCCTTCACCCCATTTACCATCCTGTTTATCTCTTGGCTATTTTTATCTTCTTGACTTCCTGAAGAGTGTAAGAAAAGGGTGACCCCCACCTTACACTCAAATTATGTTGCATCCAATACACTTTGAAATACAAAGGGAATTATTTATGAAATGCGATACAAGCTCTGTCAGGTTTTATCTCTCAGTGTCTAGTACTAAATGGTGTGTTGTATTATCTATGTTTACTGTCAAATAAAAGATAAAAAAAAAAAAAAAAAAATACTTAAACACAGGGTTGTCCACATATGTACATAAACCCTTGCCAAGCTGCATGTATTAAATATTTCTGTACAAATTAAAATAAAATTGTTGTGTATCTAAGTCAAAGGTGTGTACATTAGGTGTGCCAGGTGCGCCTGGGCACACCCTGATCCCAGGGGGCTTGGTTCACCCTAATCTCTGCAACCATCTCAATCAAGAGGTCAGCAAGGTTTCCATTTGAACTTCTCTTCTAGTGCCCCGCACACAGCACGCTGAGGCTTGCAGCCGGGGGGAACTCTCAGTTGTGCAGTATCTTACCGGGCTGAGAAGGTGGAGGGCGGGGCAGGGGTGTGGCCAAACTCTCCTTTCTACACACTCACATGTGGGTGATCGAGCAGCTAAACCTGAGAAGGAGGTGGTGCAGAGATGGCAGCCCAGAATCTTCTACTTCTAGCCATAGGGTAATTGGCTGATGGGGAGAGGTCTATCATTATCACTGCAGGAATTCCCTCCATGCTCCATCTGTGCTGATTCAACCCTTACACAGCACACAAAGGACTGGAAAATTGCTCCTAGCCCTTCCACTGCACACTACTCACTGACTGGCTGTCCTCACCGCACACTGCTCACTGACTGGCTGTCCTCACTGCACACTGCTCACTGATTAGCTGTCCTCACCACACACTGCTCACTGACTGGCTGTCCTCACCCCCACACACTACTCACTGACTGGCTGTCCTCACCGCACACTGCTCACTGACTGGCTGTCCTCACTGCACACTGCTCACTGACTGGCTGTCCTCACTGCACACTGCTCACTGATTAGCTGTCCTCACCACATGCTGCTCACTGATTAGCTGTCCTCACCACACACTGCTCATCGATTGGCTGTCCTCAACACACTGCTCACTGACAGGCTGTCCTCACCAGAGAGGTGTCACGGTGGGCACACACAGCTTGATGAAGGGCATGGTATGCTCGAAACTGAAAACTGTCCAGTTGCTGCTTATTTTCACGTAAACTTTTGCATTGGAGATTGTGTACCTTCTCTTCTTTCTATATCTATCTATCTATCTATCTATCTATCTATCTATCTATCTATCTATCTATCTATCTATCTATCTATCTATCTATCTATCTATCTATCTATCTATCTATCTATCTATCTATCTATCTATCTATCTATCTATCTATCTATCTATCTATCTATCTATCTATCTATCTATCTATCTATCTATCTATCTATCTATCTATCTATCTATCTATCTATCTATCTATCCACATACACATACACACGCACTCGTGTGTGTTTGAGCTTAGGGTAACGCAATAGACTGTGCACACCTACGATTTTAGTTTTTATTGTTCCATAGGTGTGCTGTATTCTATGTTTACTAATCTCTTTTTATTTCTATCCAATTCTGTGTTATACATTTAGCAGATTTTGTAGATTATATTGTGTACTTAACAGCTTAAGTACAAGTTTACTCAAGCATTTACATTGTTACTTTTTAACTTTATGGTATTCTGCTTTTAAAGAAAAAATATGGTTTATAGAATGTTAAATGAACTTTGAGATCTTTAATGCATATTTTATCACTATATTTGAAAAAGTAAAATCGCTCATGTGAACTGCAAGAAGTTATACAAGAGCACAGCAGCAAAAGATGTGAAAAAAAAGCTCTTAATATGAAACATTGTGGTAGTATGCATACAAAGATTTTTCAGAGGCTCCTGAAGATTTAGACTCTTTATTCAGATCTGTCTAATGAAAAATGAGCTGGTTTATTGATGGAATAGATTTAGGCTGGCATACAGCATCACTGTGATACAAATAGTAGGAATAATTCAGCATTACTGTTGTAACAGGCATTTACTTTAAGCATATAAAAGGAAATATTTTCCCTAGCTGAGATTAAATGTAGTGTAAAGACAAAATAAGATTTCCTGGCATATTGACTTGACATTTTATTTGCAGACTTAATATATAGGCCGTGCTTCTGATCTGAATTCTACCTGCAAGGTTTTTTCTGTGTTTAAAAAAGACCTTATGTTACACATATATGAACAAAGCAAATTCTGATGCGGTACATTCCCCCAAGCCATTGTGAATTACAGAATTTTATATTGTGTAGTAACATCACTTGCTTCTAGAGGGATTTGAGGCACATACCATCTGCTGCAGCAAAACGTTACAGAGAAGGTTCAGCAAGCAGTCATGACAGTGAGGGTGGATCATAACTACCAGGAAAGTTTATAGTGGTGAAGGAAATTCAAGGAAATCCAAAATTAAGTAAAATTAAAAAAACGAGAACTTACAGGCAAATCTTTTTATTTTTCATATTGGATAGAGTAAGGGAGGGTCATAACCCCTGCTTTTTTGCCATCTCTGTCCTATTGTGGAGATATACCCTCGCTTCCTGTCCCATAGCCAAAACAGGAAGTGAGAGGAAATCCCTGCAAATACCTTGCCGCCCTACCCCCCAGGTCACCAGAACTAGTAGATATCCCATCTTTTATTTTTCTGGGGACAACCCAAATTTTGAGATTTTCTTTCACTTTCATTGATAATGGTGGACAAATAGAGAGTAAATCTTCATAAGGGGGGGCACAAGTAGCAAAAAAACTGTCTGTTTTTTTAACCATCTCCCCTCTATCCAAAACTAAAAATTTGGAAAGGTTCATAACAAAAAGTTTTGTGACCCTGCCCAAATAGAACAAATGCATAGCTCCCCATTTGCAGGAATTGTCCCTCTCTTGGGACCCACTCTTTTTTTGTCCCGTTCATCCTCCATTGTCTCTCTTTTGGACACATAGATCTCCATAAATGCTACCAAAAGTGTTAAATCACAATAAACCTTTCATTTTTTCTTTTAAAATATTAAAATTGTTGTTTTAAAAAATTATTATATAGGAAGGGCATTGATGAAAAAAAGCACTTTTTGTTGTTGTTGTTGTTGTTTTTTGTTTGTATTTACATTTACATATATTTATCTTTGTATTTGTATACTGATTAATGTTTGAAATTCAATAAAGATTTATTTAAAAAAAAAAAAAGAAAAAAAAAGCACTTGTTAGTTTAACCAATCACTTTTAGTGCATTTGTACTTTGTAGTCTATGTAACTGGAGAAGTAACAGGGGTGTTTGCCTATGTCCCTCATCTCTCTTTCTCATTTCAAAATGTTGGGAGATATGGAAGTGAGGTAATAAAAGCCAAACAATGGTTTGGAATACAGGGAGCTCTAGCTTTCTGAGCACCCAACCTTCCACGTGGCTTTCTCTGGAACCTCCCCAGTCCCCATACATACACACTTTGCTACATTAGTTGGAATAATATGAGAACATGTTCTAAAAATTTCCATGGTATGTCTCTCATATGTCTGCTGTGTTTCTTTTCCTCCATGTGTTTTTAATTGACTTGATTGTTTCTAATTAGGATATACCGCCCATCTTCTGAAGGCTTGTTTTGCTATAAATATCAGTTTTTAGATAAAATATGTGTGGGACAATCCCTTTGATGAAGGCTCCATAGCCGAAACGCGTCAGTTATAGTCTGTACCTGTTTACCCATGTAGCAAATAAGGTACTTTTATTTAAGAGCATCCGAGTTGCTAGCCTTCCTGATTCAATAATTTTACCTAGGTGACTTGAACGCCCTGGCTAGAGCACCGGATTACAGTTCATGGACTTCCACATTAGCAGTAGAGCTGGGGTAACAGTTTGTTTTCTCATACATACACACAGGTGACTTCCATGCAGCAGCACAGGCATTTTTCTGACTTTACTTTTTTTTACCATTTAAAACTGATCAGACTGGTTGCTCTGGTTTAATATACAATTAATCTTGTTCTTTGCTACCTCATTAATTAAGCAAAGACATATTTCATGCATTTTGTAAGTACAATTGGCAGTAACACAATGAATGCGTCCTAGCTATCATGACACCTGGGGAATTACATGTACAGAATATAATGATATGGAGTAAAGATGCAATAGTTTAAAAGAAACAGTAGTTTACTTCTGCATCATCAGCTGCATTTTGGTGATAAGGGACTCTGTGGGTGTCTTTAAAACGAAGAAAAAGAGGGTTGTAAGTAATTAGGGAGCAAATTAGAGATTTGTTTTTCATTAAAATCGTTTTCCCTAGATCAATAGGGAAAAATCTATTTATTTATTAAATGGCACATCTAAGAAAGTTGGTACTGAGAGCTTCATACAGAACATCTGGAGAATGTTGTCACAGCCCAGAGCAATTACCAAACAGAATTGAATTCATTACTATCAGTATCTGGAGGTAGATATTATAATTGGGCATTACCCCGGGGAAAACAGGAGACACGCAGAAATAAATTAGGTCTGTGTTGTGTGTGAACCTCCAAGTGGCAGACGCTTTTCACTATACTTTCCCCTCAAGGACAAAAGTACAGTGGGAAATGTGGCTAAAGCTAGACATTTAAAAAGAAATAAACCAATATCATTTACTAAATTTGTCTACTGTTTTAACACATTTTACACACACACACACACGCTATAATTTTATAGATAGATAGATAGATAGATAGATAGATAGATAGATAGATAGATAGATAGATAGATAGATAGATAGATAGATAGATAGATAGATAGATAGATAGATAGATAGATAGATAGATAGATAGATAGATAGATAGATAGATAGATAGATAGATAGATAGATAGATAGATAGATAGACAGATAGACTGCTCAAAAAAATGAAAGGAACAATTTTTAATCAGAGTATAGCATCAAGTCAATTAAGCTCCAGGGATATTGATCTAGTCATTTAAGTAACAGAGGGGGTCGTTAATCAGTTTCAGCTGCTTTAATGTAAATGAAATTAACAACAGGTGCACTAGATATGCAACAATGAGACAAACCCCAATACAACAATGGTTTTACAGGTGGAGGCCACTGACATTTTTTTTTCCCTACTCATCTTTTTCTGACTGTTTTGCACTCGTTTTGCACTTTGCTAGGGTCAGTGTCACAACTGGTTGCATGAGGTGATACCTGGACCCTATAGAGGTTGCACAGACAGTCCATCTCCTCCAGGATGACACATCAATACGTGCCATTACCAGAAGGTTTGCTGTGTCTCCTAGCACAGTCTTAAGAGCATGGAGGAGATTCTAGGAGACAGGCAGTTACTCTAAGAGAGCTGGACAGGGCTGTAGAAGGTCCTTAACCCATCAGCAAGACCGGTATCTGCTCCTTTGAGCAAGGAGGAATAGGATGAGCACTGAAAGAGCCTTAGCAGGCCACTGTTGTGAATGTCTCTGACCAAACAATCAGAAATAGACTTCATAAGGGTGGCCTGAGGGCCCAACGTCCTCTAGTGGGCCCTGTGCTCACTGCCCGGCACCGAGAAGCTCGATTGGCATTTGCTATTGAACACCAGAATTGGCAGGTCAACCATGTCAACCTGTGCTTTTCACAGATGAGAGCAGGTTCACCCTGGGCACATGTGACAGACGTGAAAGGGTCTGTAGAAGCCGTGGAGAACATTATGCTGCCTGTAACATAGTTCAGCATGACCAGTTGGTCATGTGATGGTCTGGGGTGGCATATTCATGGAGGGATGCACAAACCTCTACAGGCTAGACAATGGCACCCTGACTGCCATGAGGTATTGGGATGAAATCCTTGGATCCATTGTCAGACCCTATGCTGGTGCAGTGGGTCCTGGGTTCCTCCTGGTATCATTGGATGGCCCCCATGCTCGCCTGACCTAAATCCAATAGAACACCTCTGAGACATTATGGTTCGGTCCATCTGACACCGCCAGGTTGCACTAAAGTCTGTTCATGGGCTCAGTGATGCCCTGGTGCAGATCTGGGAGGAAATACCCCAGAATGCCATCCGTCGTTTCATTAGGAGCATGCCCCGATATTGTGAGGCATGCATACAAGCACGTGGGGGCCATACAAACTACTGAGTACCATTTTGAGTTGCTGCAATTAAATTTAAGCAAAATGGACTAGCCTGCTGTATCATTTTTTTAATTTTGATTTTCGGGGTGCCTTTGAATTCAGGCCTCTGTAGGTTGATCATTTTCATTTCCATCAAACAATTTAGCATCCTTTCATTACTAACACATTACCCAGTCCATATCATATATATATATATATATATATATATATATATATATATATATATATATATATATATATATATAATTGTGCAAATATTTTAGACAGGTATAAGTGTTAATAAAAAGAAAAAGGGAGGTTGGAGCTATCCCTTGTGTGCCATAATCCTAATTGATAAGAAAGAGAGAAAAAAACGCTGATGCAAATCTTAAATGCTCAGCAGAAAAATTATAGCGGACTTTAAAGGCACATACCAGGCAGGCAGAATTACTTGCTTAAAAAACATGTATATTTTATTAAACATATTAAAACATTTGGTCAAAAAAAGAGAAAAAAAAGGACAGAACATATACATATTGAATATATTAAAATCCAAACTTTCTATGGATCTGAAATGGATATACAGACATTTGTGCAAAGTTTTCGGAAGGTAAGTACTGTGATTATGGTCTGAAGAGGTAGATGCGTTTCGCCTTAGCTTCTTCTGGACCTCAGACGTTTATATATTTTTCTTTAGTAAAGATAAACAGAACATATAATTAATCAACAATATACATTTATCATATGTTCCTTATGGTTTTTAACATAGTGGCTAAACAAACATTAAGTGCATCAACCAACCTCCTTCAATGCAAAAAACTGTGCAGTCCGTGGTGGACAGCAACCAATAACATCCATAAAAGGAGGGGGGGGGAAGAATGAACGAGGGGGGAGGGAACTCAGCCCACCTGTATTTTTGAGACAAGAAGGGGCATGTAAACTCCACAATATTTTTCTAAATTTCATTTCTTACATTAGATAGTATTGTCCCATAATTACCTATGGTTCCAGAGGGACCTGGATAGGGGGGACGGCAGTGTGGCGGATGGCACAGTCGGCAAGCAAGTATTGTCTGACAGAGAGAAATATATACATATGTATATATATATATATGTGTCTCCATTTGATTTAAATATATATGTAAAGTCTTTACATTCTGATTTATATTCTGACATTTACCTTATATTGTGAACAGAGTTCGAATTCACATCTCAGAGCATTATCTTATTGCCCAAGTGTAGTAAAAAATGTGTATATGCCCTTCCGATATTTCCATGAAGAATTTTCACTGGATTTTTTTGTATCAATCTAATCTACAATCAAGGCCAGATGGATAATGGATTATTGTTTAAAAAAGTTATATGGCTATGTTTGTTCTAGAGTTTTTTATACTTACATGTTTCTATGTGTCTATCTAGGAGGCTTTTATACTCTACCCATGATGGTATATCGCAGCAATACTCAGAACATAGGTATGTATTTAATCCAACCAGTGGAAACAGGAGAAGGGTAAATCCTCATCCAACAAGTTGGCACTAAGGAGAGGACAAAGTGAATGTATGTAATTCAAAGAGCGCTATCAAGAAGGTAAAGGATCTTTGTCTTGATCTTACTTACTGCGCCATGTGTCTCCGCCAGCGTACTGACCGTCCTGCAGAAATCTCCATTCATTGTGTGGGCTATATACCCCTTAACAACCTGGCCGCTAATCGGCTCAGGTGTTACCACGTTAATTGCGGTGCACCGAGTGTGTGTCATTCATTTCCCTCCATTCATTGCTTACGGCGCACCGGAAGTAAGTCACGTGTTTACTTCCGGCGGTAGCGTTCATTGGAACGCATATCCGCCAGAAGAGGGGGGACGGATCAAGTTGATGGGTTGCTGGTGAGCGAACGTCACCTCCGCTTGATCCGTCCCCCCTCTTCCGGCGGATCTTTACTAAAGAAAAATATATAAACGTCTGAGGTCCAGAAGAAGCTAAGGTGAAACGCGTCAACCTCTTCAGACCATAATCACAGTACTTACCTTCCGCAAAATTTGCACAAATGTCTGTATATCCATTTCAGATCCATAGAAAGTTTGGATTTTAATATATTCAATATGTATATGTTCTGTCCTTTTTTTCTCTTTTTTTGACCAAATGTTTTAATATGTTTAATAAAATATACATGTTTTTTAAACAAGTAATTCTGCCTGCCTGGTATGTGCCTTTAAAGTCCGCTATAATTTTTCTGCTGAGCATTTAAGATTTGCATCAGCGTTTTTTTCTCTCTTTCGTATAAGTGTTAATATTTTTTCTTATCAATTAACAAAATGGAAAGTTAATGAACAGAAGAGAAATTCAAATCAAAATAATATTTGGTGTGACCACCCTTTGCCTTCAAAACTGCATCAAATCTTCTAGGTACATTTGCACACAGTTTTTGGAGGAACTCAACAATTAGGTTGTTTCAAACATCTTGAAGAACTAACCACAGATCTTCTGTGGATGTAGGCTGCCTCAAATCCTTCTGTCTCTTCATGTAATCCCAGACAGATTCAATGATGTTGAGATCAGGGCTCTGTGGGGCCAAACCATTATTTCCAGGACTCCTTGTTCTTATTTACACTGAAGATAGTTCTTAATGACATTGGCTGAATGTATCTGCCTGTATTTCTCAGCATTGAGGACACCATTGATCCTGATCAAATATCCAATTCCATTTGCAGAAATTCAGCCCCAAACTTGCAAGAAACTTCCACCATGCTTCCCTGTTGCCTGCAGACACTCATTATTGTACGGCTCTTACTGAACAAATTGCCACCTGCTACAGCTAAATTTATAAAATTTTGACTCATCTGTCCAGAGCATCTACTGCTATTTTTCTGCACCCCCAAATTTATTCTGCAGAAAGACAACAACGCCACACATACAGCCAATGTCATTAAGGACTGAATTCAGTGTAAAGAAGAACAAGGACGTTCTGGAAGTCCTGATCTCAACATCATTGAGTCAATCTGGGGTTACATGAAGAAACAGAAGGATCTGAGGCAGCCTACATCCACTTAAGATCTGTAGTTAGTTCTCCAAGATGTTTGGAACAAAGACTGTGTGTGCAAGTGTACCTAGAAGAATTAATGCTGGTCTAAAGCTAAGGGTAGGCACACCAAATATTGATTTGATTTAGATTTTACTTCTGTTCGCTAACTGTGCATTTTTTAAATTGATAAGAATAAACAATAAAATATTTCATTTTAAATCATTCTTACTTTATAGTATTTATTCACGCCTGCCTAAAACTTTTGCACAGTTCTGTAAAAAAAAAAAAAAAATACAAATATATATATATATACAAATTAAATGGCCCTAGTAATGATGTAATGTTTATTACATTGTGGAGGAGAGTGAAAGGCAACCAGCAGGGAATTGTATGTTACTGAGAACACAAACTTTTTATTATCAAAGGCTCAACCCACTCAAAGGATAAAACATAAAGGCCAGGCAGGGGGAGGGGGTAGGAGGGCTTGTTTGCACAAATCTCAACCATGTGAGGCATACTAGCATGACTCCTTTAAAGTAAGCCCGTGGTTAGGATGTAGGCATGAAACTGATCCTTGTTGGGATTTGTACATGTGTAGGCCTCAGTCAATGTTGCTCCCTAAACCAGGCCCTCTGATGTGTTTCACCCAGCCTGTCACGGAACCATGAACCAGACGTACAACAACAGATAAGTGAAAATAAGAAGGCTTTATTGAAAATCAAGCTGTAAAGCAAAAGTCCAAACGGATGGCGAAACCGAGGCAGAGTCCTTGCGAAGCCAGAGGTCAGGAACCAGGAGGGTAGTCAGACGAAGCCTGAATCAGGAACCAGCAGGGTAGTCAGACGAAGCCAGGATCAGGAACCAGCAGGGTAGTCAGACGAAGCCAGGATCAGGAACCAGCAGGGTAGTCAGACGAAGCCAGGATCAGGAACCAGCAGGGTAGTCAGACGAAGCCAGGATCAGGAACCAGCAGGGTAGTCAGACGAAGCCAGGATCAGGAACCAGAAGCAGCAGCAGTCTTAGAAGCATGTGAACACAGGAGGACCAAGCAAGGAACTGAAGCCACAGACCTCCTATATATATGAGCTAGGCATCCAGCTCCTCCCAGTGGGAAGGAGGAGCCGCAGGGTGGGAGGCTACAAGAAACCCAGAAACCAAGATGGCCGCCAGCACATGTCAAACGAAGAACAGCAAGAAGGTAAGACCATGACAGTACCTCCCCCTCAAGGGCCCCTCCTCCGCGGAGTAAAGAACGGTTTCTGAGGGAAGCGTGCGTGGAAGGCTCGGAGCAAGGCAGGAGCATGGACATCTGCGGAGGGAACCCAGGAACGCTCCTCTGGACCATAACCACGCCAATGAACCAAAAACTGCACCCGACCGCGGGCCAGGCGTGAGTCCAGGATATTGCTCACCTCATACTCCTCACGATTGCCCACTTGGACCGGACGAGGCCGAGGAACCGAGGAAGTGAAACGATTACACACCAGTGGCTTCAACAGGGAGACATGAAACACGTTGGAGATCCGCATGCCAGGAGGAAGCGCAAGGGCATAGGCTACCGGGTTTACCCTGCGAAGCACTCGGAAGGGACCAACAAAGCGAGGCGCCAGCTTGGGAGTGGGCACTCGAAGGTTGAGGTTGTGGGTGGACAACCATACACGGTCTCTGGCCTGGTAGGAAGGAGCAGGCGCTCGTCTGTGATCAGCCTGGAGTCTCTGGCGCTGCGCAGAGACCTCAAGGGACTTCTGGATCTGTACCCAAGAAGCACGTAGGACGGAAAGGTGATCCTACACAGCCGGAATATCCTGGGGAGAAAATACCTCCGGTAACACGGCAGGTTGGAACCCATAATTGGCCATGAAGGGAGACGTCCCAGACGTCCCGTGTTCCTGGCAAACTCAGCCCAAGGCAGGAGGTCAACCCAATTGTCTTGGTGATCGGAGACATAGCAACGAAGGAATTGCTCCAAGGCCTGATTGGATCGTTCTGCGGCCCCATTGGACTGAGGGTGGTAGGCCGAGGAGAAGGAGAGATGAATCCCCAACTGGGAGCAAAAGGCGCGCCAGAACCTGGACACAAACTGACTCCCCCGATCCGACACAATCTCCTTGGGCAAACCGTGCAACCGGAAGACCTCCCTGGCAAAAATCGTGGCCAACTCCTGTGCAGAGGGTAACTTCTTGAGAGGAACACAGTGGCACATTTTGGAAAACCGATCCACAATCATGAGAATGACCGTATGGCCTCGGGATGCAGGGAGGTCCACAATGAAATCCATCCCCAGGTGTGACCATGGGCGCTCCCCGGTGGCTATGGGTTGCAGAAGGCCCAACGGAAGGTGCCGAGAGGACTTACTCTGGGCACAAACGGAGCATGCCGCTACATATGCGGCGATGTCGGAACGTAGGGAAGGCCACCAGAACAGACGTGAAACAGCCCAGGACAGCTGATTCTTTCCAGGATGCCCCGCGGTCTTGGAGTTATGGTAGGTTCGCAACAACAGAGGGAGCACCAGATTGAGCCGCCAAAATCTGCTCACCCAGGGGAGAGGTCAGGCTGGTGCGAATGGCGGCCAGGATCTGATTCGGAGGTATGACCGAAGTCGGAATCGACTCCTCCCTGGACAGGTCGGAGTACTGCCGTGATAAGGCATCCGCCCTGATGTTCTTGGAACCGGGTAGGTAGGAGACCACGTAATTAAAACGTGACAAGAACAGAGCCCATCTGGCCTGACGTGGTGTCAATCTCTTGGCCTCAGAAAGGTAGGTCAGATTCTTGTGGTCCGTCAGGATGAGGACCGGAACCACCGAACCCTCGAGCAAGTGCCTCCATTCTTTAAGGGCCTGCACGATGGCCAATAACTCCCTGTCCCCAATCTGATAGTTGCACTCCGCGGAAGACAGTTTCCGGGAGTAAAACCCACAAGGAAGCAGAGGACCCTCTGGTGTTCTACGCTGAGACAGAAGGGCGCCTACTCCCGTCTCAGACGCGTAAACCTCGAGGACAAAGGGCAACCCAGGGTTGGGATGCGACAGAATCGGAGCCGACACAAAGGCGGACTTTAGAGCCTCAAAAGCTCGGATGGCCTCGAGCGGCCAGACCTGGGAATTACTGCCCTTCCTGGTCAGATCCGTGAGAGGCTTGGCTAGCATGGAAAAGTCCCTGATGAACTTCCGATAATAATTGGCGAAGCCCAAAAAGCGCTGCAGGGAGCGAAGACCACTGGGCTGGGGCCACTGTAAGACAGCCGAAACCTTCTCAGGATCCATGGAGAACCCCTCAGCGGAAATGATGTAACCTAAGAAGGTTACCTGGGATCGGTGAAATTCGCATTTCTCAAGCTTACCGAACAGCTTGTTCTCTCGTAACCGTTGCAACACTCGTCTGACATCCAGAATGTGGGTCTCCATGGATTCAGAATATACCAAGATGTCATCCAAATAGACCACCACACACTGCTGCAACAGGTCACGGAAAACATCGTTGATGAATTCCTGAAAGACTGCGGGCGCATTGCACAACCCAAAGGGCATAACCAAGGATTCATAATGACCGGTCCTGGTGTTAAACGCGGTCTTCCACTCATCGCCCGCCTTGATCCTTTACGAGGTTATATGCCGCCCTCAGGTCGAGTTTGGTAAAGACCGTGGCCCCTTTAAGGCGATCGAACAGCTCGGAAATCAAGGGTATCGGGTAAGCGTTCTTGATCGTGATGCGATTGAGACCCCTGTAATCGATGCAAGGCCTCAACTCACCGCCCTTCTTTTTCACAAAGAAAAATCCAGCCCCTGCTGGGGACGAGGATTTGCGAATGTGTCCGCGTGAAAGCGCCTCCTTCACGTACTCCTCCATGGCCTCATTCTCCGCTACCGACAGTGGATAGACCTTGCCACGAGGAGGAACGGCACCAGGTTGTAACTCGATGGCACAATCGTATGGGCGGTGCGGAGGTAGGGCAACCGCGCGCACCTTATCGAATACATCCCGGTACTCCTCGTATTCAGGAGGCAACAGAGAGTCCGAGGAAGTACACAGCAACTTGACAGGCCCATGGATGCAACTAGCCCCACACTGCGGTGACCACGAGAGGATCTCGGCCGATCTCCAATCGAAAGTCGGATTATGCTTCTGGAGCCAGGGGTACCCCAAGACCACCGAGTAGTGTGGAGACGAAATAACCTGGAAGCAGACCGACTCTCTGTGAACGGCACCAATGGCTATCCCCACTGGAAGGGTCTCATGAGTCACGTGTGGCGGCAGAAGGGGTCTGCCGTCTATCGCCTCAAGAGCCAGTGGAGAACCTCGGGCCTGCAGAGGAATGGAATTGGCGGCAGCGAACACACTATCAATGAACAAACCACCAGCACCAGAGTCCACCAACGCCTGGGTCGTCACTGAGCCCCCGACCCAGGAGAGGACAACAGTGATCAGTGGTTTGTCAACACGGGAAACCGGGGACGAGGAGACTCCACCCAAGATCTGCCTCCGACAGGATCTCAGGTGCGAGCGTTTCCCGGACGGTTCGGACATGCCAACCGAAAATGCCCACCGAGACCACAGTACATGCATCGACCCTCGCGTCTCCGGAGTACCCTCTCCCCCTCGGACAGGCGAGCAAAGCCCAGCTGCATGGGTTCACCCCCAGCCAAGTCATCCCCAGGAGGCGTGGGAGGAGAGGGAGGCACGGGTGGGACAGCAAAGGTAGGCGCCAATCTGTTAGGAGGCCTCCGCAGACTCTCCTTAAAGGAAGGTCTCTCCCTGAGTCTGGTGTCAATCAAAATCAGGAAAGAAATAAGAGACTCGAGCTCCACTGGTAGGTCCTTAGCTGCAACCTCATCCTTCAAGGCATCCGAGAGACCATGAGAGAAAGCAGCGACCAGAGCCTCATTATTCCAGCCCACCTCTGCTGCCAGGGTACGAAACTCAATGGCATATTCAGCTACGGATCGTGAACCCTGTCTGATGGACATAAGGAGCTTCGCAGCAGAGGCAGCACGAGCCGGCACATCGAATACCCTCCGAAGAGAAGCAACAAAACCGGAAAACTCGGCAACCACCGGATTGTTGTTCTCCCATAAAGGGCTGGCCCAGGCCAAGGCCTTGTCCGAGAGCAGCGAAATTAAGAAGCCCACCTTTGATCTCTCAGTAGGAAAGGCATGTGGCAGCAACTCGAAATAAATGCCCACCTGGTTAAGGAAACCTCGGCACTGAGTTGGCTCTCCCCCAAAGCGCTGTGGAAGGGGGGCAGAACCGGTCATACCCCGAAACTCCGCAGGCGCAACAACAGGTGTCGGGGTAGACTCTGGCGCAACAACCGGAGCGGCAGTAGGAGCGAGCCCAGGAGCGACAACCGACCCATCGGCAACGGGAGCGAAATGAGCCGTGCGTTCAAGCAGGGTTTGCAACGCCACGGCGAACCGACCCAACAGGTGATCCTGCTGATCAAGTCTGGCAACCAGCGTGGGTAGCGAGGATGGCCCTGTACCGTCAGAATTCATGGCTTGGTCCTAATGTCACGGAACCATGAACCAGACGTACAACAACAGATAAGTGAAAATAAGAAGGCTTTATTGAAAATCAAGCTGTAAAGCAAAAGTCCAAACGGATGGCGAAACCGAGGCAGAGTCCTTGCGAAGCCAGAGGTCAGGAACCAGGAGGGTAGTCAGACGAAGCCGGAATCAGGAACCAGCAGGGTAGTCAGACGAAGCCAGGATCAGGAACCAGCAGGGTAGTCAGACGAAGCCAGGATCAGGAACCAGCAGGGTAGTCAGACGAAGCCAGGATCAGGAACCAGCAGGGTAGTCAGACGAAGCCAGGATCAGGAACCAGAAGCAGCAGCAGTCTTAGAAGCATGTGAACACAGGAGGACCAAGCAAGGAACTGAAGCCACAGACCTCCTATATATATGAGCTAGGCATCCAGCTCCTCCCAGTGGGAAGGAGGAGCCGCAGGGTGGGAGGCTACAAGAAACCCAGAAACCAAGATGGCCGCCAGCACATGTCAAACGAAGGAGAACAGCAAGAAGGTAAGACCATGACACAGCCTACCTCAGCTCTATGATTAAAGTCTGGTGGGCGAGCAGAAACACTTTAGGGGGCATGGTCTGAGGAGTGGCATTGACTGAGGCCTAAAAATTTACACATCACAACCAGGATTGGTTAGGTGAGTGGCGTATTCCTGCCTTAATTCTCACTGGATGAGTTACTCCACACTGGCAATCCAATAATTCTGAGCACCAACAGGGCTTCACACCTCAGCCTGGAGGAGCACCACTAATTACAAACATTCAAGTATTTACTTATTTCCTGTCAAGCAGTATACAAGCTTTAAAACAAGCTCTCACTGACCTGATTAGTTGCAGGAAAAGTGGAGCAATTCATCTTACATTCTTACAGTAGAAGCAATAAAGTCGTTCTTGAAGCAGTAGTAAACCACTGAAAACAAAAAAAACAAAAAAACAAAAACCTGCAAGACAATATCATAATGTGCTAGTATGCATTGCTTACTAGCACATTATGAAATACTTACCTTGCAATGAAGCCCCCTCAGTGGCACCCTGTCACCACTGAGGGAGCTGACATGTCCCTCGGCGTCTCTTTTGCTGTTAGTGAAAGGAGTCACGATGACGTCACTCCTGAGCATGTGCATGGGAACCCTCAATTCCAGTGAGGAGCTCTGAAGTTCCAGCATGAAACGCCAGACCTTCAGAGTACATGCATCGCTGATGTCAGCGGCTGCGTGCAGGGTGAATATCTGCTAAACCATGCAGGTTTAGCAGATATTCATTTTACCAACAGGTAAGCCTTATTATAGACCTACCTGTACGTAAAAATCAACCAGGAAGGGTATACAACCGCTTTAACCTCCCTGGCGGTATGATTCTGTCAGGAATTCTGTACCAAAAGCGGTACAATTTTTTTCATGGAAATTTGGCGTTATGTATTATAAGCCTACAATTCTTAGTAATTACCGACTTAAACCTGACCAAAACAAGACTCTAGTAGACATCCCAGATGTGATCAATTTGAAACACAAACGCATGAATTATAATCTAATCAATAATATAATTTTATTATATAATATAGAATATAATATATATATATATATATATATATATATATATATATATATATATATATATATATATATATAATAAAATTATATTATTGATTAGATTATAATTCATGCGTTATATTATATATATATATATATATATAGGTATATATATATATATATATATATATATATATGTGTGTGTATATATATATATATATATATATATATATACATACGTGTATATGTGTGTGTATATATATATATATATATATACACATATACATATATATATATACATATATATATATATATATATATATATATATATATATATATATATATATATATATATATATATATATAAATAATATAATATAAATATGTGTGTGTTTGTGTTTTGTGCAACGTTCAATGTTTGAATTTCCCTCCCTAGTTCCGCTCCCATGCAGCATTGCTGCTGCAGGGAACGGAACTAGGAAGTCATCACACCGACGGAGGACGGACGAGCGGCGGGCATCTCAGACGGCTGGCGATCTCAGCAATGGGAGATCATCGCTGGATCGCCAGGAGAAGGTAAGAGACCGCTGCGCGCTCTGCCCATCCACCCCGAGCTCTGGGTTACCGCTAGGAGGGTTAAGGCAGCTGAGCCCCATCCCAGAAAACTTGCACTGTGTTTATAGAGATTAGAAGGCTGTAAAGTAGTCAGTGCATTGCTAGGAGTGGGAGAAGGAGGAAATTAGCTATGTACCTGAGAACAACTTGAATGACTGTGATGTTTTTATTGGGAACTTGGAATTTGTGGAAGATGGTGCCAGCATTTAGCTCCTTTTCACACCAAATCCCACTTTGAATTTGCATCATTTCAAAACTGCATGTCAATGTGATTTCAGGTGTGACTTGGCTGAGCTGAAATTACCAAAAAATAGTGCAGGAACTTCTTTTTCAAATCGGTTCAGCACCGCAACGTCAGCGTTACACCAGTTTGAATAGTTCCATTGCTGACAACAGGGTGCGACTTGTCATGTGATTTGGACCTGTCAAATTGCATGACAAGTAACACCGGTGTGAAGAGGGGCTTAGCATCTGCTATGGATGCCAAAGCAATCTTGGTCTGCTGTTGTGGAGGCTTGTATTTTCATTATATATGCATACTGCACATACAGTATCTCACAAAAGTGAGTACACCCCTCACATTTTTGTAAATATTTTATTATATATTTTCATGTTACAACACTGAAGAAATGACACTTTGCTACAATGTAAAGTAGTGAGTGTACAGCTTGTATAACAGTGTACATTTTCTGTCCCACTCAACACACAGCCATTCATGTCTAAACTGCTGGCAACAAAAGTGAGTACACCCCAGGCCCGGATTGGCTAATTGGAAGCACCTGGAGAATTCCCGGTGGGCTGGTCGCCGCGAGGGCCGTTGTCATGGCACTGGCACTCTGTCTGAGAGACTCATCACAATCTTCGCCCGATGCCTGCAATGGCTCGGAGGCGGGGCCTCGCCGGCCCCACCTCTGGCCTCCCTTAGCAGTTCGGGCGGCTCGGCAGCTCTATCTAGGACTGGAGTGGTCTGTGGCTGGGCCCTGGCTGGGGCAGGGGCGGATCCAGGGGGCAGGCAACGAGACAACCCCCCCCCGAAAAATCTTACTGACTCCTGAGTCTCCCTGTCACATTCAGAATCAACAGCAGGCAAGCAGCTGCGCCGAAAGAGACCCTCTTGCTGATGCACCGCCGTGCCGCTGGCCTGGCCTCTACTGCCCGCTGCACTGGTTGCTATCGCCTGCTGTCTGTCTAGCAACCAGTGACATCATGCCCAAGCTAAGAAGGAGGGGAGCGAGGTTCCAGCATTTAGAGGAGAATTCACCTTCTTCCTCCTCCGCGCCTAGTGTGAATGTTGGCTCCACCCACCTGTATCTTCTCCAGGCTCCAGCGCGGCATGAGTGAGGGAAGAGAGCTGTGACAGCCAGTGTCAGGAGGAATCAGTCACCTCGCAGTGCTCGTGTACATACATAAAGGCAGGCAGACTGTTGGACAGTAGAGAGTCAATCTGAGACTAAGAAGAACAAAGATCCAAGTAAGATGATGTGGGGAATTGGAGGCTTTATCCCGCCCAAACCAGTTTTGCTGCTCTGCAAAGCCTCCAGACTCCAGTCCAGTCTCGAGAACCCAGAGCAGAATGTATAATTTCTGACACATCAGCCATAAACTCTGAAGCCCCTTGGGGAAAGTGAAGATACTTAATTTGTATATGTTTGGATTACCAGAACATACAGTAAGGTGCCAGATGGCTTTATAAAGAACTTTGGGTTTAAATTGTATCCTATGGCCTATGAAGAGCCACTTCCTTCCATAAGTGGTGGTTCTGACTGTATAGGGGTTTTAACCAGTTCTGGACCGGAATATTTTTTCAAATACAAAATAACACAAAAGTTATTGAGTCTACTAACTACGGGAAAGATTTATGTCATTTTTATTGTTTTTTTTTTTACTAGTAATGCCAGCGATCAGTGATTTTTTGTGGGACTGCGACATTGCGGCGGACAAATGGGACCCCTGACTGACATTTTTGACACTTTTGGGGGGACCAGTGACATTACTACAGTAATCAGTGCTAAAAATATGCACTGTTACTGTAATAATGACACTGGCAGGGAAGGGGTTAACACAGTAAGTGATCAAGGGGTTAAATGGATCTATAATAGGAAGGGGCACTGACCTGCACTAAGGGGGATCTATAATAGGAGGGGGGCCCTGGCCTGCTCTAGGCTGGCCTGCTCTAAGGGGGATCTATAATAGGAGGGGGGCCCTGGCCTGCTCTAAGCGGGATCTATAATAGGAGGGGGGCCCTGCCCTACTCTAAGGGGGATCTATAATAGGAGGGGGGTCATGGCCTGCTCTGAGGGGGATCTATAATAGGAGAAGGGCCCTGGCCTGCTCTAAGGGGGATCTATAATAGGAGAGGGGCCCTGGCCTACTCTAAGGGGGATCTATAATAGGAGGGGGGTCCTGGCCTGCTCTAAGGGGGATCTATAATAGGAGGGGGCCCTGGGATTTTAATTACATTATTTTAATATAGTCAATCGTGAACTAAAGTGGGCCGGTCTAAGGCATGAAACTCCAGGGCTGAAAATGAGTCCCACTCCGGCCCTGGTACACCCCAAGTGAAAATGTCCAAATTGGGCCCAATTAGCCATTTTCCCTCCCCGGTGTCATGTGAGTCGTTAGTGTTACAAGGAACTCTCTGAGGATCTGAAAAAAATAATTGTTGCTCTACATAAAGATGGCCTAGGCTATAAGAAGATTGCTAAGACCCTAAAACTGAGCTGTAGCACAGTGGCCAAGACCATACAGTGGTTTAACAAAACAGGTTCCACTTACCACTGGTTAAAAAAAAAAAAAAAAAAAACAGGTTCCACTTAGAACAGGCCTCGGCATGGTTGACCAAAGAAGTCGAGTGCACATGCTCAGCGTCATATCCAGAGGTTGTCTTTGGGAAATAGACATATGAATGTTGCCAGCATTGTTGCAGAGGTTGAAGGGGGGGGGGGGTCAGCCTGTCAGTGCTCAGACCATACGCCGCACACTGCATCAAATTGGTCTTCATGGCTGTCATCCCAGAAGGAAGCCTCTTCTAAAAGTGATGCACAAGAAAGCCCACAAACAGTTTGCTGAAGACAAGCAGACTAAGGACATGGATTACTGGAACTATGTCCTGCGGTCTGATGAGACTAAGATAAACCTTTTTTGGTTCAGATGGTGTCAAGCGTGTGTGGCAGCAACCAGATGAGGAGTACAAAGATAAGTGTATCTTGCCTACAGCCAAGCATGGTGGTCAGAGTGTCATGGTCTGGGGCTGCATGAATGCTGCCGGCACTGGGGAGCTACAGATCATTGAGGGAACCATGAATGCCAACATGTACTGTGACATAATAAAGCAGAGCATAATGCCCTCCTGTGAAGCTCTGGTGAAAACCATGCCCATGAGGGTTAAAGCAGTGCTGGAAAAGAATGGTGGCCACACAAAATATTGACACTTGGGCCCAAATTGGACATTTTAAATTTGGGGTGTACTCACTTTTGTTGCCAGGGGTTTAGACATTAATGGTTGTGTGTTGAGTTACTTTGAGTGGACAGCAAATTTACACTGTTATACAAGCTGTACACTCACTACTTTACATTGTAACAAAGTGTCATTTCTTCAGTGTTGGCACACAAAAAGATATAAGAAAATATTTACAAAAATGTGAGGGGTGTAGTCTCTATTGTGAGATACTGTATACACTAGTACAGGGCTTCCCAAACTTTTTTGGGCCGAGACCCACTTCTGAATACAGTTATTTTTCAGGACCCACTTGCAGCCATTTTCACGTCATAGTGCTCCTTTACACATCGCAGCATCCCATTACACTGTAGCCATTTTCACGTCATAGTGCCCCTTTACACATCACAGTGTTATACTAGTGCGGTATGACTTAACTGGTTCCCGACCACAGTTTTTGTAAATTACTTTACTACTGCTTTAGGCCTGGTTCACATATATGGGGGTTAGCAGCCCACATTTGCACAGGCATAGCAGCCCATTGATTTGAATGGGCTGATATGCCCCCGCAGAAAAAAGGTGCATGCAGCATTTAAAAAAAAATCCAGTGGCCTTGAAATCCATCCTGCTTTTACATCATGCGACTTACCTGCAGTTCCTGCACTGGCAAGCTTTCTGCATTTTATATATGTGGGCCCAGCATTTAATAACACAGTTTGCGTGTGCAGGAACTGCAGGTAAGTCGCATGGTGCAAAAGCAGGATGGATTTTATGGCTACTGCATTTTTTTACATTCTGCATGCACCTTTTTTCAGCGGCAAATGCAGGCATAGCAGCCCATTCAAATCAATGGGCTGCTATGCCTGGGCAAATGTGGATTGCCAACCAGGCCTAAAATAAGCCATCAAGCAGTGTCTGGTCTCTGGCCTACCTGGTGTCTGGTTCTGGCGCTCAGCTCTAATGCTTGCACTGCAATCTGCTAACGGCTGCACTCTGACTCCAACCCCGAGGCTCCCGTACAGAACAGCACGTACTAAAAAGGGGCGGGGTCTGAGCATCAGTGAAGCTCAAGGCCCCGCCTGCCTGCGCGTAACACAGAGCGCTGCTGCCGATGCCTGGGCAGCTCTGTCTGCTCTCTGACTGCTCTACCACCGGTGACCCACTCAAATGCAGCTTGCGACCCACAGTTTGGGAACTCCTGCACTAGTACATATATTTCACATGGCCTGTTTCAGTGCAAGGTGTTCAACCCAGACCATTAAAGTTCAAATAGTAGGTTTGTGAAACTATCAATCTGCCAAGCCTTTTCATTTTGCACACAATGCATTCATATGGTTTGTCCTGCAACTGATTTGCTCATGGAACTTATTCAAGATAGATACTGACTTCACAATCTGACATAAAGAAAGTTGTAATCTCTAGTGTCAACTCATTTGAAATATTTAATGAAAACTAATGATGCGTCAAGCATGCACAATGATTGAAACAAATGTCAAGATAATTTTCAGGTAAATGTTGCATTATCAGCAGACTGTAAATGCTTAATTGAAATACATCATACCTTTTTCCAAATGGCTTTTTATAACTCCTTACTAAAAATCAAAATCAATGTCTGCTGCCCTTATTACAAAATGGAAAGTTTTAGGCTTGTGATCATTTTCTATATTACAGGCAATGTGATACAGATGCCAGCACGAAGTGTGACATAGTCCAAAAGGTTACAGCAATACATGTTCCAAGAAAAAGCAAATTAAAATGACAAAAGGGTTACCTGCGGAAACTTTGAAAGTAGACAGAGAAAAAAGTGTTAACCCAAAAGCTGAGATCCAGAGAACAGAAAGGAGACATAGGGAGACATAGCTGAACATTCCAAAATCAAAGAAGTACACCACATAATGGAAAGGACGATACATTTCTTCAGGAAAATCAGGGAAATTAAAAATATATACATTAAGATAAGGGGCCCAAAAAGTGCAAGAGAAAAAAGGAAAGCTCAAAAGGATTTTAAATAGGGATTCCTAACATACATGTGATTCGTATAATAGCATGTTGGTTAAACGTGCATTTAAAAGACAGTACAGACACCAAGGATAATGAAAATTGCAAAAAACTAGTGTATGTGACACGCTACTATTGTCAGAGTTGTGCAAGAAATCGGGAGAAGGATTTCCCATTGGTTTTCTGAGCTTGACCAAGTGACGTCACAGATCACGTGAGTGATCTGTAATCTTTAACAGGAAACACATTAAAAAAAATAAAAAATCTGCTATCTCAACTAGCCAAATACTGTTAAGATGTGCAACTCTGCTTTGTAATGATTGCAAGTGCAGGGCTCCCTATTCCTCCACAATGGTGAAAAAGGTAAAGGCTTATGAGCTATTCTCAGGCATCTGTAATACTTTTACAGGATGGGTCATTGGCTGAATAATCAGAGTAAAAAGCAATAATACAAAACAGGTTCAGGATGAAAAAAAAAAAAAGTTTTTACAATCAGAGGCATAACTAGAACCTTCAGGGCCCCGGTGCAAGAAACCATGAAGGTCTTCCCAACCCCCGGGGTGACCCAGCCCCATTCATCACCCCTGTACACCTGGATAGGAGGGGCGGCATATAGAGGAACTCCTGCAGTGGAGAGGGGATTGGATCATCTATATGGTCCACTGCCCCTCCTATCCAGGTGTACAGGGGTGAGGCATGGACCCCCTGGAGCATGAGGTTGGAATGAGTCACAGCGGTGGTGGTAGTGATGGGGGGAAGGAATGGGATCAGTGGCAGCAGTGGTGGGGGGATGAAATCAGTGGCAGCTGTAGTGGAATGGGATGGGTGGCAGCAGTGATGGGATGATTGGCAGATGTGATGGGATTGGATGAGTGTCAGTGATGGTGGGATGCGATGAATGGCAGCAGTGATAGGATGGGATGGGATGGGTGACAGCAGTGATGGGATGGGATGAGTGTCAGCGGTGGTGGGATGGAATAGGATGAGTGTCAGCAGTGGTAGGATGGGATAGGATGAGTGGCAGCAGTGGTGGAATGGGATGAGTGTCAGCAGTGGTGGTGGGATGGGATGGGTGGCAGCGGTGGTGGTATTGAATGAGTAGCAGTGGTGATGGTGATGAAGGGGGTGGGATGAGTGGCAGCAGTAGTGGTGAAGGGAGATGGGAGCAGTGGCAGCAGTGGTGGTGAAGGGGGTGGGATCAGTGGCAATGGTGGTGGTGAGGGGGGTGATCAGTGGCAGTGATGGTGGTGGTGAGGGGGGTGGCGAGTGGCAGCGTTGGTGAGAGGGAAGGGATCAGTGGCAGCTGAGGTGGGATGGGATGAGTAGCAGTGGTGGTGGTGGTGGTGGTGAAGGGGGTGGAATGAGTGGCAGCGGTGGTGGGGAAAAGAAGTGGAATCAGTGGAAATGGTGGTGGTGGTGAAGGGGGTGGAATTAGTGGCACCGGTGGTGGTGGTGAAGAGGTGGCCAGTTGCAGCAATGGTGGTGGTGAGGGGGGTGGGATCAGTGGCAGCTGGGGTGGTGAAGAGGGTGGGATCAGGGGTAGTGGTGGTGGTGAGGGGTGGGATCAGTGGCAGCAGGGGTGGTGAAGGAAGTGGGAATCAGTGGCAGCGGTGGTCGTGGTGAGGGGGTGAGATTAGTGGCAACTTTGATGGTGGTGAGGGGAGTTGCACCAGTGGCAGTGAGGGGGGTGGGATTAGTGGCAGTGGTGGTGGTGAAGGGATGGCACCAGTGGCAGTGGGGGGGAGGTAGGATTTGTGGCAGTGGTGGTGGTGAGGGGGGTGGCAGCAGTGGCAGTGAGGGGGGTGGCAGCGGTGGTGGTGAGGTAGGTGGCACCAGTGGCAATGAGGGGGAGTTGGAGTAGTGGCAACAGTGGTGGTGATGGTAGTGGTGAAGGGGTGGGATTAGTAGCAGCGGTGGTGGTGGTGAGGGGGGTGATTAGTGGCAGCGGTGGTGGTGAAGGTGGTGGGATTAGTGACAGTGGTGGGGGTGGTGAGGGGGATGGAATTAGTAGCAGCGGTGGTGGTGGTGAGGGGGATGATTAGTGGCAGCGGTGGTGATGGTTAAGAGGGTGGGATTAGTGGAAGTGGTGGTGAAGGGTATGGGATTAGTGGCAGCGGTGGTGGTGAGGGGGGTGGCACCAGTGGCAGTGATGGGGGTTGGATTAGTGGCAGCGGTGGTGGTGACACCTGTGGCAGTGAGGGGGGTGGGATTAAGGCAGCAGTGGGGGTGAGGGAGTGGCACCAGTGGCAGTGAGGGGGGGTGGGATTAGTGGCAGCAGTGGGGGTGAGGGAGTGGCACCAGTGGCACTGATGGGGGTGGGGTTAGTGGCAGCAGTGGTGGTGGTGAGGAGGGTGGCACCAGTGGCAGTGATGGGGGTGGGATTAGTGGCAGCAGTGGTGGTGAGGGGGGTGGAAGCATTAAGGGGGGTGGGTTTAGTGGCAGCGGTGCTGGTGACACTGGTGGCACCAGTGTTAGTGATGTGGGGTGGGATTAGTGGCAGCAGTGTTGAGGGGGGTGGCAGCAGTGGCCGTGAGGGGGGTGAGATTAGTTGCAGTGGTAGTGGTGAGGGGGTGGCACCAGTGGCAGTGATGGGGGTGGAATTAGTGGCAGCGGTGGTGGTGAGGGGGGTGGCAGTAGTGGCAGTGAGATTAGTGGCAGTGGTGGTGGTGAGGGGGTAGGCTCCAGTGGCGCTCAGGGAGGGGTGGGATTGGTGACAGTGGCAGTGGTGGTGCCATACACCACCACCACAGATCCCATTGCTAGCCCCCATCACCTCTGTTGTAGTGATCAGTAAGTGGCAGAGGTGGTGGAGGATGGAAGTTTTTCACTAACTTGGTCAAGTTGAATCCCCCTCAGTGTTCATTGGCCTCCAGGGATTTGTCACCAGGTCTCCTTGCAGAGGGGAGAGCTCCTCCCCCTTTCACTCTATTGGTGTCAGCTGGTAAGCTAACTCTGTCAGTGTTTACCTCCGCCTCTGTACATAGATCGGCTTCATGCTCTAGGCTCTAGCCCTTCAGTGGCAGAACTCCAGGGCCCAATGCAGGTGCAACTGCTGCGCCCCTGGTAGTCCTGCCACTGCTTACAATTCAGAACGCTGCACAACCATTGACTCTTTAGAGCAATGTCTCTGAGACTCAGCCAGGGTAACATGTGGCTGCATAGTATTGTCTCTAAATGCTATAGCAACCGAGAGTCAAGATGAGAATCACTACTTAGTAAAACCTTGTAGCTCTGGTAACACAGGTAAACTGCTATATGAATTCAAGGCCCAAAGATGAAATACCACTCAGCTCTGCTATCAATCAAGGAGGTCCTCCCCAGTAGCTGGGTTTTCTTCAGAAGCTGCATGCTATTATGATCTGGCCCAGCTGCCCGCAGCTGGTTCTGACAGCGGAGAGCCTCACACCTGGCAGCAGATCACTTGCTCAGCTACCTATGTTCATCAGGTGTGGCCCCTCTGAGCTGCTAAGGGAATGAATGTGGAACTTATCTTCCCTGAGTATGTCCAGGTTCCAAGGAAGTTGTGAATAAAGCTAAAGAGACCCACACCAGCATTTGATCATGGTGAGTAAATAGGCATTCTACACTATACTAGTTATAAAAAAGTAAAAGTACCCATAGTCATGAGATGACAGCGGCCTGACCTTAGACCCCGCACCTTGGGTGAGCCTGCCTCATCTGCCAGGATGACTGGCTTGTTTACATATCCAGCTGGTTGGTGGGAGCCTCTCTACTGCTACAGCTACTGGTCTGTAAGCGTAACCACCCAACCATGACGCCTAGTCTACTGCTCCTTTGCTTTACTCACAGACACAGTTCAAAGTCTTTCCATTCCTTCCTTCCTCCAAGCCTCCACATCAGCACTGGATCTCTACACATGACTCCACCACACTCCAGTGCTCTCTTGTGATGGACACTGTTAACTCCTTCTTCACCACAAATTGTGATAGTGAAACAGATCTGTACTATAGGCTTATCAGACCAGGTATTCCCTCTAGGTTAGTCCTATGAATTTCAAAGGTAGAACCTTCTTTATTAGGGGAGAGGAGCATGTTAAAGAATCTTTCTTCTAACTGGTTACTAAATTAACCCTTACATTCAATTGGCCTGTACCTGCTTAATTGGCTAAAAATGTCTGCATTTTCAGATCCTTTTTATGACATTTTTTAAAATATGAGAGTACACTGTGATCTTCTTTTTCTTCTGTTCCTCCACTCTTTTTGCAGAAGATGGTCACTGTCATTTCCCCCCCACCCCTTATTTTGACTTGCATGCATGGAAAAGCGGAACTTAGATTGTGGATTTTTTCCACTGTGACCTTCAAAAATGAATGTGTGTCTTGTATGTTATCTGTCTCTACAGATTTACACTGGCAGATAAAGTTCATTTAAATCCTCTTTTTTCCCCTCCAATGAACAGGTATTTTAACACAAGTTGGCATGTTTATTTTCTTAAAAGAACTGTGATTTACCTCCTTTTTTAAGGTAAATATAGCTGTGAAGCTGGATTTCTTGTAAACTCTGCTGGACACCGTTGGAGGAGGTGGAATTTACTGAGCAATGTTTTTACATGGCTGTTCACTGACAGGGTTTTCAAAATTGCAACATCTAAACAGTTAAAGCAGCTAAAAGGGTAACAATGCTACATGTGTTGCACTGCAAAAAGATTGTAAGAGTGTTGTTACCCTATTAACCACTTTACCACTGCTCACAGTAATATTACTGCGGCAGAGTGGCTCGTTATCGTCTGACGACGTAGTACTACGTCGTCAGACACTCCCCCTTCTGGGCGGCGCTTGCGCGCCGCCGGAGGCTCGCTCCCGCTGTTTTCATTCACAGCGGGAGTCGGGCCAGGGGAGGAGCAGCGGCGATCGCCGCTGCTCTTACCCGATCGTCGGGGATCGAGTCTGGAGATCCGCCCGCTGTGTATAAACACAGCGAGCGGATCTCCATAGTGACAGGGAGTGACAGATCGGACTGTTCAGCATAGCTGGACATCCGATCTGTCCATGACTCACTAAGTCACCTCCCCCCCTACACGTCAGTAAGCACCAGGCATACATTAACCCCTCCCTCTCCAATAAAATTAACCCCTTCCCTGCCAGTGTCATTTTTACAGTAACAGTGCATATATATATAGCACTGATTACTGCAGTAATGTCACTGGTACCCCCAAAAGTGTCAAAAATGTCAGTCAAGGGTCTGATCTGTCCGCCACAATGTCGCAGTCCCGCAAAAAAAATCGCAGATCGCCGCCATTACGCGTTAAAAAAAAAACACCAAAAATGACAGAAATCTTTCCCTTTGTTAGTAAACGCAAATACTTTTGCGCAAACCAATCAAAATACGCTTATTGCGATTTTTTTTACCAAACATAGGTAGCAGAAAACAAATTGGCCAAAAATTTTTTAAAAAATTGGTTTTTACATCTTTTTTGGGGGGAATTTCATATAAAAAAAATGTTAAAAATATTGTTATTTTTTCAAAATAAACGCTCTTTTTTTGTTTATAGCGCAAAAAGTAAAAATCGCACAGGTGATCAAATACCACCAAAAGAAAGCTCTGTTTGTGGGAAAAAAAGGACGTAAATTTCGTTTGGGTACGGCGTCGCACGACCGCGCAATTGTCAGTTGAAGTCGCACAGCGCCGAATCGCAAAAAGTGGCCTGGACGGAAGACAGCAAAATCCTCCGGTGGTAAAGTGGTTAAAGGAAATGCCTATCCAATGGTTCTACTGGTAAGATTGATGGGTATTTATAACATATTCCAAAAAGTACTTATAAAACAGAGAGCTGAATCTTACTGGCATATATAGCCTTCATAACATATGTGGTTTTATACTTTGACCATAGTTCTACTGCACTCTTAGCAGAGGTGTAACTACAGGGGTTGCAGAGGTTGCAATTGCAACTGGGCCCCATGCTCCAAGGGGCCTGTGAGGCTCCCCTGTATACCTGGATAGGAGAGGCGGCAGGGGCAGCATGTAGAAAAATCACTGTCCTCCTTTTTCCTCCTCTAGCTGCAGGGGGAAAATGGAGGAGATTGGTTCCTCTGTATGCTGCCCCTGCCACTCCTCCTATCCAGTTCACTTGTGTTCTGCTGTCTCTGGGCCCCTGTGTGCTCCCCTGGTCCCCCTCCCCACTGTGTTGCCCCCCCCACCACTGTGCTCCCTCCCCTCTCCTGCCGGCTGCTGCAGGGAATGTCACATGTCACAATAGAGAACCAGGAAGGGGTCTGTAAATATGTAATTTACCAGCTCCTTCCTTTTCTGAATGGACAGAGTCATAGTCAGTGACACTGTAAAAAAATAAAAGAAAATAAATAAAAAATAATACAATTAAAATACCAAAAAATAAAAACTACTGACACCAGTGGGTGAACTTACAAGATCACAAAGGACACACTTGTAACCGGGCCCTGGCATTCCACCAGTGTGGGGAATCCCCAGGATAGCAGGAAGGGGGCCCACTGCAGAACTTGTGAAAGGGTCCCACTGCGGGATTGTAATAAAGGGCCCTGCAACTAGAGTAAAGGGCCCCAGGATCAGTGGGAAGAGCCCCAGGCTTGAAGGGAAGGGCCCCGGCCAGGGGTCCGGGGGGCCCTTCATGGTTTCTTGCACCGGGGCCCTGTAGGTTCTAGTTATGCCTCTGACTATTAGGTAAGGTGACATGTCCACTGACACCTGCAGCTATCCGATCCCATCCTGTCCAGCAAATCCAGACGGATGGTGATCCTATTTTCTATATGCCTAGAGGATTGGATTGGATCGGATAAGATCGGGTGAAAACGGACATGATGAGGCTGTTCACATTACTTTTCCAGGCTGTCTTCCCCACTTTTTTATAGCATTTATTAATGTAATAGTGCTCCATAGGGCAGGGCAGGACTCTGTCCGCCTCCACTCTGCACAGTGAGCGGAGACGGACCTGTCATCCACCTGCTCAGCTGAGTAAAGCGAAGTCCACCGAGCAGGCCCCAGTGTGAAAGAATCCTTAGGTGTGGCAATGATAAAGGGTGTGCCCGACATCGCAACGTTACTGGGGGTGTTCTTTGCTTGCAACTGCATCCGCAGGACTTTGGTTGACAGAACTTCGAACTCTGGCGGCAACTCCATGTCCCGTTTTTTCCTCCTGCCTCTTTGGAGGTCCCTTGGATGGGACAAATGGGACAGCTCCATCCCCTACAACTGGGACACTCCTTGGTACTACTTGGACACTTTCAAGTTAATCAAGGAGCTTGGGCTGCATGGAGTTAAGCCATACTTGTGGAAGCCAAAAACTATCTACAAGTTGATCAGAGCATCAGACATTGCTGAGACTGTTCCAGGCCTCCCTTCAGCCACATGCAAAGTGGTCTGGAGGAATGTTTCTTCAAAGGGACTCACCAACAGGCATAAAGATCTGGCGTGGATGGCTGTCCAGGGGGGATTGCCGCTTAGGACATTTATGCATCTCAGAAACTTGTGCAGATACAGGCACTGCCCCTTTTGTATCATCCATGAGGAAACGTCATTTCACGTTTTCTGGGAGTGCTCCTTTGCACAGAGCCTGTTGAGGGCCTTGGAACCTGAACTTAGAGACTTTGTTCCACAGACTGCCATCACACACTTCGGTGTGCTGAACGGACTTTTTCATGGAACTTTTTCCCAAGAGGACATTGACAACGCCTGGCGGGTGTTGTGTTGCTTTAAGGACGCTTTATGGTGCGCCAGAAAGCGCCTTATCCACCAGAGGGAGAGGATGTCCATTGAGGACTGTCGCAGACTGGTCCACAGTCTGCTCAGAGACTATAACCTGATGGATCTCATGGAGGAAGAGGAGGTCTGAAGATTTCCCCTTCCCCCACTCTCCCTTGTGTGTCTTTGTCCATTCAATAAAGCTTCGGGCCTGTGATTGCATTCCCCTCCCCTTACCCCACTCTACCACCCCCCCATCACACCTGTTGCTTTTTTGAAATGTTATAGTATTGATACAGTTTGAGTAATGCAACGTATAGACAATGTTTTTAGTTTCATGCTTTAGGGGTATTGCGGCGTCATGCATGATGTGATGGTACGGGGTATCCTTACTCCGCACAACACATCAGGCATCATACCGCAGAATGAATGTATGTGATTGAATGTATTTATTAGTATGACCGGAAATGTATTGTAATGTAGTGTATTTATGCGCTGCGTCGCAGTACAGGGGAGAATGTACCCCGACAAAGTATTGTTTTTTGTATATCTTTTATGCAAATAAAGATTACATTTTCAACCAAAAAAAAATGATAAAGCAAAGCAGCTGTTGTGTTATGTTTATAGGAATTTTGCTGAAGTCATTTTCTGTATTAAAAAAATGATTATGGCTGATGGCTATTGTATTGTTGATATTGAAATCGTATTTGCCTTCTTTCGGATTTGCATGTTGAGCAAGAAACAGTGTTATGTACCATATAACGGGTAACTATAGACATTCAGCCTTAGTCAATAACAATTTATCATCCTAAAGAGGAACTTTACCTATATCTTAACAATTAAAACATAGGTACTTTTAGAAATGCTTATGTCAATCTATAATCAGATACTTATAGATAATTTCAGGCTTTTCATTCTTTGTATATTTTATTTTTCTTTTCCTTCCCATTCTTCACAGCGACCAGTTTCAAGGCAAATTAATCCATTTAGTAAAAATGTGTATCGCCAACAAATAAAAATCAGTTCAACAAAGGAAAGACAAATGTGTATGTGTCCATAAATGATAATATCAATCCTCCATGAAAGGAAAAGTCTTAATCCAAAAGTGATGTCTTGTTAAAAAAAAGTATATTTAGAACAGATAGAATCTAACACCTTCTGAAATAAAATGTAATTCCCAAAGAGTGCTCAGAGGTTAGCCACTGCATCCCAGTGAAGTGAACACTAACCAGAGATGATGATTGCAATTACAACAGTGTATATGCCTAAATATTTAAGTCAAGCATCCACTGGAGGTATAAGGATGGCGCCCAAGGCTAGGGTAAATGAAGCTCGCCAAGAGCCAACATAATACTCCTATTGTAGAATTTTTAATGTAAATGCAGGTCCATATAAAACCACAATATAAAACATAAAACTTCTTACACAGAAAGCCCCTGCCGACCTGGGATCATGCAGTGGCTTCACGTCAGCACTAATAAATCCTCCCCAATGTGTTTTGTCCAATAGAAACCCCTTGATAACATCCTATTGGATGAAACATGTCAGGGAGGAGTTACTAGTGCTGACGTAATGCCACTGCATGATACCGGTTCAGCAGTGGCTTTCTATGTAAGAAGTTTTATGTTTTATATCATGGTTTTATATGCATTCATACTAAAAATACTACACTATGAGTATTATGTTGGCTCTTGGCGAGCTTCATTCACCCTAGCCTGATCCTGCTGAGGAATGTCTTTGGACATGGATATTGGGCACAATCCTTATACTTCCAGTGGATGCTTGACTTAAAAAGAAAGGCATATATGCTGTTGTAGTGACAGCCATCAGCACTGGTGAGTGTTTATTTAACTGGGATGTGGTGGCTGACTTCTGAGCACTCTTTGGGAACTAAATTTCACTTCAGAAGTAGGGTTGAGCGGACACCTAGATGTCCGTGTTTGACGGGTTCGGCCGAACTTTAAAAAAAAGTCCGGGTCCGTGTCCCGGACTTTTACCGAACTTTTCCCGGACACCGAACCCCATTGAAGTCAATGGGGACCCGAACTTTAAGGCACTAAAATGGCTCTAAAACACCAAAGGAAAGGGCTAGAGTGCTGCAAATGGCAGCAAAACGTAATTAAGAGCATGGCAAGTGCTCTGCAAACAAATGTGGATAGGGAAATAACTTAAAACAACAAAAAAAAACAGAAAAATAAAACAATGTTCTTCTTCATCTCTGAAGGACGAAGCCCATATGGAGTAGGAGGGAGGTTGAGGTGGTGGTGGATGTGGCGGTGACATAGGCGTGCGCACAGGGTGTGCTGGGTGTGCCTGGGCACACCCTAATCACCTAGGGCACATAGCATTGCCAGTGAGGAGATGGGAAAGATCTCCCTGGGACCTGCTCTGCTCTATTTCTCCTTGCCTACAGGTACATGGCCCCGATACATTACTCTCCCTGCTGGCAAACACATGCATGTTTATTTCAACTTTGGGGTGCACACCTTAATGCAATAGGCTGCGCACACCTATGGGCGGTGTAGGTGGAAGCGGCGGTGGAGGAGGACCAGGGCCGGATTAACAGCATCATGGGCTTGGTGCTGAGGATTTTGAAGGGCCTTAGGGCCGTGCCTTGCCATGCACCCAGAGGAGGAAGGGTGCAGCCATGCATGCCTAATTCAACATGGGATGCTGTCTCTGAAGCCCATAAACACATCCATGCATCGCCAACTGTCCCTCCTTGTCCGGCCTTCACGCTGTGTGGGGAGGTTCTGAGGGTGCTGCCTGGGGAAGCGAGCATAGAAGCCAGACTTCTGTGTTTACAAGTGACAGAAGAGCGGTAACAGTGAATATGGCCAACCCGGGGCCTATATAAAAGGTAGGGGCCTGGAGCTGCAGCTCCAATAGCCCCTACATTAATCTGGCCCTGAGGAGGAGGACGAGGTAGCCAACACTGCTTCTTTTCACAAATTTTAAATGAGGGTACACCCCAAAAGAGTGAGAAAGAGCAAAAATGGAACAATGGGTGGGTAAGGTCGGTATCCATTGCTATTCTGCATAAGGTACGGAAAAGTCCCGTGGGATCCATGCCTGGTTCATTTTAATGAACGTGAGCTTGTCCACATTGTCTCTGGACAGGCGGCTGCGCTTGTCTGTTATAACGCCCCCAGCCGTGCTAAATACCCGTTCAGATAATACACTGGCTGCAGGGCACGCCAGCACCTCCAAGGCGTAAAGGGCAAGCTCAGGCCATGTGCCCAATTTGGAGACCCAGAAGTTGAAGGGGGCAGACCCGTCATTCACTACATGTAGGCGTGTGCACACATACTGCTCCACCATGTTGGTAAAATGCTGCCTCCTGCTAAGACGTTCCATCTGAGCTGCTGGTGCTGCTGTTTGTTGTGGCGTGCTGACAAAGCTTTTCCACATTTCGGCCATGCTAACCCTGCCTTCTGAGGTGCTGGCGGTGCCCTGGTTGCGTTGGCGACCTCCTCCTCCTCCTCCTCTGCCTTGTGCTTCCACTGTGGCCCCGCTGTCAGATGGGAATGCCAGCAGCATGGCGTCTACCAGCGTGCGCTTGTACTCGCGCATCTTGCGATCGCGCTCCAGTGAGTGAATTAAGGACGGTACGTTGTCCTTGTAACGGGGATCCAGCAGCGTGGCCACCCAGTAATCAGCACAAGTTAGAATGTGGGCAACTCGGCGGTCGTTGTGGAGACACTGCAGCATGTAATCGCTCATGTGTGCCAGGCTGCCCAGAGGCAACGAAAGGCTGTCCTCTGTGGGAGGTGTATGGTCCGTGTCCTCTGTATCCCCCCAGCCACGCACCAGTGATGGCCATGAGCTGGCCTGGGTGCCACCCTGCTGTGAACATGGTTCCATCTCCTCCTCCAGCTCCTCCTCCTCCTCATCCTCCTCATCCTCCAGAACTGTGCCCCTGCTGGACAATTGCGTCCCTGGCGTTTGCGTGTGCAGGAACCCACCCTCGGAGCCCCTTGCGAATGACTGCCCTGAAAGCCTTGGAAATGTTACCTCTTCATCCTCCTCCTCCTCCTCATCCTGTGCCACATCCTCTTCCATCATCGCCCGAATTGTTTTTTCAAGGAGGCATAGAAGTGGGATAGTTAAGCTGAGAACGGCGTCATTGCCACTGGCCATGTTGGTGGAGTACTCAAAACAGCGCAACAAGGCACACAGGTCTCGCATGGAGGCCCAGTTATTGGTGGTGAAGTGGTGCTGTTCCGCAGAGCGACTCACGCGTGCGTGCTGCAGCTGAAACTCCACTATGGCCTGCTGCTGCTCGCACAGTCTTTCCAGCATGTGCAAGGTGGAGTTCCACCTTGTGGGCACGTCACATATGAGGCGGTGAGCGGGAAGGCCGAAGTTACGCTGCAGCGCTGCCAGGCGAGCAGCAGCAGGGTGAGAACGCCGAAAGTGCGCACAAACGGCCCGCACTTTCTGCAGCAGCTCTGACATATCGGGGTAGTTTTTAAGGAACCTCTGCACCACCAAATTCAGCACATGCGCCAGGCAAGGGATGTGCGTCAAACCGGCTAGGCCCAGAGCTGCTATGAGATTTCGCCCGTTATCGCACACCACCAGGCCGGGCTTGAGGCTCGCTGGCAGCAACCACTCATTTGTCTGCTGTTCCATGCTCCTCCACAACTCCTGCGCGGTGTGTGGTTTGTCCCCCAAACAGGCAAGTTGTAAAACTGCCTGCTGTCGTTTACCCCTGGCCGTGCTGAAGTTGGTGGTGAAGGTGTTACGCTGTCCGGATGAGGAGGCGGTAGAGGATGAGGAAGCGGAGTAGGAGGAGTTAGGAACAGGAGGCAAACTGAAGCGCCCTGCAATCCTCGGTGGTGGAAGGACATGCGCCAAATTGCTATCCGCCTCAGGCCCATCCGCCACTGCATTTACCCAGTGTGCCGTTAGGGAGATATAACGCCCCTGACCGTGCTTACTGGTCCACGTATCCGTAGTTAGGTGGACCTTGGCACAGATGGCGTTGCGCAGTGCACACCTGATTTTTTCCCCCACTTGGTTGTGCAGGGAAGGGATGGCTTGCCTGGAAAAGTAGTGGCGGCTGGGCACGACGTACTGTGGGACAGCCACCGACATAAGGTTTTTAAAACTGTGCGTCTCCAGTCCACCAGACGGAATGACAGCATTTCAAAGGCCAATAATTTTGAAATGCTGGCATTCAGGGCCAGGGATCGCGGGTGGGTAGGGGGGTACTTCCTCTTCCTCTCAAGTGTTTGGGAGATGGAAAGCTGAACGCTTCCACGGGACATTGTGGAGATGGTTGTTGGTGACCCAGGTGGTGGTGTTGCTGACAGATCGTCTGTTTGCGGGGTGGCAGGTGCCGGTATCACTACAGATGTGGCTGGAGCGGCCGAGATTGCAGCAGAAGAGGAAGCAGGATGAGCCAGAGACGTTTCTTGGTTTTGAAGGTGTGTACTCCACTGCAGCTCGTGCTTTGCACTTAGATGCCTGATCATGCAGGTTGTGCTCAGGTTGAGAAGGTTCATGCCTCGCTTCAAGCTCTGATTGCACAGGGTGCAAACCACTCGTGTCCTGTCATCAGCACATTTTCTAAAGAACTTCCACGCTAGAGAACTCCTTTGAGCTGACTTTGGTGCGCTCGTTCCCTTGCTGCGTTGGGCAGTAGCGGGCGTAGTGTCTAGGGCACGGCCGCTCCGCTTCTGCACCCTGCTCCCTCTTCTGCTGTGCTGGTGGCTCTGTGCGACCACCGCCTCTTCCTCCAAACTACTCAGTTCACCTGCATGACGTTCATTCCATGTGGGGTCGAGGACCTCATCGTCCTCCACATCATCTTCCACCCAGTCTTCACCCCTGCCCTCCTTGTCGGTCTCCACAATGCTGAACGCCGCAGCAGTTGGCACCTGCGTTTCGTCATCATCGGAGACGTGCTGCGATGATCCTTGCATGTACTCATCTTGAGAAATAAGTGGTTGGGCATCGCTGCACTCAATCTCTTCCACTTCTGGGGCAGGGCTAGGTGGATGGCCCTGGGAAACCCTGCTGACAGAGTCCTCAAAAAGAATAAGAGACTGCTGTATGGCTTGGGGCTCAGACTGCTGGCCTGATTTGCAAGGGGGTGAGGTGAAAGACGGTTGGACATTGGCTGCAGGTGCCAACTCTGACCTTTCTGCAGTAGACTGGGTGGGAGACAATGTGAAGGAACTGGAGGCACTGTCAGCAGCAAACCAATCTACTATCGCCTCAACTTGTTCTGGCCTCATCACTTCTAGGGGCGTTTGATGCCCTACCAAATACTGATGCAGGTTCTGTCGCCTACTCACACTTGAGGAAGGTGTTTCACTTGTGCGTGTAGCTGGCACAGATCGACCATGTCCTCTCCTTGCAACAGGAGCTCTACCAGCAGCACCACGACCCAGGCCACGGCCCTTATTTGACGGTCTCCTCATATTTCTGTAATTTAAGATCTTGCCCTAGAAAGGTTTTTATTGAATAGCGGAATAGAAAATATGATCCAAAAAAAGTGTATGTATATCACACGTACACAACCACACTAGGCCCCAATTACTATTGTTTGTACCCCTAAAAGGCTAGATGAGGAGTAGGGGGAGTATGGAACAGGCAGCACCCTCAAACCTTCAGAAGTATGAGATGAACCCCAACAACTTGGAAAGGTGGATCTCTCTCACACGTACCGACACAGACTATCCCGCAATTCAATTGATCCTCAAAGGTTTTTATTGAATAGCGGAATAGGAAATATGATCAAAAAAAGTGTATGTATCTCGCACGTACACAACCACACTAGGCCCCAATTACTATTGTTTGTACCCCTAAAAGGCTAGATGAGGAGTAGGGGGGGTATGGAACAGGCAGCACCCTCAAACCTTCAGAAGTATGAGATGAACCCCAACAACTTGGAAAGGTGGATCTCTCTCACACGTACCGACACAGACTATCCCGCAATTCAATTGATCCTCAAAGGTTTTTATTGAATAGCGGAATAGGAAATATGATCAAAAAAAGTGTATGTATCTCGCACGTACACAACCACACTAGGCCCCAATTACTATTGTTTGTACCCCTAAAAGGCTAGATGAGGAGTAGGGGGGGTATGGAACAGGCAGCACCCTCAAACCTTCAGAAGTATGAGATGAACCCCAACAACTTGGAAAGGTGGATCTCTCTCACACGTACCGACACAGACTATCCCGCAATTCAATTGATCCTCAAAGGTTTTTATTGAATAGCGGAATAGGAAATATGATCAAAAAAAGTGTATGTATCTCGCACGTACACAACCACACTAGGCCCCAATTACTATTGTTTGTACCCCTAAAAGGCTAGATGAGGAGTAGGGGGGGTATGGAACAGGCAGCACCCTCAAACCTTCAGAAGTAAGAGATGAACCCCAACAACTTGGAAAGGTGGATCTCTCTCACACGTACCGACACAGACTATCCCGCAATTCAATTGATCCTCAAAGGTTTTTATTGAATAGCGGAATAGGAAATATGATCAAAAAAAGTGTATGTATCTCGCACGTACACAACCACACTAGGCCCCAATTACTATTGTTTGTACCCCTAAAAGGCTAGATGAGGAGTAGGGGGGGTATGGAACAGGCAGCACCCTCAAACCTTCAGAAGTATGAGATGAACCCCAACAACTTGGAAAGGTGGATCTCTCTCACACGTACCGACACAGACTATCCCGCAATTCAATTGATCCTCAAAGGTTTTTATTGAATAGCGGAATAGGAAATATGATCAAAAAAAGTGTATGTATCTCGCACGTACACAACCACACTAGGCCCCAATTACTATTGTTTGTACCCCTAAAAGGCTAGATGAGGAGTAGGGGGGGTATGGAACAGGCAGCACCCTCAAACCTTCAGAAGTATGAGATGAACCCCAACAACTTGGAAAGGTGGATCTCTCTCACACGTACCGACACAGACTATCCCGCAATTCAATTGATCCTCAAAGGTTTTTATTGAATAGCGGAATAGGAAATATGATCAAAAAAAGTGTATGTATCTCGCACGTACACAACCACACTAGGCCCCAATTACTATTGTTTGTACCCCTAAAAGGCTAGATGAGGAGTAGGGGGAGTATGGAACAGGCAGCACCCTCAAACCTTCAGAAGTATGAGATGAACCTCAACAACTTGGAAAGGTGGATCTCTCTCACACGTACCAACACAGACTATCCCCCAATTTAACTGATCCCCAAAGGTTTTTGATTAAATAGCGGAATAGAAAATATGATCCCAAAAAAGTGTATGTATATCACACGTACACAACCACACTAGGCCCCAATTACTATTGTTTGTACCCCTAAAAGGCTAGGAGTAGGGGGAGTATGGAACAGGCAGCACCCTCAAACCTTCAGAAGTATGAGATGAACCCCAACAACTTGGAAAGGTGGATCTCTCTCACACGTACCAACACAGACTATCCCCCAATTTAACTGATCCCCAAAGGTTTTTGATTAAATAGCGGAATAGAAAATATGATCCCAAAAAAGTGTATGTATATCACACGTACACAACCACACTAGGCCCCAATTACTATTGTTTGTACCCCTAAAAGGCTAGGAGTAGGGGGAGTATGGAACAGGCAGCACCCTCAAACCTTCAGAAGTATGAGATGAACCCCAACAACTTGGAAAGGTGGATCTCTCTCACACGTACCAACACAGACTATCCCCCAATTTAACTGATCCCCAAAGGTTTTTGATTAAATAGCGGAATAGAAAATATGATCCCAAAAAAGTGTATGTATATCACACGTACACAACCACACTAGGCCCCAATTACTATTGTTTGTACCCCTAAAAGGCTAGGAGTAGGGGGAGTATGGAACAGGCAGCACCCTCAAACCTTCAGAAGTATGAGATGAACCCCAACAACTTGGAAAGGTGGATCTCTCTCACACGTACCAACACAGACTATCCCCCAATTTAACTGATCCCCAAAGGTTTTTGATTAAATAGCGGAATAGAAAATATGATCCCAAAAAAGTGTATGTATATCACACGTACACAACCACACTAGGCCCCAATTACTATTGTTTGTACCCCTAAAAGGCTAGTAGTAGGGGGAGTATGGAACAGGCAGCACCCTCAAACCTTCAGAAGTATGAGATGAACCTCAACAACTTGGAAAGGTGGATCTCTCTCACACGTACCAACACAGACTATCCCCCAATTTAACTGATCCCCAAAGGTTTTTGATTAAATAGCGGAATAGAAAATATGATCCCAAAAAAGTGTATGTATATCACACGTACACAACCACACTAGGCCCCAATTACTATTGTTTGTACCCCTAAAAGGCTAGGAGTAGGGGGAGTATGGAACAGGCAGCACCCTCAAACCTTCAGAAGTATGAGATGAACCCCAACAACTTGGAAAGGTGGATCTCTCTCACACGTACCAACACAGACTATCCCCCAATTTAACTGATCCCCAAAGGTTTTTGATTAAATAGCGGAATAGAAAATATGATCCCAAAAAAGTGTATGTATATCACACGTACACAACCACACTAGGCCCCAATTACTATTGTTTGTACCCCTAAAAGGCTAGGAGTAGGGGGAGTATGGAACAGGCAGCACCCTCAAACCTTCAGAAGTATGAGATGAACCCCAACAACTTGGAAAGGTGGATCTCTCTCACACGTACCAACACAGACTATCCCCCAATTTAACTGATCCCCAAAGGTTTTTGATTAAATAGCGGAATAGAAAATATGATCCCAAAAAAGTGTATGTATATCACACGTACACAACCACACTAGGCCCCAATTACTATTGTTTGTACCCCTAAAAGGCTAGGAGTAGGGGGAGTATGGAACAGGCAGCACCCTCAAACCTTCAGAAGTATGAGATGAACCCCAACAACTTGGAAAGGTGGATCTCTCTCACACGTACCAACACAGACTATCCCCCAATTTAACTGATCCCCAAAGGTTTTTGATTAAATAGCGGAATAGAAAATATGATCCCAAAAAAGTGTATGTATATCACACGTACACAACCACACTAGGCCCCAATTACTATTGTTTGTACCCCTAAAAGGCTAGGAGTAGGGGGAGTATGGAACAGGCAGCACCCTCAAACCTTCAGAAGTATGAGATGAACCCCAACAACTTGGAAAGGTGGATCTCTCTCACACGTACCAACACAGACTATCCCCCAATTTAACTGATCCCCAAAGGTTTTTGATTAAATAGCGGAATAGAAAATATGATCCCAAAAAAGTGTATGTATATCACACGTACACAACCACACTAGGCCCCAATTAGTATTGTTTGTACCCCTAAAAGGCTAGATGAGGAGTAGGGGGAGTATGGAACAGGCAGCACCCTCAAACCTTCAGTATGAGATTGTGTTCACTGTACCCCACAAAGATTGAGTTCACTGCACCCCACAATGATTGTGTTCACTGCACCCCACAAAGATTGTGTTCACTGCACCTCACAAAGATTGTGTTCACTGTACCCCCCAAAGATTGTGTTCACTGCACCCCACAAAGATTCTGTTCACTGTACCCCACAAAGATTGTGTTCACTGCACCCCAAAAAGATTGTGTTCACTGCACCCCAAAAAGGATGTTGTTCACTGCACCCCAAAAAGGATGTTGTTCACTCCACCCCAAAAAGATTGTGTTCACTGCACCCCAAAAAGATTGTGTTCACTGCACCCCACAAAGGATTTTGTTCACTGCACCCCAAAAAGATTGTGTTCACTGCACCCCAAAAAGGATGTTGTTCACTGCACCCCAAAAAGGATTTTGTTCACTGCACCCCAAAAAGATTGTGTTCACTACACCCCACAAAGGATTTTGTTCACTGCACCCCACAAAGATTGTGTTCACTGCACACCAAAAAGGATTGTGTTCACTGCACCCCAAAAAGATTTTGTTCACTGCACCCCAAAAAGATTGTGTTCACTGCAGCCCAAAAAGATTGTGTTCACTGCAGCCCAAAAAGATTGTGTTCACTGCAGCCCAAAAAGATTGTGTTCACTGCAGCCCAAAAAGATTGTGTTCACTGCAGCCCAAAAAGATTGTGTTCACTGCAGCTCACACACAGAAAAATGGATGTGGATCACTGACACCTGCCTATCTCCAATCCCACACCACACAGCAATATCGATTGTAGTTTGTAGAACACAGTTTCCCTAAAATTCAGCAGACTCTGTCCCTAACAGGATTGAGAAGAGATCGTAGATCAGGATTGAGTGCAGACCCCACCCCCCACACAGCAATATCGATTGTAGTTTGTAGAAGACACTGACCCTATATAATTCAGCAGACTCTATCCCTAAAATGCCTACAACTCGCCCTGCCTAAACACTCCGACCTGTCCCTCAATTCTATCCGGACACAAATGGTTTTTTCCTGCCTATCTTTCCCTAATCAGCAGCCAGCACGTTGATGTGTGCTCTGTCCCTGAATCTAAGCAGCATAATGACGCCGCTGCGGCTGCCTCGAACTTATAAAGACTTGGTCACATGCTTCAGACGGCCAATCACAGCTACTGAGACATTTGCAGGCATGGCTGGGATGGCTTAAGGCACACCAGTTAAACGATTGTTGATTGGCTGTTGAAAGCCCGCCATGAAAAGAGCGCCAAAGCATGCAAAACCCGGAAATAAAACGACCGAACACGGATTTTTACCCGAACATACAGTAAAGTGTCCGTGTCCGTGTTCGGGTACAAAAAATCCAATTATTCGGTACGAACACGAATAATACAGTCCGTGTTCGCTCAACACTATTCAGAAGGTGTTGGATTCTATCTGTTCTAATTATACTTTTTTTTACAAGACATTTAATTAAGACTTTTCCTTTCATGAAGGAATGATCTTATCATTGATGGATACATACACATGTGTTTTTCTTTTGTTGAACTGATTTTTATTTGTTGGTGCTACACTTTTTTACTATATTTTTTATTTAAGATAAGTATCAGGCTGGTTTGTGAAAGTGGCCACCATAAACATTTTTGTTATTTTCTAGTTGAATTAATTTGCCTGTACTTGCTTGAATTCTGGGTCTGCCTCCTGGAACATGTGATAGTTCACATCATTGGAGGAGGAAGGTACTGATGATGTAGCCTCCCCAGGATTACAGCACCAGTGTCCAAGAAACCGGAAAGCGGAAAGCGGAAAAACAGTAACTGTAAAAAAAAAAAGCAAAAAAATGTATGTTTAAATAATAAATGTAAGATGATTTCATATCAGCCTGCAAAGCTGTATACTAATGTAATTTTGATTTAAGACACACAGAACAGGGCTCGGCCCAACCCTGCCGCCATGTCAGGAACGCTCCCTGTGCACACTGAAGTGCTGTCATGAATCTGACACCCAAGGGTTAACCTAGTGCAGACTAATTTAATTAATTGGCAACAGGCTGCCTTATTTAAGTACCTCAGCAGCACTGTGTTTTTGCTGTTTGATCTGCAGCTTCTCCTGTGTTCTCCTGTGTTTGATTCCTGTTTGACCTCCTGGCTTGTCCCTCACCTTGCTTGTCTGCTGCCTGCCCTGACCTCGGCTTGTTTGTAACCACTCTTATGCCTTATCCTTGTTTGTTTATCGGCCACCGGATCCGGACTTGTTCACCTCCTGGCAGGGCAACCCTGAGGACCGCAACCTGGTGCTATACACGCAGCAAAATCCATCCTCACCATCAGAGGCTCTGGTGAAGACCGGTTGGCACTAAGATTCCGCACCTCGGGTTAGCCTGCGTCTACTGCTTGGGTGACTCGTCTGTGCTCCATCCCTCAGTGAGCTAGAGGCTACCCTGTGCACGTCAGGCTCGCCTCCAGAGTCCTGACATCCCACCCTCTCCTTACTGGCTGTGATTGACAGCAGCAGGAGCCAATGGCAGAGACCAGGGGCATAAGCCACTCTTGTGCACATTGATGGATCGCAATCAGGCTCTGCTAAGTATTAAGGGGTGTAACGGATCAACCGCACCCCGACCGGGTATCTCCATTGACAGATGCTCCTAGTGCTTCCTGAGGGCTCCAAGCACTCCACCAGACACCATAACCACCTTAGACCCCACGAACCAGTGCAGCTTGGTTGGGGTCTCGCTGTCTCCTACCCACCCTGGACCTACAACAAGGCACCAGGTTCCAGTGGGTGAACCTCTCTTTCCCCAGAGAGTGCAGCAGACACAGGAACAAGCTCTTACACAAGCTATTACAAGAGCTTAGGGATTATCCGAAGGAGTATGAAGAGCATAGCAATCCCTTGTAGCCAGTTCCCCCAATAAGAGACAGGACTCTAGATTGAGGGTGGAATAGAACTCTAACTTTAATGGTACAGCTGCTCTTTTATACAGTTTTCCCCCACAAGGTTACCGCCCAGGTGGACCTTGTTGGAACAGGACATGACATTCACAATCCAATAGAAACAGAGTTTTACACTCAGTCATTCCAATACAGTGTACACAATCCCTCCCATCTGGCTGATTACAGTATCATATGCAGATAAAAGTGTATACAGGAACAGAATTAACTTAAACTAATTATCTAGCCACCTGGACAGAACAATGTGAGGTCATTAGCATTTAACAATGGGACAGGCACAATCCACATTCCATTTCAATACACAAACAATAGGGAAGCCTATCTGGCATGGAAGGACATGGAAATGGAATATACACATTATTTGGGGGTCAGACTTCATGGCAATGGTCTATAACAGTCTAAGTCTCCCAGTGTAAAGTGGGAATAAATCTTCATATGAATCTTCTATATGAAGATATTGCTGACGAATATTACTGTCCCGTCTGAAGCAATTCAAACCAGTAATTATCTGTCTTTTACTCCCAGTGATGGTGAACTGATAGTGCTCTGCGAATGAATGACCGTACCTGGGAGGACTGGTAAGTATCTTAGCGACTGGTGAGTATCTTTTTTTTTTCCCATAAATTTTATTGAAAAATTGAACATGGAGAAACAGAGTTCACAGTAACTATAATCAACTTGTACATTTAGACTAGAACAATCTTATTTTGTAACAAAGTGAACACGTCCTTTAACCACTTAAGCCCCGGAGGATTTGGCTGCTCAAAGACCAGGGCCTATTTCGCGATTCGGCACTGAGTGATTTTAACGGACAATTGCGCTGTCATGCGACGCTGTACCCAAATTAAATTGACGTCCTTTTTTTCCCACAAACAGAGCTTTCTTTTGGTGGTATTTGATCACCTGTGCGATTTTTTCTTTTTGCGCTATAAACAAAAAAAGAGCGACAATTTTGAAAAAATAACAATATTTTTCACATATTTTTATATGAAATCCCCCCCCCCCCCCCCCCAAATGTAAAAATCTAATTTTTTTAACATTTCAGGTCAATTTGTTTTTTGCTACATATTATTGGTAAAAAAAAATCGCAATAAGCGTTTTTGGATTGGTTTGCGCAAAAGTTATTGCGTTTACTAACTACGGGAAAGATTTATGTCATTTTTATTGTTTTTTTTAACTACCTTGTAGTAATGGCGGCGATCTGCGATTTTTTTTGTGGGACTGCGACATTGTGGCGGACAGATTGGACCCTTGATTGACATTTTTGACACTTTTGGGGGTACCAGTGACATTACTACAGTAATCAGTGCTATAAATATGCACTGTTACTGTAAAAATGACACTGGCAGGGAAGGGGTTAACTTTATTAGTGATCAAGGGGTTAAGTGTTTTCCTAGGGGCCTGATTCTTACTGTCAAGGGGCTTGTGATGTAACCACAGAGACATACGATCCTATATAGCAGGATCGTATGATCTCTGCAGTTACACCAGGGAGAATGTCAGACGGCTGTGTTTACATCAGCCGCCTGCCTTTCTCCCTCTCCAGCGGGAGATCGCGAGTGGCCGGCGGACATCGGAGCCACTGGTCACTCGCGTGGGGATGTCAGGGAACCAGCGGGGGCGGAAGCGCGCCTCTGGCGGCGCGCGCTCGCCCCCGAGTTTCTCGTGAGTGAGCAACATACCGGTACGTCGCTTTGCCAAGGAGGGGCTGACTGCCACTGTATATAGTCGTGCGGCGGTCGGCAAGTGGTTAAACTAGAGTTGGGTTATAATAACCCGCGCTTTAACTAACAAGAGAAGAGCTCTCATGGCGGATAGCATAAAACAAGGCAATTCTGAGGATGTGAAATGTGAAAAATGTATCCGTATCCGTATTCTGGTGGTTCATCACACGAACGTAATTTCGCTATAATCTCCTTAGTCGAAGGTAATAGTGACATGTGTTAGTATACGATTTGCGAACAGTTGAATATTTACCCCTATGTGACCTGCACATAGAAGGGAAGGATTAGAGCATGTTATAATCAGCTATGAGGTGGTGTGGGAGGCGAGGTCGTGCGTGAAGTGGTATGTGCATCGGGAAGGGATGGGGGAGAAAAGGGAGGGGGAGAAAGTAGAAAGGTGTAGAGGTAATACATACATAGAAGTGGTTAAAGGGAGCAGAGGGATCGAGAGAAAGAAGGGAGAAGAAGAAGGGGAAGGAGAGAAAAAAAAAAAGGGAGTGTGGATGAGGGAGGAGGGTCTTATTTCCTTTGAAAAGTAATGACTATGGTGTAGAATATAGTCTCTTATAGAACATATCCACTATCTAGTGGTCTGTATGACTGGTGAGTATCTTAGCGACTGGTGAGTATCTTAGCCATTGGTGAGTATCTTAGCAACTGGTGAGTATCTTAGCGTTAGTATCAGGGGAGATAAAGGTAGTGTAGGTAAGGAATAGCAGGTCATTACTAATTAGTAGTAGAGGGTAATAATGTCCGACAGGATTGGGGATGCCACTCAGTGCACTTATTGCTGCATGTATGCGTTCCTTGATGAACCAATCGAGGGCGAATACTGCTGTGCAAGATGTGAGCAGATTTTTTCTCTGGAAGCCCAGATCCTGGATCTGGAGAACAAAGTGTCAACACTGCGTAGCATCAACAACCTGGAAAGGAGCTTGGACATTACCCATCAGGCGCTGGCAGGGGCTAGCATAGAGGAGGGAGGAGTAGAGGAGATGCAGGCATCAGAGGTAGGCAGTGGGGTGACCGTTTGGAAGGGTAGAGGGAAGTGTGCCAGGTAGGCCAGTCCTGAGTTGATACAGGGGTGGCAGTGCTGGTGCAGGCGCCCTCCCCCAGCTGCCAGGGGAGTGGCAGCTCCAGGAAGGAGGGGGGCAGAGAGTCAGGAAAGGTTAGACAGGTTGTGGTAGTGGGGGACTCAATTATCAAGAGGACAGAGAGGGCAATGTGTCGAACCGATCGCGGTAGCCGGACAGTATGTTGTTTACCGGGCGCTCGAGTTTGGCACATCGCAGATCAAGTAGACAGATTATTAAAACACACCTGGGCGTTTTTGTTGCAGGCATTTTTTTGGGCATTTTTTGGGCGTCTTTGGAGGCAGGCATAACATCTGAACTTCTGTATAAGGGTATATATATACACGCACACTTATATGTATATATACACATACACACATATAGGTGTGATAGGAGCGGAGCCCTATGCCTGCTAATAATTTCATTAGCGCAGGCATAGGGTTCTGCTACTTTCACACCTATATATGTGTATGTGTATATATACATATATGTGTGTGTGTATATATACCCCTACACAGAAGTTCAGATGTCATGCCTGCCTCCAAAGATGTCCACAAAAAAGCCCAATAAACGCCTGCAACAAAAACAGCCAGGTGTGAAGGTAGCGGAGCCACTACCCTGCTCTACTGCAATTCTAATACAAACAATCTTTTTTCTATGGCGGTCACCCTAACATGGAAGGGTTTGGTCAGCCTGCCATAGCAGTCAGAGTCAGTTCACCCTACACTACACTACGGTCACCCTGACACTTAACACTTTTCCTACAGAAACTAGATTATTGAATCTAACTATAGTGGAAAATAGTACCCTAACTACACTAGATATCCCTTTCCTCACACTAATAATTGCTAAATGACACTTTTGAAGCAGGAGTAACAGAACTGCTTCCACTCTCTTCCACAGCCCTGTATTACAATGCTAGAGATTTGGCGGGGCTATCTTATATACTGGGGGGCGTATTCACTACTGATTGGCCTCTGGACCCCCTAGTCACTCCAATCACATTCCTAGCATCCTCCTGCCCCCTCAATTGGCTTTTACTGATGGTTCTGGTCCAATCACAGGCTTTTAAAGCCCAGTTCCTGTCCCATTGCATTTTGGTCGGTTCTGGTTGCCGAATTCGGAACTTTCTCAGCAAAAAGTTCGGAATTCGGCCAAATTTCGAACAGTCAATGTTCGGGTCGAACTGATGGTCGAACCGTTCGATCATCCCTAGGCACTAATGACCAAGTAAGAGGAAGGTGGAGGATCCTAAAGAACGATTTCAGGGACTTAGGGAATAGATTGAGGAATAGGACCTCCAAGGTGGTTTTTCTCGGAAATACTGCCGGTACCTCGAGCCACACGAGAGAGGCAGAAGGAGATTAGGGAACTTAACAAGTGGCTGAGGAACTGGTGTAGGAAGGAAGGGTTTGAGTTCCTGGAGAACTGGGCTGACTTCTCAGTCGGCTACCCGCTCTTTAGTAAGGATGGGCTGCACCTTAATGGGGATGGTACAGCTCTTTTAGGGAGAAAGATGGCCACCAAGTTTGAAGGGCTTTTAAACTAGGAGACGGGGGGAGGGCTCAGAAGTAAAGTCAGGAGGGAGGGAGCAAAGGACAGAAGGCAGTATTAGAGTCGGCAGCGACAGTAGTTCCATAACGTCAATTGGGGGGTCTGTGCAGGAAAACCTCAGACCAAACAGGAATAAAAATAATCACCATTCACTATCAACTTCCACAAAACTTAGAGGGGTATATGCAAATGCCAGGAACCTAGCTAATAAAATGGACAAGTTGGAAATGTTAGTACATGAGGAGGACATAGAGCTTGTGGGAATCAGGGAAAGGCTGGATAAAATTAACACAAATAAATCACCAGGCCGGATGGCGTACATCCAAGAGTACTCAAAGAACTTAGTAAAACTATATCTAGACCACTGTTCCTGATATTTGCTGACAGTATTATGACAGGAAATGTACCAGGGGATTGGAGGAAAGCTAACGTGATATCAATATTCAAAAAAAGGGCAGAGGCATGTCCCGGGAAATTTCAGTCTGACATCGATAGTATGTAAACTTCTGGAGGGGATGATAAGGGACTATACCGTAGAGTTTGCTAAAGACAACAACATCATCAACAGTAATCAGCACGGGTTTACAAATGGGCATTCTTGTCAAACCAATCTCTTAACATTCTACGAGGAGGAGAGCTGTGAGCTAGATAGGGGGAGACCAGTGGATGTGGTGTACCTGGATTTCGCTAAGGCGTTTGATACAGTTCCCCACAAGCGCTTAATTTATAAAATAAGGTCTGCAGGCAACGACCGCAAGGTTTGCTCTTGGATACGGAACTGGCTAAAAGGGCGTGTCCAAAGGGTGGTAATAAATAGCGCATTCTCAGACTGGTCTGGGGTGGTAAGTGGGGTCCCCCAAGGCTCAGTAATCGGACCAACCTTGTTCAATTTATTCATAAACAGCATTGAGGATGGGATCAGTAGTTCTATATCAGTTTTTGCAGATGACACAAAATGGGGCAGGGCAATAACTGCACAGCATGAAGCAGATATCCTACAGAATGACCTGAACAAAATAACAGAGTGGGCAACGACATTGCAAATGAGAATTAATGTGGAGAAGTGTAAGGTTTTGCACTTGGGGACTAAAAGCATAAAAGCACAATACACTTTAGGGGTGGAACCTTTGGGGGAATCAAAAATGGAGAAAGATCTGGGAGTCTTGGTAGAGGATAGACTAAGCAATAGCATGCAATGTCAAGCGGCAGCTGCCAAAGCCATCAGCATATTAGCATGCATAAAGAAAGGGATGTATTCCAGAGATAAAACTATAATCCTATCACTTTATAAAACTCTGGTCCGACTGCATCTGAAGTATTCTGTCCAGGTCTGGTCGCCAGTTCTCAGGAGGGATGTGTTGGAGCTGGAGAAGGGCAACTAAATTAATTATAAATAACGAATTGGTAACCCAAAAGAAACTGCGCAAATGGTGATATTCGATAATAAATTATTAGTCAAATGTTGATTATATGTGAGGAATTGCTTCCATAGTGCAAGCTGCAATAAAAACGTGTATACGCATAAATAGTGAAAAAGGGTGAATATATTGCGCTTAAACACTTAAAACACAACCAAAAAAGTGCTTGTGTGCATAAACATAAATAAATATATACCAGTGAATAAATATATATGAATAAATAAATAAATAAATAAATAAATATATATGTTGTGAAAAAGTCCTTAGTGAAATATATCAACAGTCCTTAAAGTGCCCAGTGCAATACGGATCTCTCAGCAATGACTGAAAATCACTTTAGCTTCAAGTGAGGGACCTCCACCATAGGGACTTTCTCCACCCAGTGCTCAGGGTAAATACTTCTTACCGAAGCTGGTGGACCCCTTAATTACAGGGGGTCTAAAACAGCATATAAGGTCCACAAATGCCTCCAAGCTATCCTTCAGGTCCCTTAATATGGCTCAGCTCGCACAAGGAACTCCAAGTATTCTAGGGTGGTATGGGGAAAAAAGATAAGGAAACTCCGATAGTGTAGTATGTTCTAATATTGGGGTTTATTAATAGAAATGCACTTACTCAAACATCATCTTATATGATGTTTGAGTAAGTGCATTTCTATTAATAAACCCCAATATTAGAACATACTACACTATCGGAGTTTCCTTATCTTTTTTCCCCATACCACCCTGGAATACTTGGAGTTCCTTGTGCGAGCTGAGCCATATTAAGGGACCTGAAGGATAGCTTGGAGGCATTTGTGGACCTTATATGCTGTTTTAGACCCCCTGTAATTAAGGGGTCCACCAGCTTCGGTAAGAAGTATTTACCCTGAGCACTGGGTGGAGAAAGTCCCTATGGTGGAGGTCCCTCACTTGAAGCTAAAGTGATTTTCAGTCATTGCTGAGAGATCCGTATTGCACTGGGCACTTTAAGGACTGTTGATATATTTCACTAAGGACTTTTTCACAACATATATATTTATTTATTTATTTATTTATTCATATATATTTATTCACTGGTATATATTTATTTATGTTTATGCACACAAGCACTTTTTTGGTTGTGTTTTAAGTGTTTAAGCGCAATATATTCACCCTTTTTCACTAACTAAATTAATTAGGGGATTGGAGGACCTTAATTATGAAGAGCATCTGCAATCGCTTGATTTATTCTCCCTGGAGAAGAGACACCTGAGAGAGGACATGATAGCAATTTATAAATTAGAGGAGAAGTGTTTTAACCTCAGGCAACGCAGGGGGTTCTTTACTGTAAGGGCTACAAGATTGTGGAATTCTCTACCACAAGAGGTAGTTTCTGCGGGAAGTATGGCTACTTTCAAAAGACTCTTGGATGTACATCTCAAGGATCAGAACATTCAGGGGTATGAGAGATGATTACGGCCATACACATCTTCACAGGTTGAACTGGATGGACTATTGTCTTTATTCAACCTCAACTACTATGTAACTATGTCACTATATAACTATGTAAGGGGTCTGTAGGGGGAGCTGCATACTGAAGGTTTTTTTACCTTCATACACAGAATGCATGAAGGTAAAAAACCTTCAGCCTTTAGAACCATTTTAAGTTCTGCTTTAATACAGCGTAAAGAACTACAAGACTGAGGAGAGGCTGTTCACATTACTTTGCCAGGCTGTCTTCCCCACTTTTTTTATAGTATTTATTAATGTTAATAGTGCTCATCACAGCACTATAAAAATAAACGCAAAGTATGTTTGTAAAACACATCTTTGTGCTTTATAAATGCATTATTTATTTTTTTATGGTAAAGCTATACCAGAGCTTTTTAAATGGAGCCATAAGTGCTAATTAGTAAGTACTGTAACCAATCAGAACTCATCTTTAACAGTCTGACTTCAAAGGAGTGAATACTGATTGGTTGCTTTGGTTAAATGTGCTTAGGAATACGTTTTATTGAATAAGGCCATCAATGTTGTACATTTTCCCAAATAGCTCTAAACAATACTCTAAAGATAAAAGTAGGTGGTGTCATAGCATGTTACAGAGTAATAGGGGAAGTATCTGTGACATGAGTCACTTTGGCTGGGGGGCTCAGGGAACCTAGATTACTTTAGAGAGGTCAGGAAACTCCATGTCCAGTTTCCCCAGCCCCTCTTATGTGTAAGTCACCCTGTGTCTATTAGGGGCACAGGGTGACCATGTACCCCAGTCGGGTCTGCACTAACCAGACTCACTGTACAACCACACTGGACTCAGCCTTTCGTGTTACCCCGGTTATCCTGGGTTCTATATGTGTGGTTTGTGTTGAAAGAGTGAAGGGCCTCTTTCACTTGGGACAATAATATTTCTGGACAATGTCCCTCAAGAGATATATAGAGATAGACAATTTGACTTTTCAGATTGCTAGAATATTGCAGTAGTCTCTCATAGACCATTGCTAGATAGTGAGGTGGGGTGGGGTTTGTTATTGTTAAGTACCTGTATTCCATTGTTCTATTGTTTCTGTCTGCCTCAAGATCAACCTATTATGGGATGTATATGTGTATGTTGATTGGCTGCTAAGGGGGAGGGGGGATTGTCCCAGAGTGTATATCTTTTTGTGCCTGTGCAAGAATAAACAGCTTATTTTCTGGTTGACTCCAAAGCTGGTACTGCCTAGTTCTTGGGGTAACTATAGCCAGATTCACGGATCTCGTGTTCCAGAGCTTAGGAAGCAGAATCTTGGCGGAGATACCCAGTAGGGGTGACCTGTTTCGTCACAGTATCTTACATTTTTCCCATGAATGTAAGTTACAGCGTACAATACTGTTTTTACTGTCTTGCGTGATCAATCTACTTTGATCTATCTAATACAACAGTATTTTAATGTCAGAAGGAAATCATCTGGCCTCCTGGTGTTTGAAGCTGACAAGTGTCAATCAATGATATGCTCACTTGGAACATTGCATATAAATTGTATTTGGTATGTTGGGTATGTGTACTTCTTTAATAGATGAGAAAATGTTATCACCTTTTTTAAGCTAAACATGTCACAGCTGATGATGAACTGTACTTTATAAATATGTAGTAAATGCATCCATTTAAACATTTTAATTAATAATGCTGACATAACATTGAGCCATAAACCCATTTACAATGATGTATACTCTTTTAATATCTCATTAATACAGGTCTATTATCATGCTCATATTTGAAAGCTGTACTAAACCTTGAATATCATATGCAAAGCTCAGGAGAATTAGTCTTTCATTTATTACTTCAAGAAACTTAAATAAGCTTTAAACTGTGCATTTACTTGAATGAGAATTAACTTTCTAGATTTTCTAGCAGAAAACATGCAAACTTTTTTTTTTCCTACTTGTATAGTCACTGCCCTTCATATAGGGGCTGTAAGTGAGTCTGTTTATATTGGATGTCATTTTAAATATTTTCAACATTTATTTTGATATTTTTTTGGCTTAAAAAATACCACTTTTACTGAAAAAAATAATATATTATATACTGTATACATAAGATGTTTTAGATTTTTTTCATTAATATTACTTTCAAAGATGTTAAAAAATTTTTTATGTTGCTTCCTTCCAACCTGGAGGCATTATGTTCACAGAATTCCAATATCTTGCTAGTGTGATTGGCTCACTGCTTTTCCCAGACGTTTGCACTTAAAAGTCATACGTCAAGCATCCCTTGAAATGGAGAGTTTCATATCTTATATAATATTTTTGAAGGATCAGCCCCACCTAAGGCTGGGTTCACACTGTTGCAAATTGGATGCAAGTTTCCCCGCATCCAATTCACATATCAGGAAAATGTGCCTGGTTCTCATTGGAGCCAGTTCACACATCTCCAGGACGGCTGCAGAGCGGTTTGCAGAAGGGTCCTGTGCGTCTTCTGGTTCGTTTCAGGTCCAAATCCGGGCTGAATTCGGACCTGAAACGGTGAACCGGGAAACACCGGACCCCCTGCTGCGATCCGCTCTACACATATCTTACATAGTTAATCAGGTTGAAAAAAGCCCCAATCCATCCGGTTCAACCAAAAAAAAAAAAAACAGTATTGAAAATCCAACCATACAATCCCATATACACAATGCTATACCCGCTGTTGATCCATAGGAAATAAACCCCAGCAAAGCATGATCCAATTTGCTACAGCAGGGGAAAAAAATTCCTTCCTGATCCCCCAAGAGGCAATCGGATATTCCCTGGATCGACTTTACCTAAAAAAAACATTAGTACCCATTTATACACCTAGGAAAGAATCCAGGCCTTTTTTAAAGCAATTTAGTGAGCTATCCAGAACCACCTCTGGAGGGAGTCTATTCCACATTTTCACAGCTCTTACAGTGAAGAAACCTTTCCGTATTTGGAGACGAAATTGGTTTTCCTCTAGACGTAAAGTGTGCCCCCTTGTCCTCTGTGTTGACCTTAAAGTGAATAACTCAACACCAAGTTCCCTATAAGGACCCCTTATGTATTTATACATGTTGATCATATCCCCCCTTTTCTCCTCTTCTGAAGAGAGAATACATTCAGTTCCTCTAATCTTTTCTCATAGCTGAGCTCCTCCATGCCTCTTATCAGTTTGGTTGCCCTTCTGTGCACTTTCTCCAGTTCACTGATATCCTTTTTAAGAACTGGTGCCCAAAAATGAACTGCATATTCCAGATGAGGTCTTACTAATGATTTGTACAGGGGCAAAATGATATCTCTCTCTCTGGAGTCCATGCCTCTGTTAATACAAGAAATGACTTTGCTTGCTTTGGAAACCGCAGCTTGGCATTTCATGTTATTATTAAGCTTATGATCTACCAGAACACCCAGATCCTTCTCCGCTATGGATTCCCCCAGTTTTACTCCCCCTAGTATGTATGATGCATGCATATTCTTAGCCCCCAAGTGCATAACTTTACATTTATCAACATTAAACCTCATTTGCCACATAGTTGCCCAATGAAATAGTGCATTGAGGTCAGCTTGTAAGTTGGAGACATCCTGTAAGGAAGTTATTCCACTGCAAAGCTTGGTGTCATCTGCAAAGACTGAAATGCTACTTTTAATCCCAGACAGTATATCATTTATAAAGATATTAAAAAGTAAGGGTCCCAACACTGAACCTTGGGGTACACCACTGATAACTTTAGACCATTCAGAGTAAGAATCATTAACCACTACTCTCTGAATTCTATCTTTTAGCCAATTTTCTATCCAATTACAAACCGATCTTTCCAAGCCAGTAGACTGTACCTTACACATTAGCCATGTGTGGGGAACTGTGTCAAATGCTTTTGCAAAAACCAAGTATACTACGTCCACAGCCACCCCTCTGTCCAAGGTTTTACTTACCTCCTCAAAAAAGGAAATCAGGTTTGTTTGACAACTTCTGTCTTTCATGAATCCATGCTGTCTGTTGCTTAAAATATTTTTTTCCAGCAAGAACTCATCTATGTGGTCTTTTATTAAACTCTCCAATATCTTTCTGACTATAGAAGTTAAACTAACAGGTCTATAGTTACTTGAAAAAGACTTTGATCCCTTTTTAAATATAGGCACCACATTGGCCCTACGCCAATCAAGTGGTACTATTCCAGTCCTTAACGAGTCCCTAAAAATTAGAAACAAAGGCTTAGAAATTACAGCGCTCAATTCTTTTAGGATGCGTGGGTGGTTGCTATCTGGTCCAGGCACTTTCTCCCCCCTATTCTGTCTAAATATTTCTGGACCATATCACTTTTGAGCCATTGTGGATCATTTGGGGCTGTGTCAATACCGTCCTCATTATGGTCATGAGCTCCCCCATGCTCCTTTGTATATACAGAGCTGAAGAAAGTATTTAATAAATTTGCCTTTTCTTTGTCCCCAGTCACCCCCCCCCCCCCAATTATTTTGTAAAGGGCCTACATGCTCAGACCTAACTTTTTTACTGTTAATATATTTGAAGAATTTTTTGTGGGTTTGTCCTACTATCTTTTGCAATTTGTCGTTCATTTCGAATTTTTCGTCCCTGATTTCCTTTTTACATATTCTGTTACATTCTTTTTATATTTTTTAAAAGCTCTTTTCTTTTTATCTATAGTTTTTTTAACTTTTGCTGTGAGCCACATAGGTTTTATTTTTAGCCTTTTAAACGTATTACCCATGGGAATATACTTTTCAGTGAGTTTGCATAAAGTCTTTTTGAAAAATTCCCATTTTTGTTCTGTGCTCATCAATGCCAATATTCCCTCCGAGTCTGAATCCTGGAGAGCAGCCCTCATTCTTGGAAAATTTGCTCTCTTAAAGTTAAGTGTTTTTGTATTTCCTGTATGCGTTTTTTGCTTACAGCTAACATTAAATGAAATCATGTTATGGTCACTGCTACCCAGATGTTCTTTTATATGAACATTGTTAATAAGCTCTGCATGGTTTGAGATTACCAGGTCCAGCAGAGCATCATTTCTAGTGGGGGCCTCAATAAACTGAACCATAAAATGGTCTTGTAATAGGTTTTTACATTTCTGCCCTTTAACTGTTCCAGCAGTGCCATTACTCCAGTCAATGTCTGGGTAGTTAAAATCCCCCATTATTAACACTGTCCCAGCCCTTGCAGCCCTTTCTATCTGTGCCAGGAGCTGAGTCTCCACATCCTCATTAATACTGGGAGGTCTATAACAAACTCCAATGATAATCTTTGTTTTACACACACCCATGTACATTTCAACCCATACTGTTTCCGATTCAGCACACTCTTCATCAACTAGGTCATCTTTCACACTCACTTTGAGATCACTTCTCACATAGAGACAAACACCACCACCCCTCCGTTTTACCCTGTCTTTCCGAAAGAGAGCATAGCCAGGAATATTAATAGCCCAGTCATGTGAAGAATGAAGCCAAGATTCAGAAATACCAATTAAGTCATAGTTCTCCTTGGGCACCAGAGCTTCCAACTCACATATTTTGCTTGCCACATAGTGTGAACCCAGCCTAAAAAGGACGCATACAGCACTGAGATTGCATCAGGTGAATAAACGAAGGCAGGCCCTTTCATTCAGAAATACGTTTGAGAAAAGATATGATTAAATAAATATAAATCTTTTAACAGCAGAATTGGCAGATAACGTTAGCTAAAATCCTTGACATACATATAGTTTACCTATATGGAATTTATATTATTTTCAACAAAAATGAAGTTTAAACAGGGAAGTTAAAATACATATTGCAATGAAATTGAGCCGTAGCTATAAGTGATTGCTACATTTGCAATAAGTTCTACCTGATTCTATATAAAGAAAGCCACCAGTTCTCTACTGGTTAAAGTGGTTGTAAAGGCAGAAGGTTTTTCTTATCTTAATGCATTCCATGCATTAAGATAAAAAAACCTTCTGTTTGCAGCAGCCCCCCTCAGCCCCCCTAATACTTAAATGAGCCTGTCTTTATCCAGCAATGTTGCAGGAGAGGCTCAGCAATTGGTGCCCGCTACTGTCAATCAAACTCAGTGAGCCAATAAAGAGAGCTGATAAACTCCCAGTTAGCAATCCCTGCATCCTGGATTGTTTCTAGGACATCAAAACTAGTGGTTTTCACACCCGCTGTCCTGGGAGTGAGCATCCAAAGGTTTTCACATCCTACAAACAAACCAGGATGTGGTAGTTGTAACTGGGAGTTTTTAGGCCTGGCTTCTTTAGGGACCCAAATGTCCTACAGGTATGACTATAAAAATATTAAACATTTTACAAAGCTGCATAGACTTTTCTCTGGAAAAAGTGAAAACGGAAGTAAACCCATCGATTTAAAAGTTTAAATAAACAGTTACATTCCCAGGATGCCAGAAATGCTAACTGTCACATTGGTTGTGCTCTCAACCAAACTGTCAAACCATTCAATTTCTGGTGTCATAACTGATCACGTGTGCAGCATTCTGGCAGTTGAAGATTAAACAGAAGCCAAGATGGCAACCTCCTTGGCTGAAAAGGATAGGTGTACATCCTCTTTTAAATTATTAAATATGGCCTTCCCCATGACTAAGATTAGGTTAAATAATTGACTGAGGTTTAGAAAGATCTGAATTCCTACTTTAATTAATGCATGCCAGCAGGCAAGTTGGGAATACTTCTTTGGCATTACCTGACTGAGCTAGTAAGAATCTGTGGTTGGGGCATGTGGTTCTGGAGTTAGTGGGGGCTAGGTATTATAAAGTGCACATGGATTCTGTAAGGGACAACCATGTGTTATTAGTGTAGCACTGCCCCCTTGAGGACTGCTGGATTTCACACTTACGGATCCCCCTGGGTTACCATTAGCAACCTTAATATTAACAGTCTCTCACTTTCCTTCTTGGCTTATTCAATAAACAGTCCAGGGGTATGTAGTTGGTTTTGTGTTTTATTGATGAATTAGGGATGGGAAAAGGGAATAGTGGGATACTCGGAATTAACTATGCACAAGATTTGAGGACTTCTATCTCTTGGTACAGCCAGGCTGTTGACCCACCTTGCCACTGAGGTGAATTTAGCTTTAAGTCTCTTTTCCAGATGACTTGATGAACTAAGTTTATCTTCAGGACACTATCCTCAGTATCCTCTTTCTTGGCTGCTGACACCCGTCCACTTACCATCCTACTCCTGGGGTGCCCCCCCCCTCAGGTCAGGACCCTTGACACAATCTCCTGTACTCACGATACTGTTTTTCCAGGGTCTCCAGTATCTCCCCCTCAGTCAACTCTCCTTGACCTTTTGGGTTCAGCTCCATTCCTCTGGACCTCAGGATGACCTCCTCATGCCACTGTAACAGAGGAGGAGGAGGCAGCCGCCACCCTCCCTCCGGGACTCTGCTCTCCAGCCAAAGACCCCACAGCACATGGGCCCCTGGCTTTTATACAGTATTCCAGAATGCACCGAGACAACCTGTCTCTGCCAATCATCAGGACTGTATTAAAGCCTATGCATCAATTGGCCAGGTTTCCTCCCACTGTCCAACATGCCTCCCTATTGGACCAGTGTGAAACACTCTCTAGACAGAATGCATACTGAGCACAATAAGCATACCTCACTAACAGATCCTGCTCTCTGGTAGGCAGAGAGCAATATAGATTTGCCTGCAGCTCCTCTGATAGGCAGACAGAACCAAAAACTATACTCTCTCACTAGCACCTAACTAGGAGGGTGCTACATGAGTAAGGCTCTGTTGCTAGGTTCTGGTCCCTATGGTCAAAGTAAAATTGTTGAGAGTAAGACAATCAAGTGAACTGGAACAGCTTCCTTTTTCTCAGTAACTGGAATGGGTCCACAAGTAGAGAAGAGAGGTCTAGTTTGCATGACTCAGAACAAGTAGCTAATGGGATTGGTTTACTATGCACATAGGTTTGGGCAAACCTACACGAGGGTTGGTTAGCTCAATGTATTGGCAAAGTTGTCTAGGAAACTTACAAATTGGGGCAGTAATTACACAGTACTTATTATGAATCAGTAGAAAAAAAAACAGGAAATCATCCATACAATTTCATTAATTAGGAGTGATACTGGTAGTACAACATTTCTGCAGTCGTTAAGGTTCCACACAGGAAAAATATTCTTGCACAAAGTTTCTGGCATTGGTCCTTCCATGCAGCAACCTTATTGCTATGTTTAGTTGTCTTAATCATCTCCCTCGTTTTCTTTGCCATATTTTATGGCCTTTAGGATAATAAGAAAAGTAAACACGAAATCAAGATGGCTAAAATCAACTTTGAGAGACAAATAGCGGAGGATAGTAAAAAAAAAACAAAGAAATTCTTTAAATATATCAACAGCAAAAAAACTAGGGCAGAGCATATTGCTGGACACTGAAAAAGCAACCGTGCTGAATGCTTTTTCTCCTCATTCTTTACACAGGAAACTGAGGGGTACACTGACCATGACTGTATGGTTAGTAGTAATACATAGGACTTGCCACTATGGCTAACAGAGGGTGAAATCAGGAAAAGGCTGGATAAACTTAACACAAACAAATCACTGGGCCCGGATGGCATACATCCGAGAGTACTCAAGGAACTCAGTAAGGTTATATCTAGACCACTGTTCCTGATCTTTGCTGACAGTATTAGGACAGGAGATGTACCAGAGGATTGGAAGAAAGCTAACGTGATTCCGATATTCAAAAAGGGTCAGAGGCATATACCGGGAAATTATAGGCCTGTCAGTTTGACATCAATAGTATGTAAACTTCTGGAGGGGATGATAAGGGACTATATCGTAGAGTTTGCTAAAGACAACAACATCATCAGCAGTAATCAGCACGGGTTTACAAATGGGCGTTCTTGTCAAACCAATCTCTTAACATTCCACGAGGAGGTGAGCTGTGAGCTAGATAGGGGCAAACCAGTGGATGTGGTGTACTTGGATTTCGCTAAGGCGTTTGATACAGTTCCCCACAAGCGCTTAATTTATAAAATAAGGTCTGCAGGTATCGACAGCAGGGTTTGCTCTTGGATACGGAACTGGCTAAAAGGGCGTGTCCAAAGGGTGGTAATAAACAGCGCATACTCAGACTGGTCTGAGGTAGTAAGCGGGGTCCCCCAAGGCTCAGTCCTGGGACCAACCTTGTTCAATTTATTCATAAACAGCATTGAGGACGGGTTCAGGAGTTCGATATCAGTTTTTGCAGATGACACAAAATTGGCCAGGGCAATAACTGCACAGCATGAAGCAGATATCCTACAGAATGACCTGGACAAAATAACGGAGTGGGCAATGACTTGGCAAATGAGGTTTAATGTGGAGAAGTGTATGGTTTTGCACTTGGGGACTAGAAACATAAAAGCACAATACACGTTAGGAGGGGAACCCTTGGGGGAATCAAAAATGGAGAAAGATCTGGGAGTCTTGGTTGATGATAGATTAGGCAATAGCATGCAATGTCAAGCGGCAGCTGCCAAAGCCAGCAGAATATTAGCATGCATAAAGAAAGGGATGTATTCCAGAGATAAGACTATAATCCTTCCACTTTATAAAACTCTGGTCCGACCACATCTGGAGTATTCTGTCCAGTTCTGGTCGCCAGTCCTCGGGAGGGATGTTTTGGAGCTGGAGAGAGTCCAGAGAAGGGCAACTAAACTGATTAGGGGATTGGGGGACCTTAATTAAAGCGTCTGCAATCGCTTGATTTATTCTCCCTGGAGAAGAGACGCCTGAGGTGGGACATGATAGCAATTTATAAATATCTCAATGGGGATCTCAGCTCAGTAAAAAAGCTGTTCAGTCGAAGGGATTGCATGAGGACTCGAGGGCATACAATGCGATTAGAGGAGAAGCGTTTTTACCTCAGGCAACGTGGGGGGTTCTTTACTGTTAGGGCTACAAGATTGTGGAATTCTCTACCAGAGGGGGTTTCTGCGGGTAGTATGGTGGCTTTCAAAAGACTCTTAGATGTACATCTCAAGGATCAGAACATTCAGGGCTATGTGAGATGATTACAGCCACACACACCTACAGAGGTTGAACTGGATGAACTATTGTCTTTATTCAACCTCCCCTACTATGTAACTATGTAACTATGTAACTGTTGGTAAAATAGGTAAGTCTTTTTTATGATGGTGATGACTTTTTTTTATCACATATTGGTCTTATACTAATACTGCATTTCAGTTTAGAAGATACTTTGATTGAACTTGTTCTAAACATAGAACACTCTTCATCTCAGTTCTCCATAAAACAGTGTATTACTTTTTCAGCAAACTCGAAAAAAAGAGAAAAATTCATGCTTCACTTGCTGTCAAAGGCATAACATTGGGAATATCCTTATATGAAATAACCTCTGCTAGCATTTTTGAGAATCAGAGATAGAGAGCAATTTCACACCCCATGAGTTTTACATAATAATTTGGCTACCATATAGATACATTAAAGATGATACGGAAGCTTATGCCTTATAAAAGATGTCAAATGCTCTCACTCCAACCCAAGTCACAGTTTAGAACCTAGATCAGTTTCAGGTGTGTGATTTAGGAACTTAGTGATGCATGACATTTCAGAACAGCGGTGATGCCACTGAAGACTCCATTACATTTAAATTGAGATGGAGAATAGCACCTCTATGGGAAAGAATATTTAAACTGAAAAGTGAGTGATAGGTGCCTGGTCACTGATTTCTAGGTGCATGATAGGGAGTTTAGATGAATTATACATTCATGACAAAAAACAGAGGCAACTCAACTTGCTATGACAGGGATAGCATCCAGAAAGGAAGTACCTATGTGCCGCATTTCCTTATTGCTTTTCACATTCTCAGGGTCATTTATAATGTGAAGGCGCTGGGAAAAAAACATTTCCGTAAAGTGCATGCATGCCTGCCAGAATTCTCAGCTTCATTTCTCAAGGACCTTTATTCAGCCACATTTTTCAGACATGACAATGAGATTGTTAAAGGAAAAGTGTGCTGAGGAAAATACAGGAGCTGTCATTCCAAGAATATTAATTGCCTGACATTCTTCCTATTTAACACTTTCTGGGGGAAATTTACTAAAACTCCAGCTTGTTCAATTAAGCTTTGACAATAAAACCTAGAAGCTGATTTATTTACATGCAGAGCTGCACCAGATGTTGCACCAAGCAGTTTTAGTACATAACCCCCTCTGAGTCACTAACCTGAACAAACAGGTAGACTAGAGTGATTCCGAAGGGGGCGTGGCGACTACGAGCAAGATGGCCGCATAATTAGTGTGCTCTGGAGTGCACTCGGCTTTACAGCTCTCTACAGCCTACCACAGTGACTTCCGCCATTCCAGACCTTAAAATCCCGACCGGGGAACTCCCGCTGCACACCGCCGTCATGACCAGGAGGAAGAATGAGCCGCCTGTGGTCCGTAAGTTGTCAGAATTCTTCCGAACACTAGCCCCTGGTCTCCACCAATATGGCGCCGGCGCCTGTGGACTCCCACAGCGTACCCGCCCTCTAGTGGCCGCTCCGTCCAACGAGGAAGTGACGTCACCGGTGCGACCCGGGCTTTCCGAGCAGCAAACTCAGATGCGTCCAGCAAGATCAGAGGACTCATCTCCCTCCACGCCATCCACCCAGAGCCCGGCCAAGTCACGGCCCAGGTGGGAAGAAGGACGTCCATCACACCAGCCTTTCTCCATGGAGGTGAGCAATCCTAAACATGCCAGCACTAGCCATTGGACCTATACCCCTCCACCCAACCACTTTGCCTCTCTCCCCACGACCGGGCAGCCAGTCTCGGACACTACCCTGAAAGACATGCTATCTATGCTGCACACATCTATGCAGGCAAACATTGCAGCGTCCATTGCATATTGCCAAAAAGAACTGCATGGCATGGGGGACAGGGTCGACACCATTGAAAATAAACTTTGTGAATTCACGGTCTCCTGCAACACGCTGGTAGACTCCCACACCTCCCAACAAGACGAGATACGCCATATTCAAGCGAAATTAGCGAATCTGGAAGACAGGTCTAGGCGTAACAATCTTAAAATACGTGGTATACCAGAATCCATTTTGCCTGGCCAGCTACCAGGTTATGTACGGGACTTATTCCAAAAGGCTGTCCCTGATCTTACCAATGCAGATTTGACGATTGACAGGATCCATCGCATCCCTAAGCCCTCCTTTCTCCCTCAAGAAACCCCCAGAGATGTCCTCCTCAGAATCCATTTCTTTCAGGCCAAAGAAAAAATCCTCGACACCTTTGTACATATTTGGTATCATTATTTATAATGGGCAGAATGAAAAATACATTTTTTTTTACGATATTTCTTTTTTTTATTAATGTACAGATGTTCATCGTGGCAATCTGGTACTGGCAAATGCAGTGTAAAAATTAAAAAAAAAAAAAGCAAAAACTCAGCTGGGACTTTACAGGCAGTAAGTGAAGAAGTAATAGAAGTAAAAAATAGAAATAATTTTATTCAAAATATTAGAACAGTGATAAGTATCACAGATTACAACAGACAATTAAGAACATTGAAAAACCACCATACAATAATCAAGGTACAGTACTCTAGGTTCATGAGGGGACCCCTGGTAGGTCTCATGTAGATAAGGACCAGACCAAACTTGGGGTTCACGCAGCAACTCCCAACATGTTTCGGAATATGAAAAAAAATTCCTTTATCAGGGGAAGATGAGAGCAAAGTACAGTCGTCTTAGGATGCAATAACAGATATATATAAGTATCAATAGGAATATCAATTAAGAGTTGCTGTGTAAACCCCTCATGAGCCTAGAGTACTGTACCTCCATTATTGTATGGTGATTTTTCGTTGTTGTTAATCAATTGTTGTAATCTGTGATACTTATGTATTTTAAATACATTTTTTTTTTACTTTTATTACTTCTTCATTTACCGCCTGTAAAGTCCCAGTGGGGTTTTGACTTTTTTGGTTCTACATTTAGATAGGGATGTGGCAGTTTGTCCTTTGATCCTGAACTATATTTCCTTTATCCAGTATGACAGGGTCCTAAAAACCAATAATCCACATACATAAAACTCTTAGTATAGTATCTTCCATTGACAAATCTTTTATTTCCTCTTCATTTGAGCCAAAAAATGTGCTTACTGTATAGAAGGGTACAACTGGAAGGATGAGAAGTAATTTCATTTGGGCCCTTGTGTATGTACAGTAAACAATTTTTGATGTTGTGTTTTTGATGTGCATTTTACATTTTCTATAAACCTTTTTGGTAATTCATTATGAATATGAGAAACATTCAAAATATGGATTTTCCCTGGTGCAGATTTGGTGTACAGGACTGCATGATTCATGAGTTTTTGTGTATTCACCATTTATTTCAGTCTGCTTGACACATCTATAGGCAGAAAAATGATATGCGGGCATAGGTATGAAGAAGTCACGTGAATGAAAGGGAATTCTACTTGAAATGTACTTTTATGGCATTACAGCAATAAAACAGACAGTGTGATTGGGCACTTGTGTGGAATAACAAATATAGCATATTTATCTATATTTATCTTGGATTTGAGATGCACGTGAGTTCCTCCTGTTCTACTTCTGAGTTGTTTTTTTTTTTTTTTTTTTACCTCTTTGTCAGATACTTTGAGAAGAGAAAAGTGAGCAGGTGCAACAAATTCCTGTGAACAGAAGCCATTACAATTCCCTTTCCTTTCCCACAATGTAGCAAATTGGATTGTCAAAGTCGAAGAGGCTTTTACATTCCCTAACTGGATCCTGCTGTCTTTTGTGCATTTCTATCATATCTGCACAGTAATCCAGCATGAAACAATTCCTGCACTTAAGCTCTGGGCAGAGGTTTCCTGTAATAAAGACCGGTCACTGCTGCTGTCTTTGCAGGGTAATTGGTCTTGTGTTTGCTGCCTCTGCAGATTTCTGCATGCAGCCTTTAGTAGAAGACATACCAGGGTCCCACCCACAGCTGTGCTTTCTATGTACAGATCAGCAATGATGATACCACTACTTTTTCAAGATAATACCAGCCAATATATATCATTACTAGTAAGATGTCTTTATCTGGCAGCACTCCTTCCACATATAGACTAATCACCTTTGTATAATGTAAAGAACACCCAATGAACCAGACAGTATAATGCTGCTCCAAGGTAAGCTTGCCACCATTGACTTTCAAACCCCTCTCATCCTGGTGCAGGCTCAGTTCGCTCCACCGAAATCATATAGAATGTGCAACCTGGACAGCCATACTCTGAAAATCTTCACCTTCAGTGTATATACCATAAATACCACTGCCAGCAGCTGTACAGACACGGTGCAGACTGAATAAAGTCTCCGCGCTTAACCAGTTGCAGACTCTGGGCATACTAGACACGCCCAAAAAATGTCATCATTGTACACAGGGCGCGTCTTGTACGTCCAGTCCTTCTGCTCTGCTTCTGGGATCCCCCTTGTCCCAGTACATGGCCATTCAGCTCTGATTAATCACAGGTGCATTGAAGAGTACACAGAAAAGGTCCCGGCAGCAGGAGCTGTCAAAAAGGAGTCTGACAAAGTTTATCAACAACATCAGCTGAGACGTAAATGAAGAAAGCTACAATAAAACATTGTAACTTTCAGTTTATTCAAGGGATGCACTTTGATCTGCAAATGAAGTCAGCTAAAGCAACTTGACAAGTAAAAATATGATTTTTGTAAGATCATACTGTAAAATATTTTTCCCTGATGTCCATCCACAGACGCAGCCTCACCTCAATGAGCTGAGTGGGTTTATGCTCCTCCCATCTGGAGTAGTCTAGGCAGGAAAATTTGAATACACACGCCCCCGAGGGCTGTCCCCCAAAGCATAATTCCCACTGCACGACCAAGCACATCAGTTTAGTTTAAAAGCAGTGAAGACAACAGAACCAACCCCAAACAGAGGGGCGGGTGCTGCGATTGTCGATGGGCATCAGAGAAAAAAGTTTTTATGGTAAGATCTTACAAAAATCGTATTTTCTCTATTGTCCATCGACAGATGCAGCTTCATCTCCATGAGCTGAATGGGACGTCCCAAAGCAGTATAGGCATGAGGGGTGGGAAAACGCAACCAAGCCAACTGGGCAACATGGAGCTTAACCAAACAACAGGAGCTCACCCAGACCCCAAAGAGAAGTACAAACAAACATTCTCTGTATGAAACAGCAGCCTGCAAAACCTTGCGGCCAAAAGAGGGATCTGAAGAAGCCAACAAATCCACCTTGTAAAATTTGGTAAAGGTGTGCACAGACAACCAAGTCACTGCCTTACAAACTTGTACAACAGAGGCCTGATGGCGAAAAGACCAAGAGGCACTCAGCGTTCTAGTAGAATGTGCCTTCACAGGGAAAGGAGGATCCTGACCCTTGATCGAATAAGCCTGAACAACTGTCTGCCTGATCCATCTTAAAATGGTCGCAGTCGACGCAGCCAAACCTTTGCAAGGACCGTCTGGAAGGACAAAGAGAGAGTCTGACTTCCTGAAGGACTCAGTAACCATCAGATAAACCCTTATCGCCTGAATCACATCCAGAGAGTGCAAAGCAACTTCCTTGTGATGTTTAGGCTTAGGACATAAGGAAGGCAACACAATGTCTTCATTCAGGTGAAAATCCGACACCACCTTAGGAAGAAAGGATGGATTAGGTTGGAGGACCACTTTATCCCTGTGGACCACCAAATAAGGCGAACGACAGGACAACGCTGCCAACTCAGAGACTCTGTGGGCAGAAGTGATAGCCACTAGGAAGGCAACCTTCTGCGACAAATAAAGCAGAGAAATCTCCATAATATTCTGAAAAGAAGGCTTTTGAAGAACAGACAAAACCAGATTAGGATCCCACAGCGGTAACGGGAATCTCCTTGGAGAGGCCAGATAACGCACCCCCTGAATGAAGGTGCGAGTCAAACCATGAGTAGCAAACGGACATTGGAAGTGAATAGCCAAGACTGAAATCTGGCCCTTGATAGTACCCAATGCCAAGCGCTGCTCAACCCCTTTTTGTAAAAAGGCCAAATCCCTAGCTATAGAAAACAAGTGAGGGTGCAGCTGCATCGATTCACACCAAGAAATGTATGATTTCCACGTACAATGATAGATCTTCCTAGATGTTGACTTCCTCGCCTTCAAAAATGTAGGAATCACTGAATCAGAAAGACCTCTATCCCTCAACACCTTGTTTTCAACAGCCAATCCGTCAAAGCCAGCAACCGTAAAGCAGGACGGAAGATCAGTCCTTGAGATAGTAGATCTTCCCGCAAAGGAAGACGCCATGGAGGATCCACTACCATTTTTACCAGCTCTGCGTACCAAGACTGCCGAGGCCAGTCTGGTGCAACCAGAACGACCAGAAACCTTGACAGGAGAACGAGCAGAGATAGGCATAGATCAGGCGATACTGACTCCAAGGAGCCACCAAATCCTCTGTGGCGTCGGCCAGAGGATCCCGAGACCTGGCCACAAACCTCTGAACTTTCCTGTTGAGGCAAGACACAAACAGATCAACGTCTGTGGTTCCCCACCAGACACACAGGAGATGAAACACCCTCGGATGCAGGGACCACTCCCCCTGATCCAACACCTGAGGACTCAGGTAATCTGCTTGCCAACTCTCCACACCAGGGATGTGGACTGTGGAAAGAGCCGGAACATTGTGTTCCGCCCATACCAGAATCTTGGCCACCTCCTTGACTGCCAGGGTACTCCTGGTGCCCCCTTCATGATTGATGTAAGCCACGGCCGTGGCATTGTCCGACTGGAACCGAACCGGAGAGCCGTGTAGCTGACTCGTCCAGTGAAGCAGGCAGAGCTTTATCGCTCTCAGCTCCAGAATACTGATTGGCAAGGAAGACTCTTCTGATGCCCAAGTCCCCTGAGCACAGAGCTTCCCCAGCACTCCACCCCAGTCTGATAGGTTGGCGTTCGTGGTGACCACCGTCTAAAACACCGGAAGAAAAGACTTGCCATGGCACGGGACAGGTGACTGGAACCACCAAAAGAGAACCGACTTTGTGAGATGGCTCAACCAAATCTTCTGGTCCAATGACCGAGTATCTCTATTCCATTGTGACAGAATCTCTTTCTGCAGCTGTCTCGTGTGAGACTGAGCAAATGGGACTCCTTCGAAGGTTGAGACCATCAGACCCAGGGCCCTCATGCAAGCCCGCAAGGAGGACTGATCGGCCTCCATCAGCAATTGGACCACCCTTTGCAATTTCTGAAGCTTGTCCAAGGGAAGGAAGACCCTCGCCAGAGCAGAGTCAAGGATCAGCCCCGGATAGGTGATCCGCACAGACGGAGTCAGGGCAGATTTGGTGACAGCAGATTTGGTTTTCCAACAGATCTGAATGGGAAACCGCTTGCAACAGGAGATTGTCCAGATACCCCACAATGAAGATACCTCGTCGAAGCAACAAGGCCAGCACAGGGGCTAGGACCTTGGTAAAAACTCTGGGAGCCAAGCAGGACAAGAGAAAACCCTGTCAGTTTTCGGAAACTTCTGGGAGCCAAAAGCCACCCACGTCCCTGCCGGCTAAGGCCCATCAGCCAATTTTAAAGTGTTCTGCACTGAAATATGTAATACGATGTTATAGAAATTAGGATGTGATTTAGAAGAATGTGGTACCACATCCAATTAGTGCATTGCAAATAGATAAGGAATAGGTAGGACTTTTAAGGTGGCCACTAATAATCCCATAAGGAAACACGAGTACTCAAAAACTACCACGCTTGAGATCCCTGTTCGGTCCAGACATTAAAGATCACTGCAGATTTTGCGTTAATACATACCAGATCTTAGCTGTATATGGGCATGTAACAGGTTATTTTGCATATACTCACCTACCTTGTATGGGGAGATATTGTATTGTTTCCTATACACAACTATCTTTCTGATATGGTTTTAGTATCTTTTATCATGTTGTTACAATTAAAAAATTGTATTTTTACTTCTTGAGTACTCATGTTTCCTTATGGGATTATTAGTGGCTACCTTAAAACTGCTACCTATTCCTTATCTATTTGCTATGTATTACGATGTTGTCTTAATTATTAACAAAAGTATCACCAAATAAATATGCTCATAGCAGAAATGTTCAAAATGATCTGGTCCATAAAGAGTGAACAGGTATGAGAGCTGAAGTGGTTAATCATGATTAAGCACTGAGACAGCTTGAAATGGGTCAACTTTGTTCAGTTCCAACAGTGTCTGTACAACTGTTGGCAGTTGCCTTTTTTTTACATATACAATAAAGCTGAAGATTTTTGGATTGTAGCTGTCTGGATTGTTTATTAGAGATGGCCTTGCGTTTCGCCCAGCGGTCGGTTGGTGGCGAACTTTGCTTGTTCGCTACTCACCAAATTTTCAGACACATGGCGTAGTTCGCTGCGGCCATATTTGTTTACATTGGGGAGAACTTTGACCCATGACACAGCTGTCAGGTGGAACGGGACAGCCAATTGAAACATCCCAGCACATGGACAGTCCCCCTACCCTATAAATAGACCTGACCTGGTGGCCATTTCACATTCCGCTTTCTGCCAGTGTAGGGAGAGGTCTGCTGTGCTCATTAGGGAGACTTTGCCAGACACATATAGTGCTGTGAAGATCCACAAAAGTCCTTTCCAGGGCTGGTATTTCGGTATAGGCCTTCTACAGTCTCTTTTCAGGTTAGGGACAGGTAGAGATCGGCTGCAGTCACAAATCGCTCTGTCAATGTCCACAAAAGTGCTTCTCAGGGCTGGTATTTCGGTATAGTTCTATTATCTTTTGAGCTTAGGGAGAGGTATCCTGTGGTTGCTGTAGGGGCAGTTAGAGATCGGCTGCAGTACCACAGAAATTGCTTTGTCAATGTCCACAAAAGTAATTTAAAGTGCTCCAATGTCGTTTTAGGGTCTATTACAGTCTCTTTAACATGAGGGCCAGGTAGCCTGTGGTTGCTTTAGGGATAGTTAGATATCGGCTGCAGTCGCACAGAAATCGCTTGGTCAATGTCCACAAAAGTCATTTAAAATGCTCCAATGTCGTTTTAGGGTCTATTGCAGTCTCTTTAACATTAGGGCCAGGTATCCTGTGGTTGCTTTAGGGACAGTTAGATATCGGCTTTTTGTAGAAAGCATATTATAGTTGATTAGGACTACTATTGTGCACTGTGCAGCATTGTGACAGGTGTGGTGGTGAGACTGAGCGTTTCTGCAGCAACACTACACACAGTGACAAAAGCACTTATAATGTATTATAACTGGTGTGATAGACCAATTGCCCCCCCCCCCCCAATGCCACATATTGAAATGGGGTGTTATCTAAGTAAACTTTTTCAAGTGTATTTGTGTCATGCAAAAATATTGCCTAGTTTGCTGAGTGAAGTCTGGTACACACAGCGCCAAACTCACTGGCCAATTTTTTGAACTGGTGTGCTACACCAAAACCACATATTGAAGTGGGGTGTTATTTAACAGTATAATTTTCTAAGAGTGTGATTTAGTCCTGCAAAAATTTGGCCTCTCGCTGTGTAAACAGTGCTACACACAGTGACAACAGTTACTGGCCAATTATTTGTAGAACTGGTGTAATAAACCTGTGGGCCCCCCCAATGCCACATATTGAAGTGGGGTGTTATTTAACAGTATAATTTTCTAAGAGTGTTTTTTAGTCCTGCAAAAATTTGGCCTCTTTCTGTGTAAACAGTGCTACACACAGTGACAACAGTTACTGGCCAATTATTTGTAGAACTGGTGTAATAAACCTGTGCCCCCCCCCCCCCAATGCCACATATTGAAGTGGGTTGTTATCTGAGTAAACTTTTTCAAGTGTATTTGTGTCATGCAACAATATTGCCTATTTTGCTGAGTGAAGTCTGGTACACACAGAGCCTAACTCACTGGCCAATTTTTTGAACTGGTGTGCTACACCAGTGCTCCCCCCCAATGCCACATATTGAAGTGGGGTGTTCTCTGAGTAAGCTTTTTCAAGTGTATTTGTGTCATGCAACAATATTGCCTAGTTTGCTGAGTGAAGTCTGGTACACACAGCGCCAAACTCACTGGCCAATATTTGGAACTGGTGTGCTACACCAATGCTCCCACCCAATGCCACATATTAAAGTGGGATGTTATCTGAGTAAACTTTTTCAAGTGTATTTGTGTCATGCAACAATATTGCCTAGTTTGCTGAGTGAAGTCTGGTACACACAGCGCCAAACTCACTGGCCAATTTTTGGAACTGGTGTGCTACACCAATGCTCCCACCCAATGCCACATATTAAAGTGGGAGAGGAAAAGGGTAGGGCTCATGAACAGGGGACTTTGCAATAGGGGTGCTGGTAAATCAAAGATGAATAGAACAGTAAAGTATCAAACAAATTATTTATTTTATTAAAGAAAAAAAAACAATTAAAAATGTATACTGTATGTAAACAGATACAAAGATAACATAGAGCACATTAGTAATAAAAACAATTAGCCATTATAGACCATGTTCTTATGTATAGATTATATACCATATTGTGTACAAGAAATCCTACACAGGGGTAAACCGTAGTGGGATTTACCCTATACCATAGAATACTGATGTCTGTGCGGAAAAGTGGAGATATCCACAGATTCAACCCGACATGTTTCGCGGCGAATAGCCGCTTCCTCGGGGGTGTTTTTTTACACACAAAAGGGGTACTTTCTACACAAAGTTTAGGTAAGAACACTAAAATGGAAAGAAAAAGAGAGAACACATGAGTATAACCATCTTTTACATTATTAATAAAGAGTCTCATGATATCATTGGTACATATATTAGTGTATTATGATATAAATAAAAATGTGACGATTGGTGTTGGCGCTACCTTTATAAATGCCCCAAATAACGTGAGTGGGGATAAAAGGGTGTAAAAACCCACAAATGGTGAAATGTGCCAAATGGTGTTATAAAATGATAGTCAGAAATGCAAGTCTGGGTGTTTATTACAAATTAAATTTAAACAGTGCTATAAATAAAAAACGTGAGTGTAATAAACCCACTGCCATACATTGGGTGAAAAGAACTTGGTGATTGGTAAATAAAACGTGCCACACAAAGTGTGATGATAAACTGAAAAAAACTTTGATGTGTAAAATCCGTAGTGGCCACTAGGTGGCGTTTCTTCGGAATACAACCTGTATGATGATGAGGGGTTCCCTTTCGGAAAATGATGCAATCAATGGCCGCTGGCGGGAGGCCTAGATGCTCATAGAAGAAGAAACCCCATGGTGAATAGTCAAATCATACATAGCATAAAGCAAGGCGTAGATAACTCACTCTTAAGATGATCGAGATCAGAGTACAGTGTGCGCCGGGATGCTTCCGCGTTCCACGGCCGACAACCGGAAGTGACGTATGACTTCGGAGACTCCGCCCTACGCGTTTCGTCACAATGACGTCAACTGGAGTGGCGTCAACTCAGCGTACTCCCGGACTTCTTATAGCCGCCCGTATCCTAGCAACGGAGGGGACGGAACAAACACCGCCATCTTGCTACTCCCGCTCCGGAAGCCATATTGCTCCACTACTGGCTTCTTACTATGGATGTGCAGGGGAACGGCCATACCTCATCATATCTGATCAAACGAGTGTGTGTACGAGCCTTACATATTTGAACCATTTCTTTATTATAACCATTAAAAACCTCGTAAAAAAAGAGACCAGTTAAAAAGAGTAAAATAAAATAAAATAAAAAGGTGAGATAAGAAAATTTTTTTGTATTAAAAAACTTCAATACCGGACAGGTGGATATGCTATTAGAGCCGGATATCTGGAAGGTAAAAAAGGGAAAAAAACTTATCCGGAAACTTATTGCATAATCGCCACGACAAGACCGAGATAATAAATAAGAAATATGTGTATTGATCCTAGGTTACGGTGTTTTAAAATTTGTTCTGAAGGGAAAAAAACATATATCAAATTGGACATAAGTCCTCAAGAACACAAAAGGGAACATAAAAAAAATTGGAATAGAAATAAAAATAAAAAATAAAGAAGTTTCCTCAATGTGTATCAATGAGAGAAACCGGATGAAAAAAATGTGGTTTTATTAACTAAATTGGGCAGTGCTTAAGTAAAGAATCTGTGTGGATAATAACAATTTTAGTGGTAATAATGAGTATCGAGTGGTGAAGAAAAAACAAAAGTGACAAAAAAATGCATTAGTACCTATAGATATGATGTTGGATGGGAAGGCACAAAAAGCATAAAATTTTTTTTTATTATTATTTATACGGTGAATATAGGAAGAAACTTGGAGAGGTTGTGAATATATAAAAAGGATGCTGGATGAGAAAGCTGGATATCAGCCATATTGAAGAAATCTTTTAAAAGAATAATTTGGTATGTGTTCTGTGATATAACTGAATATGGACACAACAAACTTTAAGGACTATATAAAAAAGAGACTTTTTGGGAGCTGAATGTAGAAGAGGTTAAAAAACTTATTTTTAAAAAAACTTTTAAACATGAAATGAAATATAAATTTAAATAAAATATAGAGGAGTGTGGGTAATAGTATAGACCCATCACATATAAGTAATACAGAGGATGAGACACAAAAATGAGAGGAGGAGCTAGAAATTATTCTTATCATGAGGAAAGGAGGAAGAATACTGGTTGAATGGGAAGACCATAGCATAGAACATTGGTACAAGAAATTAAGCTTAATAACATGGTTAAAAATGGAAGCTAAAAATTGAAAGGGTGGAAAGAAACCGTGGCGATTATGCAATAAGTTTCCGGATAAGTTTTTTTCCCTTTTTTACCTTCCAGATATCCGGCTCTAATAGCATATCCACCTGTCCGGTATTGAAGTTTTTTAATACAAAAAAATTTTCTTATCTCACCTTTTTATTTTATTTTATTTTACTCTTTTTAACTGGTCTCTTTTTTTACGAGGTTTTTAATGGTTATAATAAAGAAATGGTTCAAATATGTAAGGCTCGTACACACACTCGTTTGATCAGATATGATGAGGTATGGCCGTTCCCCTGCACATCCATAGTAAGAAGCCAGTAGTGGAGCAATATGGCTTCCGGAGCGGGAGTAGCAAGATGGCGGTGTTTGTTCCGTCCCCTCCGTTGCTAGGATACGGGCGGCTATAAGAAGTCCGGGAGTACGCTGAGTTGACGCCGCTCCAGTTGACGTCATTGTGACGAAACGCGTAGGGCGGAGTCTCCGACGTCATACGTCACTTCCGGTTGTCGGCCGTGGAACGCGGAAGCATCCCGGCGCACACTGTACTCTGATCTCGATCATCTTAAGAGTGAGTTATCTACGCCTTGCTTTATGCTATGTATGATTTGACTATTCACCATGGGGTTTCTTCTTCTATGAGCATCTAGGCCTCCCGCCAGCGGCCATTGATTGCATCATTTTCCGAAAGGGAACCCCTCATCATCATACAGGTTGTATTCCGAAGAAACGCCACCTAGTGGCCACTACGGATTTTACACATCAAAGTTTTTTTCAGTTTATCATCACACTTTGTGTGGCACGTTTTATTTACCAATCACCAAGTTCTTTTCACCCAATGTATGGCAGTGGGTTTATTACACTCACGTTTTTTATTTATAGCACTGTTTAAATTTAATTTGTAATAAACACCCAGACTTGCATTTCTGACTATCATTTTATAACACCATTTGGCACATTTCACCATTTGTGGGTTTTTACACCCTTTTATCCCCACTCACGTTATTTGGGGCATTTATAAAGGTAGCGCCAACACCAATCGTCACATTTTTATTTATCACTTTCACCTTCATCTAAGGTTTTGATTGGGGCAGCTTACACCTTATTATTTTATTTATTCGTTTTGCAATTTTCCACCCCCTTTTTTTCATATTTTGAAATCCGTAGCGCTGGTCACCCCTCTTTATTATTATGATATAACATTTGATATCTTTTACAAACATGTCCACTGAGATCGATCGATCAAATATGGAAAAATAGTGTAATCAAATATCACACCTGTCATTATACCTATACATTTGAGATGTGTCTCTTTACTTGCTCCGAGACACATACTATCATGGATGTCTTCTTATACAATCTTCTTTACTTTTAGATATTTAAGACCTCAGCCTTGCAGTGTGGCCCTCCTTTTTGGCTACGCTCCCGTGCCCGCCCCGGGGGGGTCTTCCCCTCTACCCTGTGGTCCAGATACTGTACCATCCTGGTGACCGACCATATATCAGACAGGTGTGATATTTGATTACACTATTTTTCCATATTTGATCGATCTATCTCAGTGGACATGTTTGTAAATTTTCTGTTTTATTCATCTCTGATTTACCAGCACCCCTATTGCAAAGTCCCCTGTTCATGAGCCCTACCCTTTTCCTCTCTTATATTCAATTGGGACGTGGTGCTCTTACCATTCATACTACTTTTATGAGTCCGTCTCCCCCTTTCTTTCCACATATTAAAGTGGGATGTTATCTGAGTAAACTTTTTCAAGTGTATTTGTGTCATGCAACAATATTGCCTATTTTGCTGAGTGAAGTCTGGTACACACAGCGCCTAACTCACTGGCCAATTTTTTTAACTGGTGTGCTACACCAATGCTCCCCCCCCAATGCCACATATTAAAGTGGGGTGTTCTCTGAGTAAGCTTTTTCAAGTGTATTTGTGTCATGCAACAATATTGCCTAGTTTGCTGAGTGAAGTCTGGTACACACAGCGCCAAACTCACTGGCCAATATTTGGAACTGGTGTGCTACACCAATGCTCCCACCCAATGCCACATATTAAAGTGGGATGTTATCTGAGTAAACTTTTTCAAGTGTATTTGTGTCATGCAACAATATTGCCTAGTTTGCTGAGTGAAGTCTGGTACACACAGCGCCAAACTCACTGGCCAATTTTTGGAACTGGTGTGCTACACCAATGCTCCCACCCAATGCCACATATTAAAGTGGGAGAGGAAAAGGGTAGGGCTCATGAACAGGGGACTTTGCAATAGGGGTGCTGGTAAATCAGAGATGAATAGAACAGTAAAGTATCAAACAAATTATTTATTTTATTAAAGAAAAAAAAACAATTAAAAATGTATACTGTATGTAAACAGATACAAAGATAACATAGAGCACATTAGTAATAAAAACAATTAGCCATTATAGACCATGTTCTTATGTATAGATTATATACCACATTGTGTACAACAAATCCTACACAGGGGTAAACCGTAGTGGGATTTACCCTATACCATAGAATACTGGTGTCTGTGCGGAAAAGTGGAGATATCCACAGATTCAACCCGACATGTTTCGCAGCGAATAGCCGCTTCCTCAGGGGTGTTTTTTTACACACAAAAGGGGTACTTTCTACACAAAGTTTAGGTAAGAACACTAAAATGGAAAGAAAAAGAGAGAACACATGAGTATAACCATCTTTTACATTATTAATAAAGAGTCTCATGATATCATTGGTACATATATTAGTGTATTATGATATAACATTTGATATCTTTTACAAACATGTCCACTGAGATCGATCGATCAAATATGGAAAAATAGTGTAATCAAATATCACACCTGTCATTATACCTATACATTTGAGATGTGTCTCTTTACTTGCTCCGAGACACATACTATCATGGATGTCTTCTTATACAATCTTCTTTACTTTTAGATATTTAAGACCTCAGCCTTGCAGTGTGGCCCTCCTTTTTGGCTACGCTCCCGTGCCCGCCCCGGGGGGGTCTTCCCCTCTACCCTGTGGTCCAGATACTGTACCATCCTGGTGACCGACCATATATCAGACAGGTGTGATATTTGATTACACTATTTTTCCATATTTGATCGATCTATCTCAGTGGACATGTTTGTAAATTTTCTGTTCTATTCATCTCTGATTTACCAGCACCCCTATTGCAAAGTCCCCTTTTCATGAGCCCTACCCTTTTCCTCTCTTATATTCAATTGGGACGTGGTGCTCTTACCATTCATACTACTTTTATGAGTCCGTCTCCCCCTTTCTTTCCACATATTAAAGTGGGATGTTATCTGAGTAAACTTTTTCAAGTGTATTTGTGTCATGCAACAATATTGCCTATTTTGCTGAGTGAAGTCTGGTACACACAGCGCCTAACTCACTGGTCAATTTTTTGAACTGGTGTGCTACACCAATGCTCCCCCCCAATGCCACATATTAAAGTGGGGTGTTATCTGAGTAAACTTTTTCAAGTGTATTTGTGTCATGCAACAATATTGCCTAGTTTGCTGAGTGAAGTCTGGTACACACAGCGCCAAACTCACTGGCCAATTTTTTAGAGATGCACCGAAATTTCGGCCACCGAAATTTTCGGCCGAAAATTAGCCTATCCCATTTCGGCCGAAAATAGTTTAAAAGTGCCGAAATTAATGGCCGCCGTGAGGAAGGAGGAGGGCGCAGCGCAGGTTTGAAAAGTCCCTGATTCTCCCGTCCGTAGGATAGGAGAATCAGTCTGTTCAATTAGGGGCCGTGTCTGCAGCTGTGCGGAGCGTCTGTGACACCTCGTCTATCACACAGCCCAGCAGCGAGCAGTACTCACCCCTCCCAGACACGGACAGGAGAGGAGAAAGACATGCAGCTCATCCTCCTCCCCCCTCCCACCCCAGGTTTTCTGTGTCTGCCCGGGGCCGCCCACTCTCCTATCTCGGCGTATGTGCAGGACAGAGAGGGGGATGTGGGCGGGAAATATGAAGAACAGCAGCAGCTAGCTACGTACACATTCCAAGCCTCATGATACCTGAGCCATCCAGCCTCTGCCTCACCCTCGGACCTTGAATGAGTGAGCACTGAGCACTGCATTTACACTTTTCATTACACATAACTGTCCCCATCTCCCTCCCTTGTCTCCCCTATCTGCCCCCCCCCCCTCTGTTCTTCCAAGTTCCATTGAGCACTTATGCAACCCATACATTGACTGCTTTTTTTTATTTGTTTGATCATTATGCTGAAGAAAAAAAAAGGAGCAGAGTGAGAGAGTAAGGAGATTTCATACTTGGGATATGGAGGGATGCTGAGGCAATGGGGGGGGGGGGGGGTTAGCTGAGGCAGCTTACATATGGAATTGGTATTATGCAGCATGAGGGGTTAATGTATTGTCACTGATGCATTAGTGACCAACCAGTGGCAGTTAATTAACCACTTTGTGCTGCATTAGTGCAACCAGTGGTAATTAACACTGATACTGGTTGCACTAATGCAGCACAAAGGGGTTAATTAACTGCCACTGGTCGGTCACTAATTCATCAGTGACCAGCAGCGGCAATACATTAACCCCTCATGCTGCATAATACAAATACCATTGGTAATTAAATGAACCTCTTGCCAACCCGTCACAGTACATATACTGTGACAGGGTGGCAGCGACAGGTGTACGTCGCTGCCTGTTTCTGGTGTATGCCCCTCTTCTATCTGTTAAAATTATTTGGGGGAAAAAGTCATTTTCGGTTTCGGTTTCGGTTTTCGGCCAAAGGCATCCTGCATTTTCGGTTTCGGCCCAAAATTTTCATTTCGGTGCATCCCTACAATTTTTTGAACTGGTGTGCTACACCAATGCCACATATTGAAGTGGGGTGTTATTTAACAGTATACATTTCTAAGAGTGTATTTTAGTCTTGCAAAAATTTGGCTTCTCGATGTTTAAACAGTGCTACACACAGTGACAACAGTTACTGGCCAATTATTTGTAGAACTGGTGTAATAAACCTGTGCCCCCCCCCCCCATGCCACATATTGAATTGAGGTGCTATTTAACAGTATACTTTTCTAAGATTGTATTTTAGTTCTGCAAACATTTGGCCTCTTTTGCTGTGTTAACTCTGCTACACACAGTGACAACAGTTACTGGCCAATTATTTGTGGAACTGGCGGACTGACGGACCGGTAGATTGGGAGGAGAGGCAGGCAGAACTTGCATTGCACAAGAGGTAGAAAGCAGACTGCAAATGTATCAGGAGCGAGCCATCAACCATGTACAGTCACATCTGGCGCTCCCAGGACGCCGGCACATGGCTCCGCAGTGTGGGCTTTTGCAGTCAACGCATAAGTCGCGGTAAGCCCAACACTCACCTAGGGACAACCGCCTTAAGAAGGCACCTGAAATCCCATCACCAAGCCCAGTGGGAACAAAACTGTCAGAACCCACAAAGCCACACTCCATGCTCTCACCGTCCAGCCTCTTCTCCTTCTCCTCCCCCTTCTCCTTCTCCTGTCTCCCCACAGTTGTCCAACACTCCACCTTCCATGATGCCGTTGTCACGTTTTTCTGGAAAAAGGCAGGCTTCTGTGGCTCAAATGTTTGAGCGTAAAAAAAGGTGTCAGTTCAACCCATGTGAGTTCATGTTTGTGGCCTAAACAGCCCGCAACCAACTTGTGTATACCGTGAACGCCTACTGTACCTCTACCAATCATAAACTACATTCTTTGCTGTCAGTTCAACCCATGTGAGCTCATTTTTGCAGCCTATACAGCCCGCCACCAACTTGTGTATACTTTGAACGCCTTCTGTACCTCTAGCAATCATAAACTACGTTCTTTGCTGTCAGTTCAACCCATGTGAGCTCATGTTTGCGGCCTAAACAGACCGCCACCAACTTGTGTATACTGTGAACGTCTACTGTACCTCTAGCAATCATATACTACGTTCTTTGCTGTCAGTTCAACCCATGTGAGCTCATTTTTGCGGCCTATACAGCCCGCCACCAACTTGTGTATACTGTGAACGCCTACTGTACCTCTAGCAATCATATACTGCGTTCTTTGCTGTCAGTTCAAACCATGTGAGCTAATTTTTGGAGCCTATCTGAGTATACTTTTACAAGTGTATTTGTGTCCTGCAACAATATTGCCTCTTTTTCTGAGTGAAGTCTGATACACACAGTGCCAAACTCACTGGCCAATTTTTTGAACAACTGGTGAGATAAACCACTGGCCCCCCAATACCATATATTGAAGTGGGGTGTTATCAATCTGAGTATACTTTCATAAGTGTATTTGTGTCCTGCAACAATATTGCCATCTCTGCTGAGTTAAGTCTGTTACACACAGTGCCAAACTCACTGGCCAATTTTTTGAACAACTGGTGTGATAAACCAGTGGCCCCCAATACCACAGATTGAAGTGGGGTGTTATCTGAGTATACTTTTACAAGTGTATTTGTGTCCTGCAACAATATTGCCTCTTTTGCTGTGTTAACTCTGATACAAACAGTGCCAAACTCACTGGCCAATTTTTTGAACAACTGGTGTGATAGACCAGTGGCCCCCCAATAGCACATATTGAAGCGGGTGTTATTTAACAGTATACTTTTCTAAGATTGTATTTTAGTCCTGCAAAAATGTGGCCTCTTTTGCTGTGTTTACTGTGCTACACACATTGACAACAGATACTGGCCAATTTTTTGAACAACTGGTGTCATAAACCACTGGCCCCCCAATACCACATATTGAAGTGGGGTGTTATCAATCTGAGTATACTTTCATAAGTGTATTTGTGCCCTGCAACAATATTGCCTCTTCTGCTGAGTTAAGTCTGGTACACACAGTGCCAAACTCACTGGCCAATTTTTTGAACAACTGGTGTGATAAACCACTGGCCCCCCAATACCATATATTGAAGTGGGGTGTTATCAATCTGAGTATACTTTCATAAGTGTATTTGTGTCCTGCAACAATATTGCCTCCTCTGCTGAGTTAAGTCTGTTACACACAGTGCCAAACTCACTGGCCAATTTTTTGAACAACTGGTGTGATAAATCAGTGGCCCCCAATACCACATATTGAAGTGGGGTGTTATCTGAGTATACTTTTACAAGTGTATTTGTGTCTTGAACAATATTGCCTCTTTTGCTGTGTTAACTCTGATACAAACAGTGGCAAACTCCCTGGCCAATTTTTTGAACAACTGGTGTGATAGACCAGTGGCCCCCCAATAGCATATATTGAAGCCGGTGTTATTTAACAGTATACTTTTCTAAGATTGTATTTTAGTCCTGCAAAAATTTGGCCTCTTTTGCTGTGTTAACTGTGCTACACACATTGACAACAGATACTGGCCAATTTTTTGAACAACTGGTGTGATAAACCAGTGGCCCCACAATACCACATATTGAAGTGGGGTGTTATCAATCTAAGTATACTTTCATAAGTGTATTTGTGTCCTGCAACAATATTGTCTCCTCTGCTGAGTTAAGTCTGGTACACACAGTGCCAAACTCACTGGCCAATTTTTTTAACAACTGGTGTGATAAACCACTGGCCCCCCAATACCACATATTGAAGTGGGGTGTTATCTGAGAATAATTTTACAAGTGTATTTGTGTCCTGCAACAATATTGCCTCTTTTGCTGTGTTAAGTCTGGTACACACAGTGCCAAACTCACTGGCCAATTTTTTGAACAACTTGTGTGTTAAACCACTGGCCCCCCAATACCACATATTGAAGTGGGGTGTTATAAATCTGAGTATACTTTCATAAGTGTATTTGTGTCCTGCAACAATATTGCCTCCTCTGCTGAGTTAAGTCTGGTACAAACAGTGCCAAACTCACTGGCCAATTTTTTGAACAACTGGTGTGATAGACCAGTGGCCCCCTAATAGCACATATCGAAGCGGGGTGCTATTTAACAGTATACTTTTCTAAGATTGTATTTTAGTCCTGCAAAAATGTGGCCTCTTTTGCTGTGTTAACTGTGCTACACACATTGACAACAGATACTGGCCAATTATTTGTAGAACTGGTGTGATAAACCTGTGAACCCCCAATACCACAGATTGAAGCGGGGTGTTATCTACACAGACACATGGTCTAGCAAACATGGGCAGGGAAGGTATATCACTTTTACTGCCCACTGGGTGAACCTTCTGACGGCCGTTAAACATGCAACCCGTGGCACCCGTGTAGATTTAGTTGTACCGCCACGGATTGCAAGCAGGCCTGCCTCTTTTTCTCCTCCTCCTCCATCCTCCCTCTCCTCCTCGCCTGACTCCTCCTCTTCCGCTGCTACCGTCTCTTCTCCTGTGCCGCCCAAGATCCCCAGAACCTATTCCACATGCCAGGTGAGACGTTGCCATGCTATGCTGTGTCTGTTGTGCCTGGAAGCCAAGAGCCACACTTGTCCTGCACTCCTTTCAGCTTTGTGTTCACAGGCAGATCAGTGGCTGACACTGCTGAATTTGTCAGTTGGTAAAGTGGTGTGCGACAACGGTGCCAATCTGCTGAGCGTGCTGAAACAGGGCAAAATAACACACGTGCAATGCATGGCACACGTCCTGAACTTGGTGGTGCAGCAATTCATTGCCAAATACCCTGGGGTCCAGAATGTATTGCGGCAGGCCAGGAAAATCTCTGGCCATTTACGAAGATCTTACACAGCCATGGCTCGCCTTGCTGAGATTCAGCGGCGACACGACCTGCCCCTCAGGCGTCTTATTTGTGACTGCCCGACGTGATGGAACTCAACATTTCATATGCTCGATAGGCTGCTCCAGCAGAGATGTGCAGTTAATGACTATCTGTTCAAACTCAGGGGCAGGACAGGTTCTGGGGAGCTTGGGTTTTTTTCACCTCGCCAGTGGCTGCTCATGCGGGACGCATGCAGAATTCTGCGGCCATTCGATGAGATCACCAAAACTGGTCAGTCACGGCCAGGGCGCCATAAGTGACATCATACCTTACGCCTTCTTTCTGCAGCGTGCATTTCCTTGTGTCATTGATCAAGCCGTCGAGGAGCAGGAAGATGAGGAAGTCGCAATGTTGGATGAATTCCCAGGGGGTGCTACTCCATCTGAGACAAATCAACAGCAGGAGTCTGAAGAGAAGTCAGAGGAGGAGGATGGTGCTGGGGGGGATGAGGAGGAGCAAGAAGAGCATGCTTTAAACCTTTCTGGGATCCCTGGTGTTATCCATGGATGGGGAGAGGAGAACGAGGACGACATTATCCTGGATGATGAGCTGGAAGCAGGCCACTATACCGCTTCCAGTTTAGTGGGAATGGGGGTCTACATGCTGCAGTGTTTTAAGGGGGACCCCCGTATAAAATGCATAAATGCCAAGGACCAGTAGTGGGTGGCAACATACTTAGACCCCTGGTACAAACACAAAATGGCGGAAATGTTACCACAATCACAGAGGGTGGTCAGAATGCAGCACTTCCAGGCCTTGCTGTGGGAAATGCTGCATTCTGCTTTTCCGTGCGCTGGTAGAGGAATTTCCAGTCACAGAGAGACAGTTGCAGGTAGCAATCCAACAGCGCCTACAAGAAGAGGGCGGTTGGAAGATGTCTTGGTCACTTCAGATATGAGATCCTTCTTTCAAAACCATCGACAGCTGTACTCCGGATCCAGCATGATGGAATGCCTAGACCGACAGGTGTCCGACTACATCGGGTTAATGGCCGATGTGGACGCTCTGAGGAGTGAAAGGACGTTCAGTGCAGCAGGGGGGATCGTGACCGATAAGCGCACTGGCCTAGCTCATGACAGTGTAGACTACCTCACATTTATAAAAATGAATGAGGCATGGATCAACACATGTGACCAGTAGACCAGGTTTCATCGAAATTCCTCCACCCACAACAAATCCTGTTCCTTGGCTTCGCTACATACAGCGGCATAACAGACATTTCATGTCCATTGAATGGCAAATTTTAGGGGACTTTCAGGGCCGACAATTATTTTTTCTGTGAATGCCTAATGTACCTCCAGCCACCAAATACTAAGTTCTTTGCTGTCAGTTCAAACCATGTGAGCTAATTTTTGGAGCCTATACAGGCCGACACTTACGGTTCTGTGTACTTTGAACGCCTACCGTACCTCTAGCCATCAAAAACTAAGTTTTCTGCTGTCAGTTAAAACAATGTGAGCTAATTTTTGGAGCCTATACAGGCCGACACTTATGGTTCTGTGTACTGTGAACACCTACAATACCTCTAGCCATCAAAAACTAACTTTTTTGCTGTCAGTTTAAACCATGTGAGCTAATTTTTGCAGCCAACACTGGCCGACACTGTGAATGCCTAATGTACCTTCAGCCATAGAATACAACGTTCTTAGCTGTCAGGTAAACGCATGTGGGCTAATTTTTGGGGCCTGGAATGGCCGACACTTACTTCCTTATCCTGTGAATGCCAAATTTTTCAGACTGAAAATTAAAAACAATGGGTCTGTAAAGGTTCCGCCAAATTGTGGAATGGATGCGGACCCATTTTACAGATGTGTGCATGGAGCCAATATGTACAATGTATTTACCGGCTGCTGTCAGTTCTGGCTGATTTCTGAAAAAAAAAAATATTTTTTTTCTGTAAAAAAAAAAAAAATTAGGGCAACTTTTTCAATTGCAATACTTCTGTCCATGTGCTGGGACTATTTGTGCACAGCTAGTATGTGTTTTGTGGCTGCAAATATGACCTAAAGGTTTTCAAAGTTCGCCTCCCATTAAAGTTTATGGGGCCAGCCGCGAACTCGCGGTTTGCGGACTTTTGAGAAAATTTGCGGCTGGCGTTCGCGAACTTCCCCGGCCGATGTTCGTCCATCACTATTGTTTATTCTATGTAAAGATCCCCCAGTTTTAAAACGGACATCCTAATTCCAACGCATTACCATGGATCCGACCAAATTACACATCTGGTAGATCATACCCATATATGCTAAAAATAAAAAGTCAGTCCACCTATAGAAAAAGTACAAAGTGATAGTTATCGGGACTCTATTTAGGGCAACTTGATATTAAATCCAGGCAAGCAAAGCATTTTTTTTTTGTCTAAAACTGAATTTTACACCAATAGAATTTTGTTACAACTACTGTTTAAAATTCTGAAGAATTGTTCTTTAGTGTATTTGATCTTGCATCATTAAATCAACTAATTTTGTTCAAAAGCCTTTAAAATTTCATCCAGACCAACTATTTGAATAGAATCCCAGGCCTATTAAAAAATGTCTTTTGTGCCTAACAAATGTGCATTATCATATCTATGATTTTTTTCCTAAACCAAAATGATATTTATGGTTAAAATTATGTTCCTTCAGATAAGAAACAAGAAAACATATTTCCATAATTCCATCCTGTTGGTTCATATGTTCTGATCTCTATGGTCAGAAATGATTGTCAATTGATCCCATTAACCATTAGAAAATCGAATATTCTGGAAAAAAAATGAAGGATATTCTCTCTTTCAATATCTCTTTTATTGTAATTTTCCAAAAAAATTATAATAGACATACACAAAAGAAACAAAAACAGCAAAATAACAACATAAAATGTTGCAATAAAATGATTGATCATAACATTTTACCTAAAAAAAAAAGGGGGGGGGAAGGGGGAGAAGAGGAAAGAAGGAAAGGACAGGGAGAGAAATGGGAAAGGGGAACCTTCCATCCAACTCAGTTTAACCATCAAACAATGGGGTTTCCATACATATATATATATATATATATATATATATATATATATATATACACATATATACATGCTCATTATTTTCGATCTATCGTCACTAGACGTCGATCTTATAATAAAAGAGAGACCTGTTCCCCATAGCCCATTCACATTTTACCTCATGATCAATAAATTCATTCCTACTAAGCAATCCTTACATTAACACACATACCTTATCTAATCCATTGTCACCATACATCTTAGATTGTTGGTGACAATGGATTAGATAAGGTATGTGTGTTAATGAAGGATATTCTATGCATGTGTGGCCAAGCTAATTAAACAAAAGACATATATTCTGTCAGTTGCCTTTAAATTGTAAAACTGTATGTACAAAATGATGCCCAATTCTACTAATCTGAACATTTGTTTCTTGTCACATGGTTTTCTGAACGACCTATATATATTTAATATATACACATGGAAAAAATTGCTTCAGCAATTTGGCTGATTGCCACTTACAGGCATAATTTTACTACTCCTAGGCATGATCAATAAATATTTTCCTCTTCTGGGTTTTCTGCACTTGGCACTACAGATTTTCATCATTCAGAAATGCTTATCTAAAATAATTTCTTTTTAAAAATATACCAAAAGAACATCATAAAAGATATATTTTATTGGCTAAAACATATCTGCTGTATGGGCTTTATAATTGTAGGAAAGCAGAGGAAGCCGATAAACTATTATTTAGCACAAGACGCTAGGTTTATAAAAGCTAGCTTTCTGGGGTTAGCACCTGCGCTTTATTCGATCTGATTTCTTCCCTCAATTCTAAAAGCAACACTTGCTTTATAAAGAAATAAAATTCCACTTTGTTTGTCAGCACTCTACATACTGTAAGATCCAACACATGTTCGTTTTTATGAACCTTTAATTATGAGATGCATGAAATGAAATTATCCAGTATTTACGTTAATGATTAAGCATATTGTGATCATTTTTAGAGATATAGGCTGGATTTTCATTTTTTCTGGATTGTAAAATTGACTTTTTTTAAGTATATTGAAGCACCAGCGATGTTGCATTAGATTCTATGCCAAGCTCAAAAAAGGTAGCTTTGCTTTATTCTCTATTTTTCATCTTTACATGAAAGCCCTAAAATACATGATTAAAGGGCTGCCATTCTATAGCTCTAACACAGAAAAGCTAAGTCTTATTAGTGAAGGACTGGGAAAATTGTATTTCTACAGGGAGGCAAATTATCCTCAAACAGACTAATTTGCACAAATTAGAATGCACATTTTATTTTATTAAAAAAAAAAAAAAAATATTCAGAAAGCTGCTTTAGCTTGTATAAAGCTTTTTACACCATAATTAGGTTTGCACACCAGTGATGGCATGAATTGGCATTTGACAGAAGGTCTGCTATATCTAAGAATATTACAGTAGAATACTGGTAAGAGTACCACTACCACATTAAAAGATACTCTTTGGGGACAGTTATCAATGCTGTTACACACTATGGCATTGTGATCTGAGATACGCTTACCTTAAAGTGGTTCTAAAGGTAGAAGGTTTTTTATCTTAATGCATTCCATGCATTAACCACTTCCCGCAAACCGACGTAGCCCTATGCCGGCTGCAAGAAGTGTACTGTGGTGATGCCTGCAGCTAGAGGCATCATCCTGGTACCATTTTTTAGAGCCCACAGTCGGCTTTCAGGTGGTAATGGCCGATGCCCCAGTGAGTGGGAGGGGACACCCCCCCTCCCGTCTTCCGCAGCTCCTCCGGCTGGTCGGAGTCCCGACCTAAGACGGATTCAGCTTCGATCAGGTCTCCGATGATGTAACCCAGAAGCAGCTTCCATGACGTCATGTCCGGGTTACTCAGTGACTAAAGGCCCTGAATTTAAAAAAGTGACAGTATTCAAAAATTAAGTTTTCTGAATTTTGAATACATTGAAGTGCAGTGGAGGGGTCTGGGGTCTTTTAGACCCTCGATCCCTCCATAAAGAGTACCTGTCACTGCCTATTGCTGTCACAAGGGATGTTTACATTGCTTGTAACAGCAATAAAAGTGATCAGTTTTTGAATTTTTTTTTAAAAACCTGTGCTTAAATAAAAAAAATTAAATAAAATAAATAGGGAAAAAAAAATTTAAAGCGCTCCAATCGCCGTAATCTCACGCACGAAAGAAAACCTATACAGAAGTCGCGCCCACAAATGAAAGCGCTGTTGAAACAACACATGTGAGGTATCGCCGCGATCGCTAGAGTGAGAGCAATAATTTATAAAAATAGGTACTCTGTAACTCTAAACTGGTAACTGTTAAAAAATGTTAAAGCGTTGCCTATGGAGATTTTATTTGACCGTAGTTTGTCGCCATTCCGCGGGTGTGTGAAATTTTAAACCATAACATAACATGTTAAGTATCTATTTACTCGGTGTGACATCGCCTTTCACAATATACAAAAAAATGGGCTAACTTTACTGTTTAGTTTTTTTTAAATGCAGTGAAATGTATTTTTTTTTAAAAATGGCGTTTGAAAGACCTCTGCGCAAATACCGCATGACAAAAAATATTGCAACAACTGCCATTTTATTCTCCAGAGTCTTTGCTAAAAAAATATACAGTATATATATATACTGTTTGGGGGTTTTAAGTAATTTTCTAGACAACATGTGTCAGAAATGGGCTCAATCCAGAAGTGGTTAAAGGAATTGTAAAGGCAGAAGGTTTTTCTATCTTAATGCATTCTTTGCATTAAGATAAAAACAACTTATGTGTGCAGCAGCCCCCCTCAGCCCCCCTAATGCTTTCCTGAGCCCGTCTTTATCCAACAATGTTGCAGGAGTTTTTCAGCTGGCCAGGTTTCCCCTCCTCATTGGCTAAGACAGCTGCGCTGCGCAATTAACTCCCGCAGTTGTCAATCAAAGTCAGTCAACTGATCAGGAAATAGAGGGGGGTGGGACCAGGTCGCGGCTCTGTGTCTGAATGGACACAGGGAGGTGTGACTCGACTGGGATGCACACACAGCGAGCAGCTCAACAGGAGGGAGGGGCCAGGAGCACCAAAGAGGGACCCAAAAAGAGGAGGATCCAGACCTCTCTGTGCAAAACCAACTGCACAGAACAGGTAAGTATAACATGTTTGAAAAGAACCTGAGACTTTACAATCACTTTAAGATAAAAAACATTCTGTGTGCAGCAGCCCCCCCCCCCCTCAGCCCTACTTGTGCTTACCTGAGCCCCATCTCAATCCAGCGATGTTGCACAAGCTTTTCGGTTGTCTGAGACACAGCAGTGGGCACCATTTGCTCCCACTGCTGTCAATCAAAGTCAATGAGCCAATGAGCACATAAGGGGGCAGGGCCGAGCCACAGCTCCGTGTCTGAATGGACACACAGAGCAGTGGTTCAGCTTGGGTGCCCCCATAGCAAGCTGCTTGCTAGGGGGGGCATTTGACAGAAGGAATGGGCCAGTCGTGCCGGCAAGGGACCCAAGAAGAGGAAGATCTGGGCTGCTCTGTGCAAAACCACTAGACAGAGCAGGTAAGTATAACATGTTTGTTATTTTTAAACAAAATAAAAAAGACTTTAATATCACTTTAAGATTGAACCTTGATTCATAAATAACACTCTCTACTGCTTCAAAGTTGTACCGCAGCAAAATAATACCATCCATGACCACTTCTTATTTTTACATGGGTATTCAAGTGGAACTATTGTCTTAAATAAAAAAAAACTGCAGACGATGCATACAATGTTCCTTTTGTAATAAAAAAGACCTACCTGTCTGCTGACAGTCTTCTGCAGAATGTAAGATAAGTTACGCATGCACACAGTGCCTGTGTGCAGAGATGACATCACTCATGCGCATGCACAGGAGTGACATCATCCCACACCGGTCAAGAAGGCAGTAAACTGACATCCGGAAGAAACCAGGGAAAAGATGCCATCGAAAGACCACACACAATGCTTGAAGTATTTGGGGACTTAAGTTTCATATAGTGAGAAACTGCCTTATTTACAGTGTGTGACAACTTGAGGGTTGTTTAGCTAAATAGTAATGCAAAAAATTAGTTTACTCCATGCCAGAAGTTTTCAGGGCTTTTTCTTTTTTTGAAAATTTCTGTTTATTAATTTTGCAAACAAACAAAAACAGACAGACACAACTCAATGCCACGCAGGGCAACACAGAAAAAACAAGCGACAACAGGTCACCCCCACCACCCCAGGCTCCACCCAGAAGGTCCATCATTCAAAAATAGAGCCCCTCAAGGGGGCAAGAAAACCCCTCAAGGCCGTCCCAGCACAGCAGCGGCAGATCTACAATGCAAAGATACAATCCAAGCAAGCGAACAGTAACCAGCAACCTCAGTTCCTAATTAAAGAGATAAGAAGCATTTGAAAAAGTAGAAACGTTAATTCAGCAATCGCAGGGTATTAGGCAAGTAACTTCAGCAGTAAGCAACACCCCCCCCCCAGCCACCCCAATCCAAAATAATGTATGATCTTTAAGACTGCTCAGCGGAGGTCGAGGCCAGAGAATCTATCCACAGCTCCATACTTTATCAAACTTACGAGGACATCCCCTGCTGAGATACGTAGCCTTATAGAGCGGAGTCACCTTATTAACCAGACCCTTCCAAAAGAGGATGGTGGGGGCCGACGGGCTCTTCCAGTGTAGGAGCAGGGCTTTATGGGCATAAAAGATAAGCAAGCTGACCAGCGTGCGGAGTGCCCTCGCGGGGGCCAAGCCGTCTACCAACCCCAGGAGACAGACCACAACAGAGTTAGGAACCGGAATCTTTACCACCTCCGCAATACAAGCCAGCATGGGCACCCAATAATCCCGGACCACCGGGCACCGCCAGAAGACATGGCTAAAATCTGCCGGAGAATGCAAGGATCGCCAGCACTTCCCAGAGGATGTCGGATAAATCCATGCCAGTCTCGCCGGCGTATAATAGATCCTATGTAGGAACTTAAAATGGATCAGACGGTCCCTTGCAGAGACCAAGTGAGTGAAAGGGGAACCCCACATATCATCCCAATCGTCGCCATCTAAGTCCGGTACCTCCTCCACCCATCGTTCCCTACACCTGCGCACTGCTAACGGAGCGGTAACAAATAGCTCCTTATACAACTCCGAGAGGGGCTTCCGCATATCCGCAGCCTGCACAACAGTCTCCAGTGCAGATGTTTTAATCTCCACATGGGAAGAACCAAACTGAGCCAGAAAGGCATGACGGAGCTGAAGATAGCGGAATAGGTATTGATTCGGTAGATTAAATTGTGCCTTCAGGGCATCAAAGGGGCAAAGTTCTCCACCGTTGGTAACATCCCCTAGCGTCTTGACCCCCCTAGAAGCCCAGAGAGCAGGATCAGGAATCGAGGCAAAATGGGGAAACTTAGGATTTCACCACAGAGGGGAGGCCGGGGACACACCAGTCAGTCGCTCCAGGCCCCATCAGCGCCCGCATATGTTCCCAGGCTTTGATGGTGGAGCGCATCGTACCCGTCAGAGGAAAGGTAGCCTTGGAGCCTCGATGTAAAAGAAGGCGAATGCTGTCATAGGAACCCAAAACATCCCCGCGAAGCAAGCGACGCGCAACCACTCCCTGCCCAGCCAGAAAATATTTGGAAAGGTCAGGTAAGGCAAGACCCCTTTGACCCCAGGGCTCCTGTAACACTTGAAGACCAATCCTAGGAGGGGAGCTACCCCAGATAAAAGAACCAATCAGGCCATGGACCCGACGGAAAAACGAGCGGGGGACCCATACCGGGGAGTTCCTGAGAAAATACAGAAAGACAGGGAGAAGTTTCATCTTCACTAGATTAATGCGCCCCAAAACCGATAAGGGCAGGTCTCTCCACACCTCTGCCTTGCGCTTAAAGACATCCAGCAGCGGCAGCAGATAAAGAGTAAGATAATCCGCCACCCTAGTTGACACACGGACTCCCAGGTAAGTGAACTCAGTAATCCATTTTAATGGCAAGGAATCATCAGCAGCAGCAAGAGCACCCGGATCAATTGGTAGCAGGGTAGATTTATCCCAATTAACCCTAAGGCCGGAGAACTTGGCAAAGGTATCTAAAATATTGAACACCGCATGCAAGGAGCTATTGGGGTCCTTCAAGAACAGCAGCCTATCATCCGCATAGAGTGCCAGACATTCCCTAATGGAGCCGACCTCCAACGAGGCCACCTCGGAAGACGCGCAGCGCTATGGCCAAGGGTTCTTTTATTAGGGAGAACAGGAAGGGCGACAGAGGACAACCCTGCCTGGTCCCCCGACCCACTGCAAAAAAAGGGGACAGGGATGACCCAATTATTAATGCCATACGAGGAGAGGAATACAAGAGGGAGATCCACTTACAGAACTTAGGACCAAACCCCATGCGCCGCAACACCAGCCCCATATACCCCCAGTCCACTGTATCAAAGGCCTTGGCTATGTCCAGTGACACCACCACTCTAGTGCCCGCAGTAGACACCTGCAAATGTATAAACAGGTGACGTAGGTTGATGTCCGTGGACTTACCCGGCATAAAGCCCGTCTGGTCAATATCCACCAAGGATGGCAAGACCACAGCCATTCTAGTAGCCAAGACCTTTGTGAAGATCTTAAGATCCACATTAAGCAGAGCAATAGGGCGGTATGAGGAGCAGAGGATGTGGTCCTTACCCGGCTTAGGAAGGAGAACCACATATGCCTCCAGCATGGAGCCCGGCAGAGCCCCCTCATCAAAACAGGCAGCATATAAGGCTTGAAGCAGGGGAGCTAGGGAGTCTGAGTACTGCCGATACCATTCCACTGGGAATCCATCCGGGCCCAGGGATTTACTGGGGGGGAAGGAAAGGATAGCCTTCTCTATTTCCTGCAGGGTGATATCATTATCCAACTAAGCACTATCATCACCCTCCAAGATCGGTACAGGCAGGTCAGACAGGAGGCGCTCCAGCTCCTCCAGGTCATAAGCAGGCAAGGTTGAATAGGTGTCCGCATAATAATCCATAAAGACCCAGGGTCCCTAACCAATTCCCCAGTACCAGACCTAATACAGGGGACACTTACCGAAGTCCTCTGATCTGCCACCAGATAAGCCAGCAGTTTACTATTTTTATCCCCCTTCTCAAAAAGTGACTCTGCTCTATGTTTTAAGTTGGCATGTGCAAATTCAGTATCCAGCAAGGCCAGGCGTCTCCTGGCCTCCTTACAGGGCCGCATAAGCAGCAGGCCCCGATGCAGCCGAGTAGTCCTCTTCCAACCTACGGACCTCCAACAGAACAGCCTCTCTAGCAGCATTAGCTTCTTTACGGGATGCCTTAATCGCTGAGATGTAGTGACCCCGCATGAAAGCCTTAAAAGCATCCCACAGGACAACCCCAGCCGTGGAGGAGGCATTGTCCTCCCTATATGCGGGCATATGGGGCTCAACCAGTTGCACCACCTTCTCCGTCTGCAGCCATCCGGGTGACAGGCGCCATGCACCCCCCCAGCCGCCATCCTCAAAGTCAGCAGCAGCTGATTATGAACAGACAGCCCTCCCGCTAAGTAGGTGGCATCCTGTACCAACGGAAGGCAAGACACATTGGCAAAGGCCAGATCGATCCTGGATGTCGTCCTGTGGACCCCGGAACAGCAGGAAAAGCCCCGTACCCTGGGATTTTTCCAGCGCCACAACTCAGTAAGTTGAGCCGCGGAAGCCCAGGACAACAATTTAGGGGAAGACGACCTCCACAGGTTAGAGGTGTCCAGTTCGCCATCCAGGATAGCATTAAAATCCCCCGCCAACAGAAGGGGAAGGTGCATATAAGGATCCAGGGTCACCAGAGGGTCCACGAGAAGCTAAGAGTGAAATGGCGGAGGCAGGTAGACACTCACCAGTACTATCCTTTGTTGATGCAAATCTAAAAGAACAATGGCATATCGTCCTCCAGGATCCATAATTACTTTCTGAACCGAACAGGGTGCACTCTTACCAAGCAAAATAGATACCCCACGTGCATATGTGGAATACATGGCATTAAAGATCCCTTGGATCCACGGCCGCTTCAAAGCGAGCACCCTGCCCCCATCCAAATGAGTCTCCTGGAGGAGGATAACATGAGGCTGAACAGTTTTAATATAATTAAATACCGCCGTTCATTTCACCTTATCATTGAGACCCCGTACATTCCAGGACATAATCTTAATTAACCCAGCCATAAAACAGCAGTGGGGTAGATAGAATGGGTGAGCCGGAAGACCAGGAACAGCCCAAGAACCGTCCCGATCTCCCAGCCCCACCCATGCAGCGAGCAAAAAAATACATGCATGTAATCTAAAAAATGACCACTAGATGGACCTGGAGCCTAGGAAAAAAACACCCCTGCTGTAATACCCAAAATCTAAAAAATAAAAAACAGAACATGGTATTCACCCTGATCCCAAAACCCAAAACAGTAATTAAAGGCATGACTGCAGTATAGAACAGCAGCCCGCAATACCCGCGTCCACAAAAGACAGCCCTAAAAGGAGGCCGTCAGTCCAAGTTCACCTCCAGCTAGGAGGAAAAGTACAACAACCCCCAAAAAAGAGGGGAAGAAAAATCAAGAATCAAAAATATATAAAAATAAAAGGAAAAAAAAAAAAACAGGTAAGGGCAAGTTCAACGACGTGTAGAAAACAGAGCTCCCATGTACTGAAGTCCACACCACGGCCCCAGGAAAAGAGGCAGAAGGGGCACAATGCAGGATCCAGGGCAACCCAGGTAAACCATGCCATAGCGGAGGGTGAAACAGAGAAAATGCCCCCCAGTAACAGTATAATTACCAAGGAAGTCACCAGGCAGGAGTAAGAGCCAGGGGGCACAACAGGACACCTCACAAAAGACCGTAGACCTCAATCTTCCAGAGAACAAGCACAGGGGGAAAGATCAAATAGATTCCAGCCAGTCCGCAGCCTCCCCCGCTGAATTGAAGAAAAGGACGGATCCCTTATAATCCACACGCAGGCGGCTCGGGTACATCATTCCATATTTCAGGCCTTTAGCCCGCAGGCCTTTGCGCACTTCAGTATAAGACCTGCGTTTCTTCTGCGTCTCAACTGAAAAATCAGGAAACAACATAATCTTGCTGTTCTCAAACTGCAACTCTTCCCTTTTCCTGGCTTCAGATAGAATAGATCTCTGTCACGAAAGTTCACAAAGCGGACCAGAAATGGACGTGGAGGAGCCCCCGGCAGGCGAGCTCCGGTGGGCACCCTGTGGGCCCTCTCCATCACATACGTAGGAGGGGGGGCAGGCAGGTTGAGCAGATCACAAAATAATTTTTCAGCAAACTGTGTAGGATTAGATCCCTCTGCCTTCTCCGGTAAGCCCACCACCCTGACATTGTTGCGGCATTGCCTATTTTCAGCATCCTCCATCTTATTCGCCATAGCATTCACCTTGCCCTGCATAGTAAGTTGCCATCTAGCAGTGCAATGAACTGATCAACCAGCATTCAGAAACCATTTCTGAATGCTGGTTGATCAGTTCATTGCACTGCTAGATGGTGTTGGCTGTCAGTTGAGGGTCATGGAAATTGTCAACTTGATTGATTTGAGTTTCCTGACAAAGGCAGAACAGTGGATACCTGCTCTGTGGAACCTGCTCCTTCCATTGCTGGAATCTCACCATTGCAAAGCGGACCAGCTTCCAGGCTTCCTCGTGGAATTCCCTGTTTTATAGCAGTCCATGCTCAAGTCTCCCTGATTTCTGGTAAGCACCCATCTTTACCATAAAGTGTCATCATACCAACGACATAGAAAGTCCATTACTTGGAAGCTTTCCGTAAAGGTTTTCTGCGGTAAGGGGCCACCTTGACAAATATCAAGGATCCTATTTGGGAACACGATCACCTTTATAGATAGAAGTTCCTACTATCCCTATTAATATTGTTTACTTATTTTATGTTATTGACACTGCAAAATGAAAAAAAAATGCTCCACTTTATGTGGGGAATGTTCTGGTAAGCACCAGTTTCAAGTTAGCATGAATTTTTGGAACATCTAACTCAGGTGTAGGCAACCTTTGAGAGGCGGAGATTTGCCTAAAAAGCATGAAAGAGATTAACAGTCACCAGGGTTCAGTGCCCCTATTTTTTTTTTCTAAGAAATTACCTAGCAAGGTTTAAGTAAATAGTAAGGAAAACACATAAAAATATAATAAAACAAATGTCACTGTAAAAATATAAACTACCTAAAAGTCGATGGTGTTAGTAGGGCAGTGGATGGTGTCAGTAGGGCAGTGAATGGTGTCAGTAGGGCAGTGAACAGTGTCAGAAGGGCAGTGAACAGTGTCAGAAGGGCAGTGGATGGTGTCAGTAGGGCAGTGAACAGTGTCAGTAGGGCAGTGAACAGTGTCAGAAGGGCAGTGGATGGTGTCAGTAGGGCAGTGAACAGTGTCAGTAGGGCAGTGGATGGTGTCAGTAGGGAAGTAAACAGTTTCAGTAGGGCAGTGGATGGTGTCAGCAGGGCAGTGAACAATTTCAGTAGGGCAGTGGATGGTGTCAGTTGGGCAGTGAACAGTGTCAGTGTCAGAAGTGGCAGTGGATGGTGACTGTAGTTTTTTTATTATTTTTTTTTATTATTTTTTGTTTTTATTTATTTTTATTATTTTTTTACAATATTTTTAGGGTCTAAACCAGGGGAATCTGGGCCACACAGGATAATTAGGGTGTGCCCAGGCACACCTGGCACCCTCTGTGTGCACGCCTCTGAGTAGGGCAGTGGATGGTGTCAGTAGGGCAGTGGATGGTGTCAGCAGGGCAGTGAACAGTGTCAGTAGGGCAGTGGATGGTGTCAGTAGGGCAGTGAACAGTGTCAGAAGGGCAGTGGATGGTGTCAGTAGGGCAGTGAACAGTGTCAGAAGGGCAGTGGATGGTGTCAGCAGGGAAGTGAACAGTGTCATAAGGGCAGTGGATGGTGTCAGTAGGGCAGTGAACAGTGTCAGTAGGGCAGTGTATGGTGTCAGTAGAGTAGTGGACGCTGTCAATAGTTTTTTATTTTTTATTTTTTTTTACCAACATTATTTTTATTTTATACAACTTTTGGAAGCCCCATTGGGAGCCTTGGTGATATCAGGGGGCCTGATAAGACATAAGACCCCTGATGTCTCATATTTGAGATAAGGGACCAAGGATAGAGATTCCCCAGTCCCTTTCTCGGCAGCCTCAGCTACTCTGGACAGTAAATGAATGAAAACTGCTCTGTGCTCTGTTCATTCCCAAACTGAAACCTAGTAAACAGAGTACTGATCACTCACTGTGTTCATTCAGAAAAGGAAGTGATATTTACCGGTCCCTTGCCCCACTCTCCATCTTGAAAGGATGCCCCACAGTAGCTGGTGGGAGAGTAGAGGATAGAAGTCGGTAGTGCTGCAGAGGGGAACAGGGGAGCACATAGGAGGGCCGGGCAACAGAAGAAAGAGCAACCTAGAGAGAAGGGAATGTAGGGGCAGCATTTAGTGGAACCGATTGGCTGTATTTTTCTCCCTGCAACAACCGAATGCCAATGGTAGGGAAACAAGAAGGGGGCATTCAGTTGCTGCAGGAAGAAAAAAACAGCAGATCAGTTCCACTAAATGCTGCCCTTGCCTCCCCTTTTTCGCCAGCTTCCGCGGTCAGCAATCAAGGAACATTATCTAAATGCTCTAAAATAAATATATATGTGTTACATGCATTGCTTATTTTGAAAATAACTTAACATGTTTGTAAACCCTTACATATACTCAGTGAAATGACTGGCCTCAGGTGATACACAGTGATGAAACAAATCCACAATTTACAAAGCTTGTCTGAGCAAAAAAAGGGGTGGAGAGGTGAAGTTACACTCTGCAGAGCTCAGTCAGGAGACCTCTGATTGCTGATTGTAGGGAAGGAATAAGCCCCCCTTCACAGCACAAAGGAACAGAGCTGAGGCTGTCAAACAGCTAGAACTCCCTCCCCTGCAACCTTTTTCCTCTTGCTGTCAAGAAAGCGTATCAAAATTGATTCATACCAATACAGAGGAATGAAGCAGCAGACAGAAATGACACTTAATGCACTTAACTCAGACAAGTATACACTATAAAGGGATATGCTTTGTTCGTATTTCATGTTTGAGATTTACAACCACGTTTCATATACCCAGTTAAGTGTCAAGCCTCAGGTGATAAACAGAAATGAAACAAATCCTCCTACACACGTTGTACCTGTTTATCTGAAGCCTTCTATCCTCTAACGTGCTCCTAAACACACATTTTACACAGCAGCTCTCAGCAGCAGAAAGCAGGGGGCAGGGATTTGATGTCACACACATTGCAGAGCTAGAACACACAGCTCCATGAAATCTGATAGCTGATTGGAGGGAAGGGACACACCCCCCCCCCATTTCACTTTGTGGCCAACTAATCACATTTGAATCTCATCTGACCATAAAACCTTTTTTTCATGTGGGCCCAGAATCTTGAAGGTGCATTTAAAGTGGTTAGATTAGACTAAAATTGAATTATTTGGCCTCAACACCAAGCGATATGTCTGGCAGAAATCCAATACAGCTCATCATCCAAATAACACCATTCCTACAGTAAAGCATGGAGGTGGTAATATCCTGTTATGGGGGGGGGGTTCTCTGCAGCAGGGACTGGAACACTTGTCAGGATACAAGGAAAAATGGGTGTGGCAAAATGCCATCAAAATCTTGAGAAAAATGTGCTGCCCTCTGCCAGAAAGTTGTCAATGGAAATAAAGGTTTACCTTTTAACATGACAATGACCAAAAGCACATAACAAAAATGACAACACAGTGGTTGAATAAAAAAAAGGGGAATGCTCTAGCATGACCTAGTCAGAGCCAGAACTTAAACCCCATTGGAAATCTGTGAAATTACTTGAAGACTGCAGTTCACACGTGGTCACTATCAAATTTAACTGAACTTGAGCAGTTCTGCAAAGAAGAGTGGACACATTTTGCAAAGTCTAGATGTGCAAAGTTAGTAGAAACATATCCCAACAGACTATAGGCTGTAATTAAAGCAAAATGTGGTCCAACAAAATACTGTCATAAGGTGGGGGGGGGGGGGGTTTGGGGGGTGATCCTTTTTCCAACTCAGTGATTCTGTTTTTTAAATTTTTAATTTTTTTTCTGACATGTCGGTGTTATATCTTTCACTTGGATGTTATAGGTTGAACTAGTAAATACAGCTGGATAAAACAAAAATGGTGTCTGTCTTAATTTAAGGCTGCAAAGCAACAAAATGTGATTTTTGTAACGGGGGTGAATTTTTTCTATACCCACTTTATATCTGAAAATCAATGTACTGATGGCCTATCTAAATTTTTGGAAAGTAGACAGTCCAAGGTATTTAGTAAGAGGCATGGCAAGTTTTTTGAAGTTGTAATTTGTTGTCACAATTTTTTTGAATATTAACACATAAAAAAAAATTGTTTTTTTCACAGAATTCCAGAACCTCATTGAAATCAATGGGACCCGAACTTCAGTAATCAAAAAATACAATTTTGAAGCCCTAAAACCCAATAAATGCCCCTAAAAAGTGCGTAGGGTTCTGGGTCATGCCCCAGGGACTATTAATCACACAAAAAAAAGTTCTTAAAAATTGTCATTTTTGATAGAGAGCCAATTATTGAAAAAATTATTGAAAAAGAAAATGCGATTTCTTTGGATTTAGTGTCTGGTGTGTCTAAAAAGTGTACCTGTGAAGTTTCAGCTCTGTAGCATGTCCAGAACCAGAAAAAAAGATAATTTTTCTTAGAATTTTTATTAGCGCATGGATGGGGTTCCGCTACTTTTACACCTGGGCGTTTTTGTTTCAGGCGTTTATTGGGCATCTTTTGGGCGTCTTTGGAGGCAGGCATGACATCTGAACTTCTGTATAGGGGTATATATACACACACACACATATATGTATATATACACATACACACATATAGGTGTGATAGGAGCGGAACCCCATCCCTGCAAATAATTTCATTAGCGCAGGGATGGGGTTCCGCTACTTTCACACCTATATGTGTGTATGTTTATATATACATATATGTGTGTGTGTATATATACCCCTACACAGAAGTTCAGATGTCATGCCTGCCTCCAAAGACGTCCACAAAAAAGCCCAATAAACGCCTGAAACAAAAACGGCCAGGTGTGAAAGGAGCGGAGCCCCATCCCTGCGCTACTGCAATTCTAAGACAAATTATCTTTTTTTCTGGCGGTCACCCTGACATGGAAGAGTTTGGTCACCCTGGCATAGCAGTCAGAGTCAGTTCACCCTACACTACACTACGGTCACCCTGACACTTAACACTTTCCCTACAGAAACTAGACTATTGAATCTAACTATAGTGGTATATAGTACCCTAACTACACTAGATATCCCTTTCCTCACACTAATAATTGCTAAATGACTCTTTTGCAGCAGGAGTAACTGAACTGCTTCCACTCTCTTCCACAGCCCCCGTATTACAGTGCTAGAGATTTGGCGCGGCTATGTTATATACTGGGGGGCGTATTCACTACTGATTGGCCTCTGGACCCCCTAGTCACTCCAATCACATTCCTAGCATCCTCCTGCCCCCTCAATTGGCTTTTACTGATGTTTCTGGTCCAATCACAGGCTTTTAAAGCCCAGTTCCTGTCCCATTGCATTTTGGGCGGGTCTGGTTGGCGAATTCCGAACTTTTTCCGCAAATAGTTCGGAATTCGGCCGAATTTCGAACAGTCAATGTTCGGGTCGAACCGATGGTCGACCCGAACCGATCGATCATCCCTACTGATTACATTGAGGGACACTATTTATATATTTTTTTTTTAAATGAAATAAATAACTTTTCAGTGGTATTGCGTATTTATTTTATTATTATTGTTTTACTATTTTATTTATTTACTATTTTTGTTTTTTGTAAATGAGTTCAAGGGTACTTTGTACCTCATGGTCATGAACGAGGGGAGGTGCTTATTGTACATTGGGCTTTCAGATTCCGATAGTTAGCCCCTTGCAAAACCCCAAATCCTATTCAGGGGGAAGGATGAGGGGATGAGACCCTTGCCCCCATCATGGGGACAATGTGCTATACATTGCGCTTCCAAATGCTGATAGTTAGCCCCTTGCAAACCCTCAAATACAATTCAGGGGGCAGGATGAGGGGATGAGACCCTTGCCCCCATCTTGGGGACAATGTGCTTTTCAAGGGGGTAGGCTTTGCAGCTTCCCCTAATCTCATTACTTTGGTTTACTTTTGATATCCAAGGACTATATATCCCATGGTACATTCTTGCCTGCAAGCAGTGATTCCAGTACTTACTCTACCTCCTGAGACTCCTCCTCTCAGCACCTCTGTGGTTCAGAAGGCAGGCTCTGGGAAATGTGAGACACAAGAAGTGCATATTTACCAGACATAGTTAATATGTGTCACAGAATTGAAGGAGATAAATGTGTAGGATCCTTCAAAAAGTACATTTTCAAACTTCAAAATTGTCCAAATTAATAGAGGTATTCGAGAAAAAAATGAAATGCAACATGAAAATGAATATATGATTTTATGCTTTGACCACAGATGCGTTTTAATTATTTTTTCATATGCTGTGTGAATAGAAACACATAACAAACCTATAGTGGGGGGTTCTCAAATGTGGTTGCAAAGTTAGAAATACACTTTAAAGAAAAGATTTTCCTTTATTGTTTAAATCTCTAGTTAACATTATTTTTTACCACATCTGTTCTTCACAAACAATAAATCTTCTAGACTATAACAATCCAGTCTGTAAGACATTGTATTTGGGTGTTCACTTGTTTCATCCTGCTGCGTTCTACTGAAAGATGCGGCGGTGAGAAATTCTTGGAAGCAAAGAATTTTTTCATCTTAATTAATGTACATTTAGGCATACTTTTTTTCCAAGGGGAATGCAATCATTATTCAAAGACTTGCATGGAGTACATTTATATAAAGAAAAGTTTAATGAAGACACTGTATGCCATGTATCGACTCCCATCTCCGTGAAAAATGAGATGCTCAGAACCTTCTGTATAAAAATTGATTGTGCAGACAAGATGCGTCTTTTAGTTCATTGTAATTGCAATTTTAATTTTGCACTTTTAATTGGAGGATTGCTATAATAACCTGACAAGTTATCAAAGTGTGCTGGCTTTATTAGGTGGATGTTTTCAAAAAATGTATTTAATAGGGCTTACTTACAAAAACTAGCACAGAAAAGCAATTATGTCAAATTTCTTTTTGTAGCCTCAATTTTGAGATTGACAGCTGAAATCTGATTGATTGCCAACGTTTACCCTGCTTTTTTTTTCTATAAACAATACCTTTCACATTGAGAACTCTGCAGGATCTTAAGTGTGAGAACTAGAAAATGTAATATATGATACTGCAAAAATCTTTATCTATCTCAGTCAGTCACATGCTCTGTCAGAGCTGCGGAAATAGCTGATAGGATGTTCTAATGTTGTACATAGGGTAATTAATTATCTTCTTTCTGGAAACATTTGGGCTAATGAATAATAATGTTATAGTGTATTTATTATTTACTCACCATTAATACACTAAAGCAGGGTTTCTCAACAAGGGTTCTGTGGAACCCTAAGGTTCCTCTTGAGTTGCTAGGGGTTCCTTGAGCAATGGGCAATTTCTGCCTCTCATATAAGTTTCCAATGACACCATCGTTCCTTTTAGCTATCTGTAAGGGGGTCATTCTTCCCAATGATGAGGTTGCTAGGGGTTCCTTGAGCAATGGGCAATTTCTGCGTCTCATATAAGTTTCCAATAACACCATAGTTCCTTTTAGCTACGTATCTGTAAGGGGGTAATTCTTTCCAATGATGACAAGAGTAAGGAGCATTCTTCCCACTGATTGCCACACTAATGTGTCATGAGTTGTAGATTTTTAATTTTTAGCAGGGGTTCCCCAAGACCAGAAAATTATTTCAAGGGTTCCTCTGTGTTGAAAATATTGGGAAAGGCTGCCCTAAAGCAAACCTGGGCCTTAACTGTGCAGGACAAAGAAATAAGTTACTTCAATTGCAGCCTCACCAACAGCACATATACATTTTTCCTTTGCGTCCCCACTTGACTTGACTCCGGGAGTGGCATCAAATATTGCATTCTTCTGGGTATGGAGAGCTTGTCACTCACTCTCTACCAGATGATAGTGATGTCATAAAGGTGAGCCTACTGCTTTTCCTGCATTAGCAACGTTTAAAGCGGAGTTCCGGGCACAGAAAACATTTTTCAATAAGCATACCCCCGGGGCAGTCAGGGCTAGTACATTCCACAATGGGTAGCCTCTGATCTGTCCCGGTTCGCACTTACCTGCAAGAAGAAATACTCACTTATAAAATTTCTTCTCCAGCGTTGCCATCTCTCTTGTGGGCAGCTGAAGCCGGCGCGATCCTCTTCTGCGTCCTCTTTCGCATCTTCTTCTCCCAGAATGCGCCTGCACCGGCCCCGCTCGTCACTTCCGGTGCGGCGCTGCATTCCTCCACAACTTCTGGGCATGCCCAGAAGCTGTTTAGCATGGAATGCGGCGTCGCCCCGGAAGTGACGAGCGGGGCCGGTGCCGTCGCATTGATTCCTGGGAGCGATGACGTTCAGCTCCCAGGAATCATTGCAAGCCAGGAAGTGACGGCGGAGCCGTGGCGCAGAGGGAGGAAGTGAACAATAGGTGAGTATATTCTATCTACAATTACAAGGTGAGTAAAAAAAAAAAAAAAAAAAAACTAACTATCCAATTCCTTTTCAGGTGAAGGAGAACGGATGGGCACAAAAAAAAAAGGTCTATTTTTGTGCCCGGAACTCCGCTTTAAGTTCATTATAAAGTGAACCTATAAAAGGATAGAATGTTTATCTAGGTTTAATATGATGTAAAAAAGATTTGAAAGAATGTTTAGTATATAAAATATGCCCATTAATATACTTTTCATTGTTTTAATGTTGAAATTATTTTTGTTAGTTCCTTTAAACCAGATCTTTCTGTCTCTACCTGATGACTCTAGTGTTCTCTAGTGTGCCATCTCTGTGACTGATATCATACCTAAAATGAATGACAAAAGGTGACAGATGGAATGTACTTCAGGTTTTAAAGTTTTAGATCCTGGCACCCATAAAACGTTACTGTTCTTCTCACAGTGTAATAGAGAGATGGAAGCTTTTATGTGCCAGCACGATGCTCTATGAGTTTATATTTTAACCTCTTTTGTAACATAGGGCAGGCCGGTTGTTACAAGCCAAATGAAATGAAAGGTTAGTGGCCTGCTGTGAACCAAAATTGTATGGAACATTTAAAAGCAGTAAAATCTTCAAAGGGGAAATGTTATACCTATTAACTTTAAAAAAAGTGAATAGATTACAATGAAAAGATAACAGCATGTAATGTTAAAATAATTTAGGTTAAACAATATTTGTAAACAAATAGAAAAGCCCTATAGAACTCACAAGAGTATATATTAGTATTGCTCTTCTACTTTTAACAAGTGTTATATATTTTAAAACCATAGAGAAAATACATGCTACAAATAGCACTAGTAATGTGATAGTTGTCTTCCTAAATTACCATAAAACATAACATGAACCACTATACTTTGTAAATATCATTTCTGAAAAAGGGGTTACGGCCAGCACACAACTAGTCAAATTTTTCTTTCGGACTTAAAGAGGTTTTAAACCCGATTTTTTTTTTTCTCACCCTGAAAGAGAAACACATAATGAGCTAGTATGCATCGCATACTAGCTCATTATGAAATACTTACCTTAGAACGAGCCCCCGCTGTGCCGCCCGCTTATCTCTATGACGGGCGACATGTTCAGTCGCCCGTCTTCCGGGATCGCGGCATCCGGCCATCTGATTGTCCGGAGCCGCGGTGACGTCACTCCCGCACATGCGCTCGGGAGCCGACGGTCACACCAGCGCCGTTCCTTCAGAGCGCATGCGCCAGTGATGTCACTGGCTGCATGTAAGGTAAATATCTCCTAAACGATACATGTTTAGGAGATATTTACAGTAGCCTTATCATAAGCTTACCTATAGGTACAACTTGCAGAGGAGGGTTTACTTCCTCTTTAAGAAACAGTTAAACAAAATACAAATTTTCTAGTCCAGTTTTATCAACCCAGTATACAGATTATATATACTGTAAAAGTCATATAATGTTTTTGCTATGAGGCCTTTACATGTACAAATACCTCCTTCAAAATTATTTTTTCATTGCCAAAGATATGTAGCTGAATACATATTGGCCTAAATTGATGAAGAAATTTGATTTTTTAAATTTTTATTTTTGGGTATATTTTATAGCAGAAAGTAAAAAATAGTGTTTTTTTTTTTTTTTCAAAATTGTGGTTCTTTTTTTTAGCGCAAAAAATAAAAACCACAGAGATGATCAAATACCACCAAAAAAAGCTCTATCTGTGAGTGAAAAAAAGACATCAATTTTATTTGGATACAGTGACGCACAACTGCGCAAATATCAGTTAAACAATGCAGTGCCATATTGCAAAAAATGGCCTGGCAGGGAAGGGGGTAAACCTTCCAGAGCTGAAGTGATAAATTAGATAACCCGAGCTTGGAAAATTTAAATTCCTTGTGAATGTAGAAAGATCATTATATCAGATAAAGAGAAAGCAAGCACTTCATATACAATTTTTTTTAATGGTGAGATCAGGAAGCAAGAGCAGTGTTGCCACAAAAGGGACAACATGGGGTGGTGACACAAGGTAGGTAAGTGTCAGATCAGTTTGGTGTTTAGAGATGGAGTGAATAGGACAAGTAGTGGGGCGTTTTTTTCCTTAATGCAGAAAATGCATGCAGATAAAGTGGTAGTAAACTCCCCTTGTTGTCTCGTACCTACAGATAAGCACCGTTTGGGAGATATTTACATGTGTACTGGCATCAGCACATACCAGCAATTGATAGAGCTGTGCCACGGCCGTGACTCCCGAGCGCCTGTGTGGGAGTGACAAATTATCGCAGCTTGGCCATGCAAACTAAAAGAAGACTGTGTGAAAATGGATTCCTGGTGACGGCACGCCACTGGAGGGATCAGTTTTTAGGTAAGTCGGGAATGTTGTTGCATATTAGCACATTGTGACATGAGCCTGCTGGGGAAAATTTTGTTTAAAACTGTTTATTACCACTTTAAGGTAACAAAAATAGACTTTCTTATCTTATATTTCCATGGGGCCACTATTGGCAGTGACCCTGCAGGATACTTTTTTAGGTACATATGCATGATAGGTTAATAAACAGAAGATCAAGATCAAAATATCTGTTTAAAAAATGCAATTATTTTCCATTGCTGTAGTATATGTCCAGTCTAAGTGAACCAGTTTAGCATTCATCTGTCTTCTTCTCTGATATAAGCGGTCTCTGACTCAATAATAACTTACTGGACATTAATCCCTCTTAGAAGATGATCTGTTAAAATCATCAAACAAAACTATAGCTTTAGTCTACATTCCCTTGACAGTAGAGGTCTCTGTCAAGCATAAGTAATCAACATGTAAGGTGTTCAATATCATCATTAAAAACTCAAATACCTAGGCAAGTTTCCTTTCCTTCACATAAGACTGGCTGTAGATTTCTAACAACATCAAACACTTCATTTAAGTCATGTTAGTTTCAGGGGCAAGAGGTTCTGTCTTGTAATAAACCTATATACTATGACATAAAGCTGTTAAAATGGCTTGATCACATTCTTTTCACTTTCATCTACATTAACACTTCAGAACACAAAGCAGCCAGACAGTTCCACAATTTGGTCATTTTGTTATCAGAGAGGCTTGCTGGCCTTTGAATGATATAACATATAAAACGAAGCAGTGCAATTATTGCAAAAAAACACATTATATTTAGGCAAATCAAAATGGTCATAACCACATATAAAGTGCCTATATTAACTCAAGGAACTAAAAATTGCTCATTAAAGCGGAGTTCCACCCTAAAAAAATTTTTTTAGCTAAAAATACCCCCGGGACAGTCAGGGCTAGTGCATTATAGCAACGATAGCCTCTGAACTTTCCCCTATTTCACTTACCTTTTAGAAGAAATACTTACCTTGAAAATGTCTTGTCCAGCGCTGCCATCTCAGGTGTGGGCAGCTGAAGCTGGAGCATCGTCTTTGGTGTCCTCTTCGGTGACGTCGGAGTACCCAGAATGCCCTGCTCATCCCTTCCGGTGCAGGCGTGTCATCCCTTCACAGCTTCTGGCATGCCCAGAAGCTGTTCAGCAGGGAATGACGCACCTGCACTGGAAGAGACGAGCAGGGCCGATGCAGGCGCATTGACTCCTGGGATCGATGACGTTCATCTCCCGGGAGTCAATGCAAGGAGGAAGTGATGGCGTGGGCCGTGGCCGCAGAGGGAGGAAGAGGAAGGAAGGTAAGAACATTTTTATTAAAAAGAAGGTAATTGAAACAAAAAAAAATTAAATTATCCAATTCTTTTTCAGGTAAATTAAAGCAAGCAGATGGTGAAAAAAAATTTCGGGGTGGAATTCCGCTTTAAAGTGTGTCCAAAGTCAAACATTTTTTTTAGTTTTGGATAGAGCAGTGAGGGATTAAAACCACTGTCAGGTTTTCATTGCTCATTTACACGGAAAGCCAGCACACAGCACAGCTGAACCACAAAAGTTCAATTTATTGGGGTTCCATTTGAAAGTTCACAATTGTAAAGTATAGATAGAGGTTACATATTTATAGAGAATATACCTTGGGATTTTTAAGGTGCCACATAACACAAAAGTGTAGAAGATAAAATTACAACTTTTATTAGTAAATACAATATAAAATTATATTTAAACAACTATATTTAGTTGTATTTAAAAACAACCATCAAGAATAGGTGTCTATATGATCTCATTCATGTAGTTACTTTATCTCAACATGTTTTTCCAATTAATGGCTTCTTCAGGAGATAAATGAGTACTACATACTGAACATCTGCAATTAGAAAATCAAAAAAAACACAGCATATAAGTTACACCACAAAATGTTTAAAAAAATGTATATGCCATATAAATGTACATACTAAAGAGGTTTGTGTCATACACTAACAAAACCTAAACATGAATCTAATGGAGGGCATCTCACCGGAAGATTCAACTTGATGCATGTAAACCAGAGGCCCCGGATGATTTAGTCAAGAGTGCTTCCCAATGTTACCCACAGGAAGATCAAGTGACCAAAGCAGGGGCACATAAATCTCAGACAGTTCCCTTTCTGTTGAGTTATATAAGGACACTATTATGGCCCAGTACATACAAGTGCAGAGATCTCCCTGCATCAACATCAGCAAAAATCAATGCCAAACACAGAGACAAAATAAGCAAACCATTTGGAGGGGTGTTCTAAATATTTGTGTAAAATAATTATTAGGGAAGCTTGTATTGTCCACAGCAAGGTGCCGTCTTGTGCACCTCTATTTATACCGCTCTCACCTCGCCAGAGTCTGACATCACTGGTGAGACGTGGGCGCATAATTACATCACTGTGCATGCGCAGCTCCGCAACCCAGAAATGACATCAGACACATGCACCTCAAGACGCTGCCATTTTAAATACCCAAGTTCAGCCAAAGGAAACAATAGGATCACCAGAGACCAATTGCCCCTAGTGTCAAACCAGGGGCAATACACGCAAAATTTTCAATGGCCAGGACCAAATTATATTAAAGTGTTTTTAATCTCGATATTTATTAAATACTTTGCAAAATTACGCTATTGGGTTCCTCGCCTTTCTTCTTTCTTCTCATTGTTTGCATTTACCTACCCAATTTGATGGAAAATATTAAAAGGCACTGTACACACCCTGATGGTGAGATAAATTCATACCGGGAATGCAGCAGACCTACACAAAGCCAGCCACGTCCATCAGGTGCCACCAATTAGCTGCAACTCAAGGTCAACAGACTCAAGCCCAGCGAACCCACTGGTGGCACCCTGGGAGCCTGCATGGTCACACACTTGCCTCAAGGAGGGAAACAATGTTTTTTTTTTTTTCAAATATAATTTTATTAAATCATTTCTTGTTTTATATAACATACAAAGACAAAAAGTAAAACAAATTCCCAAAACATAGACACAATGGCAACAGTACATCATCATAAGTAATTCTCAACTATATCTCAGGATGATATTTCAAGCCTTCATATATTAGCCCAACTGACACCTAATCCTGATGCTATTGCCCAGTCTATTATACCTCCCCCCCCCCCAACAAAAGAAAAAAAACAAAAAAAGGAAAACAAAGGAACACAATTACCAAACGAACACTTCCTCCTCCCAATCCCCTCCCCCCCGAAGATGAGCGACGCAATCCCCCCCCCCCTCCTCCAGTCCTCTGTCGGCCCCTCTCAGCTAGCAAGAAGTTGTTTGCCTTCCTCTGACGACATAAACATGATCCATTTATCCCAGATACTATTATATTTTTCCTGCTTATGTTGTGAGGACCAGATCAAGTCTTCCATTCTACTAATATTTTCTACCTTCCGTACCCAGTCTGAGATTGACGGCGCTCGTGTTTTTTTCCACAATAAAGGGATACATGCCTTTGCAGCGTCTAATAGGAAGGGTATTATTGATCTCTCATATTTTCCAATTGGAATTTCCGAAAGATGAAATAAGAAAAAGGCCGGATCCTCCTCAATCTTATAGTCTGTAAAAGTTTGGGTCAAGGCCTTTACCCCTGACCAAAAAGGCCTTATTACTTCACATGACCAGAAGATATGTAAAATTGTGCCCTTCTCCTTCTTACATCTCCAACATTTATCTGTCTCTTGTGGGTACCATTTATGTACTTTATCCAGTGTGTTGTACCACCTGGTAAGTATCTTGAAATTTGTTTCTTGAGATTTAACACATCTTGCAGGTTTAAAAGTGAATCTGAAAATCCTTTTTATCTGTTCCTGAGAGAACTCTTGGTTTAGCTCACTTCTCCATTTCTCTACCCATGGCCAACTCATCCATTCTTTTGGTATAATTAATAATTTATATGAGGTTGATAAGGTACGTGAAATATTCTCTCGTTTTTTACATAGTCTCTCAAACTCCGTCAGTGGTCTATCAAATCGATTGGATTCGGTATTGATAATAGAAAATGGTGTAACTGATTAGCCTGCCAGAAAGGTAGGCCAAATGGTCCCCCCTCCTCTTTTAATTTTGCAATCGAAGGCCACTTTTTCTCTATCAAAAAAGCCGATGCTTGTTCCTGCCCTTTTTCTTTAAATTTTGTATACTCTTTCCCCTCCATGCCCGGGATAAATTTGGGATTTCCCATTATTGGAAATAAGGGTGAATCCAAGGTTGTTAATTTTTGTTGGATACCCTGATAGTGACTTATACGCAACGTATTACCTATTATTGGATGAGATTTCAAATTTCCAGGTAGGCTTGGGTAACACCAGAGTGCCCTCTTTAGATTCACCGTAGTTTGCGCCTGTTCAATTTGCGTCCAAAGTTTTGTCTTGGATTGGTGCCACCAATCCAATACTCTACTTAGATGTATACCATGATAATACTTACGTACGTCTGGTAGTGCTAGGCCCCCGTACTGTTTTGGCATTGTCAAGATACTACGGGCTAAACGAGGCTTTTTACCTGCCCATATATATTTAATAAATAATGCATGTACACTCTTAAAAAAGTTATTCGGTATTTTTACCGGTAATGCTCTCATAAGGTATAGATATTTAGGAAGGATATTCATTTTTAATAGGTTACATCTCCCAAACCAGGATTGCAGACCTCCTTGCCACTGTCCTAACATCTTCCTCGTCTCTGCTAATAGTGGCGGGAAATTCAATTCAAAGACCTTCGATAGATTTGTGGGCACATACGTCCCCAGATATCTCACTGCCGAATCCTTCCATTTAAATTTAAAACTAACTTTTAATATAGATAGCTTCAACTTTGGAATACCCACCCCCATTGCCTCCGATTTCCCATAATTTATTTTAAAATTGGAAAATATTCCATACTGCTTAATTTCCTTCAATAAATTCGGCAGCGAGATCTCCGGGTTTGTTATCGTAAACAGTAGGTCGTCAGCGTATGCCGCGATTTTATATTGTATTTGTCTCAGCTTTATCCCCCCTATGTCTGGGTTTGCTCTAATTCTATATAGTAGAGGTTCCAGCGATAAGGCAAATAGGAGGGGGGACAATGGACAGCCTTGCCTTGTGCCATTTTTTATTACAAAAGAATCCGAGAGAATTCCATTTGCTTTTACTCTTGCTGTTGGATTTGAGTAGACTTTAGCTATTTTCCGTAACATTAAATCACCTACTCCTATATGTTTAAGGACTGAGAACATAAAGGACCATTTCACCCGGTCAAATGCTTTCTCCGCATCTGTGCTCAATATGATGCAGGGGGTCCCAGACGAGCTGGCCACCTGCATTAGATTGAGCACTCTAGTTGTATTGTCCCTTGCCTCTCTATCTGCCATGAACCCCACCTGGTCTAAATGTACTATGTTTGGCATGCATTTTGCTAATCTTGTTGCAAGTATCTTAGTATATATTTTTAGATCCACATTTAGGAGGGATATCAGTCTGTAGCTGCCACACTGCGATGGGTCTTTCCCTTCCTTTAAGATCAATGAGATATGGGCTGTCAGGGTATCTCTAGCCCAGATCTCATTTGCATCAACCCCATTATATAATCTTCCCAGATATGGGCCAAGTATGTGAAATAGCGTATGGTAATATTGGTTTGATAACCCATCAGGGCCAGGCGCTTTCCCCTGACTCATTGATCTCAAAGCTTGTTGGATTTCTTCCTGCGAGATATCTGTCTCCATAGCTAAACTTTCCTCCTGAGATAATACCGGGAGACCCGATTGTGACAGATAGTTTTCTATCTCTTGCTCTGTATTCGTTTCTTCCGTCCCCTGTGGGATTGCTGATAACCCATTAGAAGTGTCCACTACTGGTGTCAGGGGGATATTAAAGTCCCCCCCCAAAAGTAGTTGGCCTTCCGCAAATTCCCTTAGATCTAATAGTGTCCTGGAAATAAACTTATCCTGCTGGGTGTTTGGTACATATAACGTTGCCAATGTAACTTGTATATCTCCTATTTTGCCTTTTAAAAATAAAAATCTACCATTTATATCGATTTTACTTTCTTGATATGTCCATGGAATATTGTTAGCGATTAGTATCGATACACCCCGGGATTTACCTTGCATGTTGGTTGAATGATATACATACGTGAAGGCTCCACTATTGAGATATGGTAATTTATTTGTCTTAAAGTGTGTTTCTTGAATGAAGGCTATACTTGTTTTGAGACGTTTTAATTCCATCAATAGAATTCGTCTCTTTTCTGGGATATTTAATCCCTTCACATTAAGGGAGATGAGTTTTACGTCGTCCATCTCCGGGAGGGAGGGAAGAGAGGAGGAGAGAAAGGAAAACACAAAAAAAAAAAAAAAAAGTTACAGATACCCAACTATATTCCTCTTCCCCTAACTAATCCCCCTGAGTCGGCAGCGAGGTCTGAGCTACGCCCTCGCTGGTCCCTCAGTGGGAAGAATATCTATTCTTTTTTTTTACACACGGCATTTTAATGCCATTTGTGTGTTTACCTAAATGGGAAAGTGAGCGGAAGAGGCCAGTAAATAAATCCCCCCGCCGCTTCTCCCCCCCCCGCCCTTAAATTTCATTTTCCGCCCCTTTTATCTGTCATACCCTCATTGTACTCCCAGGATCTTAGTTGCTCATGCTAATCCACTTTTCCTCGAATCTCTCCCTTTTCCCTTTCCTTTCCCTTCCCTTCCTCCGCTCACTCAAAAAAAAAAAGTCATGTTTCAGTATTAAACCTCCATCCCTATATAATAACATCCTACTGATCCCACACCTCCATGTTCATTATATCCCTTCCTATGTGATGTTAACCCCATCCTCTCCTTCCGTTCCATCACATAAATATAATCCAAAAGGGGGGGTGGGACTATGGTTCAAAAAAAAAAAAAAAAAAAAAAAAAGGACATATCCCTCCTATCCATTCCTCTAGTATAATCAAATACATCCACAATACAAATCAAATTTACATTGTTGAATTTCTACCTTTATTCAGCAATGCCCCATCAATCACTCCCATCTCTATGTGGTATTCACCCCCTCTCTCCTGTTCCCCCCTAAAAGGGGGGAGGAGAGGGATACCGACTCTTTAATTTCAATAGGCCAAGGGGTGGGACTATGGTTCAAAAAAAAAAAAAGGCCATATCCCTCCTATCCATTCCTCTAGTATAATCAGATACATCCACAATACAAATCAAATTTACATTGTTGAATTTCTACCTTTATACCGCAATGCCCCATCAATCACTCCCATCTCTATGTGGTATTCGCCCCCTCTCTCCTGTTCCCCCCTAAAAAGGAGGGGGGAACGGGGTACTGACTCTTTAGTTTCAATAGGCCAAAACAAAAAAAAAAACAAAACACTTATACAATGATACCTAAACCTCCATTCTCTCCCTTTCTCCTTCCCTCTCCTCCCCCTTTTCCTTCTTGACCTTTTTCTCTCTTTCTCCCTCTTCATACTGGGGGGGTGCAGAGAGAAAGGGGAGTTGATTTAAAAGAAAAAAAAAAAAAAAAAACCTCCTTCGTGATATGCTTCTGAGGGGTAAACAGAAAAAGGAGGAACCCCTTATTCGTGTGTTATTGTAAAAAAAAAAAAAACCCCGCCCTTGAGTGTATAGGTCAACAACTCCTTCCTTGCATATTATTGTGAATACCACAAAAAAAAAAAAAAAAAAAACCCCAGAGCCAGTGATTCACTGAAGAGAAGGGGAAGAAAAAAAAAAAGATCCCCTTCATTTACCTATTGTGCAAAAAAAAAAAAAAAAAACCCACCCGTGGTTGTATTGATCAACAACCTCCTTGCATATTATTGTGAATAAAAAATATATTATTTACACAGTTTATTGTGAAAAAAGAAAAACCCGTGATTCAGGGGGAAAAAAAAAAGGATCCCCTTCATTTACGTATTATGAGCACTCCAAAAAAAAAACAACCAACAAAAATAAAAAAAAGGGTAAAAACCCCTTATACAATAGTTATTGTGAGTGAGAAAGAAAAAAAAAATTTTTTTTTTAAAAATCTCCCCCTATTCTGTTACCACCCCTTATTCCTTAAATCTCCCTGTAACCTCTCTACTCCCACACAGCATGAGCAGGCATCGGCTCTTCTGCCAGCTACAGTACACCATATATACTTCATTGTCCACCTCTCAAAAAAAAAAAAAAAGTTTTTCTTTTCTTTGTCCGTGCGCCACAAGAAAAAAAAAAAAGGGAAAGAGAGAAGTCCTTTAATCCCCATCCTCTCCTCGCTTCCACTTCTTATTTATATTTCTCATTTTCTTCCTAAAGACTGGGTTTCTATATGACGATGATCACCTCCTCTGTTGTTCACCCCTAGGGGTCCCATCCAATTAGGGATATCTATAGGTTCCGTACCCAGAAATGTAAACAGTGCATGTTTCTCCTGTGTTCTCCGCAGGGTAAAGTAATGTCCATTCCTACTAAATGTTATGGAGAAGGGGAATCCCCATCTATAAGTGCAGCCTTGCCTCCTGGCAAGGTCTAATAACGGCCTTAACATGGCTCTTCGTTGTAAAGTTGTTTTATCGATATTCGAGAAGATTTTTATGGGCGTCCCTTCATAATTCAGATCTTTCATACCCCAAGCCAGTCTCAGAATGGACTCTTTGTGTACATAGCTATACATCTTACATATCACATCTCTCGGGTTGTCTTCCGATCTCCTAGGGCCGGACACCCTGTGTATTCTCTCTATCTCCAGCTGTTCAGGGAATTTATCCCCCATAATTTTTTTGAACACCTGCTTAGACACCTCTAGGAGATGCTCCTGATTTACCGTCTCGGGTAAGCCCCGAATCCTCAAATTGTTTCGGCGACTACGATTTTCGAGATCTTCAAGTTGTATATAAATAACTCCTTCACTTTCTTCCTGTAAATCTCTTGTGCGTTCCAGTGCCGTTACCCGGTCTTTGATTAAAGCTATTGTTGTTTCGTCCTCTGTTACCCGGGTAGCCAGCACCTGTATCTCCTTTCTCACCAACTGCATCTCTCTGCGGTGCGTTTCCTCCACTCGCTCAATAATTTGTTCCATATCTAATTTAGTAGGTAATGCATTCAAGATGGCTTTTAACTCAGCAGTCTGGGTTGCAATTTGGGGATTTACTAGGGGGCTCAAGTCTCCTCTTTGTCTCTCTTCCTGCCCCACCAGACTAGATTCTCCTGAAGGTGAGGTAACCCGAGAGTCAGTCATATCACTAGTCTCTAGGTCAGTCTGTATTTCCTCCCTCCTCTCTGCCATCTTAACTTCCCTGGTTGTTTTATTTGATAAGAATCGTCTTATCTCTCCCTCTGCGTTATTGTTTACGGGCTCTTTTCCCAAACTCTTTCTTCCCTTGCGCCTTTTCGATAATGTCATATTATCTATAAAACGCTGATGGGTTTTCCTTTAAATGCAATCTTTAACCGCACAATCTTTAACCGCTCCTCTTCCTTACCCTTCTCCCTCTTCCCTTTTCAGGGATAATCATTCATGTGAGATGCTGTCGCATAAGGTTTTAACTGCTAGTATACATCCAATGCTTTATTTGGAAGAAAAGTACCCGCTCACCTTCTCCAAGGATTACCCCCTCGGTGCTCCTGCCGTACAACGTCTCGGCGGTATCTTCTATATCCTCCCTGGGGGTTAGTACACGTTGCTCCGTCTTGCACTTATTTCCCGTGTGTCTCTATCTGGATGCCACAGAGCGGAAGGTGAGCAGTCTCCTCGGCGGTCGGTCACTGATCCCGTCGGTCCTGCTACGTGCGGTGCTCTCTCTCTCAAGGCAAGTGATTGAGGGTTGCTCCAGCGTGTCACCGTCAGCCCCCGTGTTCCACGTGTAGAGCGGCTCTTAGGCTACTTAGCACCAGTATTCATTCGGGCAAGGGAGAGAGCGCGAAGCTAGGGAGTTCACGGAGCTCTCACTCCCATGACCGCTTCCGACCACGCCCCCGGAAACAATGTTTTATTGTTTTAGAACACCCTGAGATATAATTGTGACAGGGACTAAGAATTTTTCTACTCAAATTAATAATAATTGAAATAAAAGTAAATTATAACATCTGACAAGTTGTTGTATCAAAATATGATAAATGGATAATAAACCAAAAAAAGGGGGAAACAACCATCTCCCAAACACAGTACTAAGAAATGACTAGACTGATTAGATGCAACTCCAGCAAATTCTTACATAAGATAATAAACCATCAGAAAATTACAAAAACATAAAAACGACCAGACAGCTCAGTGAAAAATTATCGAAAGAATTGATCAAAAGGCTGCTTCATAGGAAGGGTTTGAAACTCATGGCATCATTCAAACCCATAAAATTTGGTGGCAGTGAGACCATAAATCCATTTAGTCTCTGGCTGCAAAAAAATTGTAACCACGTTCCCTCCTATGTTGGGAAGAGGCACATATTTTAATGCAAAAAAAGGAAATTTTTGAGGAATCAAATCGATGGTAGAGTCCAACATGGCAGGAGATTGGGGTCTCTAATTTCTTTTTAGATACCAAGGCAATATGATCACGAATGCACTGATAAAATACTCTCTTCATTTTGGCTACATAGATGTGACCAGATGTAATGACCACTGATGTGATGCCACCTGATGTGATTGCCTACATAGATGGTTCCACTGACAACAGGTCAGCAGCACCGAGGTCACATTTCCATATATCAGAGCTCTTGAAAAAAAGGCTCAAAGAGATACTGTATATGCAAAGAAGATCCATTAGGGTAGTATTGCCAGTGACTTCTTAAAAAAGAATAAAAAGAAGTACCACTTACAATGCGCAGAGACACATACAGGTGTCTATTCACAGCATGCATATACACAGTGTATTTAAAAATGTATTTATATAAATGACCACCCAATCCTATATATCTAGGATAGTCACCTAAATGGGCGTAATATGAATACCAGACTACATTAAACATCCAGTTGTTCCTCCATACAATTACAAAAAAATTGTATAAGCACATTCCTATCCGTGGTCTTGAAAAAGGTGCTGGCAACAATCTTCCCATCCAGAACTGCAGTAAGTAAACCAATAATGTGGTCTACTTTTTGCAGTGCCCATGTGGCCTACAGCATGTTGGGAGGACCATATGTGTGAGACTAAAAGAACAACCAGGTAATATTAGGAGGGGATTTAGGTGACATAACATCTCTGAACATTACGCATTACATTACAGCAAAAATCCTGTTGATACTATCTTCATTTTTTTTAGCCACAAGGAGGAGTACAGAGGAACAACTAGGTGTTCAATATAGTCTGGTATTCATATGGCGCCCATTTTGGTGAATATCCTAGATATAAAGGATTGGATAAAAAGGCTCCAATAATATGGTGTCCCCTTGTTATCTTATGGAATGAATACCTGGGACTCCTACAATATGGTGACTGGATATCTGGTGCACTCTTTTTTGTTTTTATTCTATTTTACTTTTTCCTTCTTTGCCTTTTTATTTTGAGGTAGAGTAGCCAAAAAAATGGAATACAATGAGTTGATATTTAAGATATTGCCTTCCTCGATCATCTAGCATGTATATATAGCATATGGAAGTGATGCCATTTTTGATGTTAGCTTTGACAAAATGCATAGGGTGGAGTTACACTGGAAGTGCATCATCACATCCCCAGGATCATTTTTTCATACAGTGCTGTTCTTAGAGTCATATGTGAGCGTTTCTAATCTTGTTGTTTAATAAAATACTTTGCAGAATTACACTACTGGTTTTCTTGTCCTTCTTTCTTCTCGTTGTTTGCCATTCCCCTACCCAATTTGATGAGAGTCTCTGTGGAGTGTCTCTGTGAAATATGTGCAGCTGGGTTCCAAAGTACCATAAGTGCTTTTGACCACTCTTTTTCAGGTGGACATTCTATACTTGTAAGCCCCTAATTTGGCCACCGTGGTGATGTGGAGGTGACACGAAGAGCAATATTGCAAATATTACTCTTGTACAGTTGCACTCTATATGTGTTGTATTATTATGAGGACTTTTTTCACTAATCTGTCCCCAAACATTTATCTTTGTGTATGTTACACTGTTTAATAAATGTATTTTTGGGAGGTCATTTGCTGTATATTTTTTGATTAGGGCTACACTCATTTTAAGGTTGTCTATATGAACAATTTTCAATGTTTTGGTAGGAGACAGCCCAGTTTATCAGCCTGTGAGGAGGAGGGGGGGTTAAAGAATTTCTGCTTGGGCCACTATGGTTTAAATATAAATGGAATGTACTAATTTTCTTAAATATATAACGGACTGTGCAAGGGTCACCCCAGGTAAAAAAATTCAATTTTCTATGTTCTTTAAAGTGTGTTAATAGAATCAGTTATACAGGACACAGCTATACAACACTTTAGTTTTAAGTGCCTGAAAGTAAAAGGTACATTACAGGAAGTCAACACCTTTGAATACAAGCTCCCCTTATGACTGCAAATTGCTTTTACTTTTCTAGGCAAACAAATTTGTGTTATCCGCCACTAAATTCCTATCTTGCCATTTGTTGGTGTGACAGAAATGGCTTTTCTTTTATCAAAAACCAATGGTTCCCAGCAGGCCAAAAGTCTTAACAACATTTTCAAGCCAATTATGAACAAGGTCGCAACCGAGTCGTAAACTCTTTGTTAATGTTCCCCTATCCTTGGTTAACGTGGGGATCAGAATACAAGCCGGGGGCTAAGGAATTCATTCTTTCCTTGTAAAATGCAATTAAACACAGCATACGTTTTCCTCCCATTTTTCTCCTTTCAAACTGCTCACATCGTATTAATCAAATATTGTCATTTATGTCACTTAAAACATGAGAAAATATTAATTTGTGTCGTTGCTGGTTGCTTGCAGCAAAACTCACAAGCAAGTTCTCTTAATGCAATATATTCACAATCCAGTAAAACTCATCTAAAAGTGCCGCCAGGGAAATTTAACATGCGGCAGCAGCTGAATTGTTTGAGAAGTTTAATCTTTGAAATGCGACATAGTTACATAGAGCGAATTGTGTAAACATTAAATGGCTTGCAGAGGAGCCAGCCTGTCCCATGTGCCTCTCTCGGCACAAATTCCATCTCCATCATGAATATCCAAAAAAGACATTTTAAATCCTTCTGTGATTGAGCTGATATATACACCGCTTGTGGTTTATGATGCTTATCACTGGTAACAGGGTACATATCAAAGATGTATTCAGGTCGTTTGAAAAAAGCTGAACATTAAAACCATGATAGGCTGACAGTCAGTCACCATACCCTTTACAAAACCCAGTGTCACTACGCTGTGGAAGTTGACAGTGTCCAGGATATAATGCCACTTCACTTTTTCGCTCGCAGGCAAGAATTTTTACCCAAACATGACATTTCACTGTTTGATGAATATATGTTCAGATGTTTGACTTCCTACAGCAGCATTTGTAATTTGTTCATAATATGAAATTCTGTCTCTATTAAAGTGTCACACTGTCTGCTAAAATCTTTACAGACTGATATGTGTTTTCAGAAGACGCATTCCAGCAGTAGCAAGTGTTAAAGCCTTATGTCTCTTGGGAAGAATACTGCCTTAGAGGGAGGAAATACTGGAGAATGTTTATTATGTGCAAACAGCAATGATGTACAGCTACACATCGAAAACAGTTACATTTCACCTTTGATCATTTAGGCCTCTTACACACGGTACTGATGTTTGAGCTTCTGCTTTTTTTTAAAATGTAATTTTAGGTGCTTTTTGCCTGAATTAGCGTTTTTTTTTTTTTATGCGCGTATTTGCATGTATATGGAAGGGAAAATTAATTTGTATTTATGCGCATATATGAACATATACAGTCAGGGCCATAAATATTGGGACTTCGACACAATTCTAATCTTTTTGGCTCTATACACCACCACAATGGATTTGAAATTAAACACACAAGATGTTGTTTAACTGCAGACTTTCAGCTTTCATTTTAGGGTATTTACAGTACATCCAAATCAGGTGAACGGTGTAGGAATTACAACAGTTTGTGTATGTGCCTCCCACTTTTTAAGGGACCAAAAGTAATGGAACAGATTAACAATCATAATCAAACTTTCACTTTTTAACACTTGGTTGCAAATCCTTTGCAGTCAATTACAGCCTGAAGTCTGGAGCGCATAGACATCACCAGACGCTGGGTTTCATCCCTGGTGATGCTCTGCCAGCCCTCTACTGCAACTGTCTTCAGTTCCTGCTTGTTCTTGGGGCATTTTCCCTTCAGTTTTGTCTTCAACAAGTGAAATGCATGCTCATTCGGATTCAGGTCAGGTGATTGACTTGGCCATTGCATAACATTCCACTTCTTTCCCTTAAAAAAACTCTTTGGTTGCTTTCGCAGTATGCTTCGGGTCATTGTCCATCTGCACTGTGAAGCGCCATCCAATGAGTTCTGAAACATTTGGCTGAATGTGAGCAGACAATATTGCCCAAAACACTTCAGAATTAATCCTGCTGCTTTTGTCAGCAGTCACATCATCAATAAATACAAGAGAACCAGTTTCATTAGCAGCCATACATGCCCACACCATGACACTACCACCACCATGCTTCACTGATGAGGTGGTATGCTTTGGATCATGAGCAGTTCCTTTCCTTCTCCATACTCTTCTCTTCCCATCACTCTGGTACAAGTTGGTCTTGGTTTCATCTGTCCATAGGATGTTGTTCCAGAACTGTGAAGGCTTTTTTAGATGTTGTTTGGCAAACTCTAATCTGGCCTTCTTGCTTTTGAGGCTCACCAATGGTTTACATCTTGTGGTGAACCCTCTGTATTCACTCTCTTGATTGTTGACTTTGACACACATACACCTACCTCATGGAGGGTGTTCTTGATCTGACCAACTGTTGTGAAGGGTGTTTTCTTCACCGGGGAAAGAATTCTTCGGTCATCCCCCACAGTTGTTTTCTGTGGTCTTTTGGTGTTGTTGAGCTCACCGATGCATTCTTTCTTTTTAAGGATGTTCCAAACAGTTGATTTGGCCACACCCAATGTTTTTCCATCTCTCTGATGGGTTTGTTTTGTTTTTTTCAGCCTAATGATGGCTTGCTTCTGTAATGTTCTGGTACCTTTGGGTACCCTAATTACTCTTTCATAAGTGTATGCGCCCCACCATTCTCTTTTGGTAAGGTGCGCATACACCTTTAAGACTGATGCTGTCATCACTGAGCGCCGGACTGGATGGCTATTTAGATCGCCGGCTCTCACTCACATGTGTTCGTTCAAACTGCTTTGTGCCTTGATGCTAACCTGTCTTGAAGCTCTCATGCTTGCAAGCATACCTCGCTGTCGGAACCACGCTGCGCTGATCCCTGTATCCCGCTACCGGATCATCCGCTCTTGCCGAACCTCTCCTCTGCTACATTGCTATTAGTGATAAGTACCCCACAGGGGAAACCTCTATAACTTTCATACTAAAGCTTACACTATCTAGCTCTGCATACTAAGGACTATTACTACATCTGCATTATCTACGATTGCTAGCTCTTGAGCCTACTACCACCTGTTCTTGCACTGGGTTGATCTCTCTTGTATGTCCACCTGCTACTCTGTCATCTGCTACCATACATGATTGCTAAACCTATCTGCATCCCATCTGCTACTATCTTACTTTCAAGAACATTTCCTTTCAAGTGTCTGTCATCTACCATCTCTACCCAACCTGTCTCTTCAGCTTATCATCACTGTGTTACTATATACATAAGTCACTCTAGGAAACATCTTATTGAGTGTGTGTATTTACTTGCTGAATTGAGATCATCCACACATGATGAGTCATTGAGAGTTGGGAATGGTGTCTCAGCGTTTCTCTACATGACTACTGAAGTGGAATATTTCTGCAGCTGAAAATCCACATCATACATAAAACGCAGGAGCGTTACAGATTGAACGAACCACAAATGGATTCAGCAGAAATAACCACTCAGATGACACAATTAAAACAGCAAGTACCTGCGTTAATACACGCACTTGCTGAATTAAAAGAAGACAATCAGGCTCTGTCGCAGCAGGTAATTAGACTGACACAACTTACCACTGCTCAGTCCCCTGAACCCAAAATAAATCCTCCTTTGGTATTTACAGGCGATCTCAAAAAAATTTGCGAATTTAAAAACGCATGTGAGTTACTTTTCTTGCTAAAACCCCGTACCTACCTTACTGATCACATTAAGGTTTGTACTGGGCCTGGGCAGACTCTCTTTTTGAGAAAAGCGACCAGCTTCTCAACTCCTATGCCTTGTTCCTAGCAGAACTCACTAGCCTATATGATGATCCCAATAGGCAGAGTACTGCCGATCTTCAATTAAGATCCTTGAAACAAGGTGGGAGACCTGTAGAAGACTTTGTCGCAGAATTCAAGAGATGGACCCTTGATTCAGAATGGAATGATGCATCTCTGAAATCCCAATTTAGGCTTGGCCTATCAGAGGCCGTTAAAGACGAGCTCGCCCGAGCGGATCTGCCAAAAACCCTGGATGCATTGATACAACTCAGTATCACCATAGATAGAAGACTACGAGAAAGAAAGGCTGAGAAAATGGGAATGCCATTATCCAGTTCTTCTCGGATTTCGGCCGTTGACCCCGTTCCTATGGAGGTAGGAACCATACGCCCACCTCTATCAACTATGGAAAGAGCCAGAAGACGATCTGGTAATCTCTGCTTGTACTGTGCATCCCCAGATCACAAGATAAACGTCTGTCCCCTAGTCTACAAAAAGAAGGGTGAGTGTTCACATGTCCTCCTAGGGGGATTGACAACTTCAATCACTAACCCTTACCTTTCTGTTTGCTTAACATTACAGTTGGACCAGAACAGGATTACTACTAAAGCCATGATTGACACAGGATCTTGTGGAAATTATATTGACATACGTTTTGCTGCTTTAAATAAAGTTCCTATAATTTCTAAACTTAAACCTGTCTCAGTGAGTCTTATTAACGGTGTTCCTTTATCCTCTGGTCTGATCACTGATCAGACACAGGCACTCCTAGTCACTACTAACGGGTCTCATATGGAGACCACTACCTTCGATCTAATACCTTCACCCCACTTTCCCATTGTTTTGGGACTTCCCTGGTTGCACACACATCAACCAACCATAGATTGGAAGGAACGGACCCTGACCTTCCTCTCTTGCTATTGCGAGGGTACGTGTAACCTCCCGTCTTTCGGGAAGATCCTGTCTGTGGTGACAGATGAGATTGCACCACTATGTTATCAGGATCTCTCTGAGGTTTTTCTTGAGAAAAATGCTCAAGCACTACCTTCCCATCGAGACTATGATTGTAGCATTGATCTACTCCCAAATAGCAAATTGCCGTTCGGTCATGTTTATCCTCTTTCACAGGATGAACTTTCCCATCTCAAAGACTATTTGGATGAGAATTTGGAAAAAGGTTTTATTAGACCTTCCACTTCTTCCACAGCAGCAGGACTCTTTTTTGTCCGCAATAAGGACTCAAGTCTCAGGCCTATCATCGACTATAGGCAATTGAATGCTATTAAAATAAAAGATCGCTATCCTCTACCGCTTATCCCTGAGCTCATTGAGCAGGTGCGTGGAGCTACCTATTTTTCAAAATTGGACCTGAAAGGAGCATACAATCTCATTCGAATCCGTGATGGACACGAGTGGAAGACTGCATTCAGAACCAGATACGGATTGTTCGAATATCTTGTAATGCCATTCGGGCTATGCAACGCCCCTGCAGTTTTTCAACGATTTATAAACGATATTTTCAGAGACTTACTAGATGTCTGTGTTGTGGTATATCTGGACGATATACTTATATATTCACGATCCCTGTCTGAACACATAAGACATGTAAGACTAGTATTATCGAGATTGCTTGCACACAACCTTTATGTGAAACTGAAAAAATGCTTGTTTCATAAAGAAGAGGTACTGTTTCTAGGCTACATCATATCCAAAACAGGAATCGAGATGGACATGAGTAAGATATCCTGCATTCAGGATTGGCCTACACCAACCACACGCAAGGCACTACAGCGATTCCTTGGATTTTCGAATTTCTACAGGAAGTTCATTAGAAACTTCTCTGCCATTGTGAGACCCCTCACACAGCTCACTAGCATTAAAAAAACATTCAAATGGTCAGATTAAGCAAATAAAGCTTTTCACCTGTTAAAGACAAGGTTTACTTCTGCTCCCATACTACGCCATCCAGACCCATCCCTCCAATACATTCTGGAAGTAGATGCGTCAAACATGGCAGTAGGAGCAATACTCTCCCAACGACCAACTCACACTTCACCACTTTATCCAGTCGCCTTTTTTTCTAAATCCCTAAGCAGTCCAGAGATAAATTACCCCGTAGGTGAAAACTTGCTATAAAATTGGCTCTGGAGAATTGGCGACATCTACTCGAAGGCACCCAATTACCAATACTTATATACACAGACCATAAAAATCTCCAATATCTTCAGACTAACAAAACTCTCTCGCACCGACAGGTACGATGGTCACTATTCTTTCTAAGGTTTAACTTCCTAGTGACCTACACACCTGCAGATAAGAACAAAAAGGCGGATGCACTGTCACGACTAGCTGAAGAAAACTGCTTCGAAATCCCTTCCGTTCCTATAATACCTCACAAACGCATTATTGGAGTTGTCCGTTCCTTGAAGGAAGAGGTTTTGCATGGTATAAGTTTGGATTCACCCCCACCACAACTAAATACTGATGCAGAAGGCTTCCTCTACTACAAAGACAAACTTTACATACCACCTACCATACGCACCAAGATCTTGGAATTATCGCATGATGTGCCTATGGCAGGACATATGGGTATGACAAAGACTCTTAATCTGATTACCAGGCAATTCTGGTGGCCTGACATGAAAACATCTATACAAAAATTCGTCTCTTCATGCAATGTCTGTGCCAGGTCCAAAATTGACACTACGAGACCATCCGGTCTACTATGCAGTCTACCAATACCCCAAACTCCATGGGAAGTTGTGTCCTTGGACTTTATAGTGGAATTGCCTCCTTCCAAAGGATTTAATACCATCTTAGTGTCAGTGGACCATCTGACAAAAATGGCACATTTCATTGCTATTCGCAGACTACCTTCGTCCAAACAAACGGCAGAACTCCTGATGAAACATGTCTTTAAGTTACATGGTATCCCAAAAACTCTTCTGTCTGACCGTGGATCACAATTTATTTCCAAGTTCTGGCAAGAACTATGTCACATACTACGGATCGAGCGGAAGCTCACTTCTCCTTACCATCCGCAGACCAACGGACAGACTGAAAGAGTCAACCAATGCATCGAGCAATATTTACGTTGTTACACTTCTTACCAACAGGATGATTGGGTGGATCTTCTCCCTCTGGCAGAATTTGCCTACAACAACGCAACCCACAGTACGACCAAGCAGAGTCCGTTCTACTTGAACTATGGGTTTCATCCCTCTATTCTTCCACCACGCATCCTTCCTTCAAATAACCCAGTAGCTTCAGACTATCTTACCCAAATAAAGGACTCTCTGGGTTTGCTTAATACTACCATTGCACACGCTCATAGTCAACAAAAGAAGTACTATGATCTTCGCAGAAGACCTTCTCCTCAGTACGCTATCGGGGACCTCGTTTGGCTCTCAACAAAAAATTTAAGACTTAAAATCCCTAGCAAAAAGCTTGGACCTCTGTTCTTGGGACCTTTCCCAATCAAGAAACTTATTGGAAAAGCTGCAGTACAGCTTACATTGCCAATAGACCTCAAAATACATCCCATTTTCCATGTGTCGCTACTGAAGCCCCATGTTCCTGACCAAGGAATAAGGCCTACTATCCCACCTCCTCCTCCTGTACAAGTTGAAGGTGGAGAAGAATATGAGATAAAAGAGATTCTGGATTCTCGTATCCACAGAGGAAGACTTCAGTACTTGGTTCGATGGAAGAACTATGGGCCCCAAGACGACACCTGGCTAAACACCTCTGACATACATGCCTCTAGATTAATCCGCAATTTTCATGCGAAGTACCCAGACAAACCAGCTCCAGAGGCCTTCAGGAGCCGGCCTTAAGGGGGGGGTACTGTAATGTTCTGGTACCTTTGGGTACCCTTATTACTCTTTCATAAGTGTATGCGCCCCACCATTCTCTTTTGGTAAGGTGCGCATACACCTTTAAGACTGATGCTGTCATCACTGAGCGCCGGACTGGATGGCTATTTAGATCGCCGGCTCTCACTCACATGTGTTCGTTCAAACTGCTTTGTGCCTTGATGCTAACCTGTCTTGAAGCTCTCATGCTTGCAAGCATACCTCGCTGTCGGAACCACGCTGCGCTGATCCCTGTATCCCGCTACCGGATCATCCGCTCTTGCCGAACCTCTCCTCTGCTACATTGCTATTAGTGATAAGTACCCCACAGGGGAAACCTCTATAACTTTCATACTAAAGCTTACACTATCTAGCTCTGCATACTAAGGACTATTACTACATCTGCATTATCTAAGATTTCTAGCTCTTGAGCCTACTACCACCTGTTCTTGCACTGGGTTGATCTCTCTTGTATGTCCACCTGCTACTCTGTCATCTGCTACCATACATGATTGCTAAATCTATCTGCATCCCATCTGCTACTATCTTACTTTCAAGAACATTTCCTTTCAAGTGTCGGTCATCTACCATCTCTACCCAACCTGTCTCTTCAGCCTATCATCACTGTGTTACTATATACATAAGTCACTCTAGGAAACATCTTATTGAGTGTGTGTATTTACTTGCTGAATTGAGATCATCCACACATGATGAGTCATTGAGAGTTGGGAATGGTGTCTCAGCGTTTCTCTACATGACTACTGAAGTGGAATATTTCTGCAGCTGAAAATCCACATCATACATAAAACGCAGGAGCGTTACAGCTTCACTGATAGTGACAGCTCTTTGGATCTCATATTGAGAGTTGGCAGCAACAGATTCAAAATGCAAATACCACACTTGAAATTAACTCTGGAGCTTTTATCTGCTCCTTGTAAATGGGATAATGAGGGAATAACACACACCTGGCCATGGAACAGCTGAGCAGCCAATTGTCCCATTACTTTTGGTCCCTTAAAAAGTGGGAGGCACATATACAAACTGTTGTAATTCCTACACTGTTCACCTTATTTGGATGTAAATGCCTCAAATTAAAGCTGAAAGTCTGCAGTTAAAGCACACCTTGTTTGTTTTATTTCAAATCCATTGTGGTGGTGTATAGAGCCCAAAATATTAAAATTGTGTCGATGTCCCAATATTTATGGACCTGAATGTACTAACCTGAAACGCAGATTTTCCTTCTTCTTTTTTTTTCTGAGGAATACTTGGTGCTTGTTTACACACCTGTGTAGGCACATTGTAAAATAATGGGCTACATTTTAGCTCGTTAAAAAAAAAAAAACGCTGTACTGAGCTTTTTCAAGCTGTAGTGTGTAAGAGGACTCAGGTGTAGTCAAAACAAGGAAGCAGTTGTTGCCAGGAGGAGAACATTCAGCACATCCTATTACTCCCCTCTTTACAAATCCTGAATAAAAAGTCAAATATTCCAAAATTGCATAATAGTATAGCCTACTACAATGTACCATCAAAATCTAACAACTGTGAAAAGCAAATTGATCCTCTGGCACCATAATTTTCAGTGGATTGTTCTGATGATCTAATGTTGAAATTTTACGATAATTTGTCAGTCCTTATCATATTATTCCACACAATTTTTCCTCATGCATGTACATTTAATGTTCTCAATGGGCATCCCACAATGTCTTACATGCATTCCAAACAGGGGCATAACTACGATTTATGGGGCCTAATAGCAAAATTTTGATGTGACTTCTCTAAAAGGCACCTAGCAGTGTCAATTAGAAGAATAGTGTAATGGATCTTGAAGTGCATGTCCTACTAAAATGTTTTTGATTTAAGTCTTAGTTTTAGATGACGTGGGAGAACATTACCTGCTGTCAAGAGATATTCCTCCACTTCTTTTCCTGCTAACAACACTTTACCAGACATGACGATTTTTATTTAAGTTTGTTTCCCCACTGCTCACTTCCTGGTTTCAGGAGGACAGGAAGTGAGGTTAAATCTCTCTAGCAGAAAGACGTAGAAACCAAACTGAGGTTCTGATATTTCTTCACCCTTTCTTATTCTATCCAAAACTTAAATAAAAAAAAGGGTTGACGTAACATACATGTTAGCATAATGTACCGGGTACATAGGAATATAGGTAGATAGGAATCGCAACGGAAGAGCAGCAATGAAGGGAAAGAACTTTAAATTCACTCACTAGATCACCAACATTCTTCAGCATCAATTGATCTTTTTGGAGTATAATATTATATATATATATATATATATATATATATATATATATATACAAACTTGATTCCAAAAAAGTTGGGACACTGAACAAATTGTGAATAAAAACAGAATGCAATGATGTGGAAGTTTCAAATTTCAATATGTTATTCAGAATACAACATAGATGACATATCAAATGTTTAAACTGAGAAAATGTATCATTTTAAGGGGAAAATAAGTTGATTTTAAATTTCATGGCATCAACACATCTCAAAAAAGTTGGGACAAGGCCATGTTTACCACTGTGTGGCATCCCCTCTTCTTTCTATAACCGTCTGCAAACATCTGGGGACTGAGGAGACAAGTTGCTCAAGTTTAGGAATAGGATTGTTGTCCCATTCTTGTCTAATACAGGCTTCTAGCTGCTCAACTGTCTTAGGTCTTCTTTGTCGCATCTTATTTATCATGCGCCAAATGTTTTCTATTGGTGAAACACCTGGACTGCAAGCTGGCCATTTCAGTACCCGGATCCTTCTTCTACACAGCCATGATGTTGTAATTGATGCAGTATGTGGTCTGGCATTGTCATGTTGGAAAATGCAAGGTCTTCCCTAAAAGAGACGACGTCTGGATGGGAGCATATGTTGTTCTAGAACTTGGATATACCTTTCAGCATTGATGGTGCTTTTCCAGATGTGTAAGCTGCCCATGCCACACGCACTCATGCAACCCCATACCATCAGAGATGCAGGCTTCTGAACTGAGCGATGAGACCAACTTGGGTTGTCCTTGTCCTCTTTAGTCCGGATGACATGGTGTCCCAGTTTTCCAAAAAGAACTTCAAATTTTGATTCATCTGACCACAGAACAGTTTTCCTCTTTGCCACAGTTCATTTTAAATGAGCCTTGGCCCAGAAAAAAATGCCTGCGCTTCTGGATCATGTTTAGATGTGACTTCTTTTTTTAGCCTATAGTGTTTAAGCCGGCAACGGTGAATGGCACGGTGGACTGTGTTCACCGAAAATGTTTTCTGGAAGTATTCCTGAGCCCATATTGTGATTTCCATTACAGTAGCATTCCTCTATGTGATGCAGTGCCGTCTAAGGGCCCGAAGATCACTGGCATCCAGTATGGCTTTCCGGCCTTGACCCTTACACACAGAGATTGTTCCAGATTCTCTGAATCTTTGGATATTATGCACTGTAGATGATGATAACTTCAAACTCTTTGCAATTTTTCTCTGAGAAACTCCTTTCTGATATTGCTCCACTATTTTTCACCATAGCATTGGGGGAATTGGTGATCCTCTTCCCATCTTGACTTCTAAAAGAGACACTGCCACTCTGAGAGGCTCTTTTTATACCCACTCATGTTGCCAATTGACCTAATAAGTTGCAAATTGCTCCTCCAGCTCTTCCATATATGTACATTTAACTTTTCTGGCCTCTTATTGCTACCCGTCCCAACTTTTTTGGAATGTGTAGCTCTCATGAAATCCAAAATGTGCCAATATTTGGCATGACATTTCAAAATGTTTTGTGGAGGGGGAGAAATTGGCTTTACCAAACATTAACAGTCAACCGGCACCTTCCCCATAATAGAAGTAGTGTACAAGAACGGGGAGATTTCCAGCCATGTCTGAGTAAGGCAAGGGTGGATCCAAAGGGGATTTAAATGTGCCACATATGTCAATAAATTCTTTCCAAGTTCAGTCCATATTTAAAATTGATAAAAAAGTTTATTTATTAAACAAATATTAAAAGACAGACAAACATGTACATTCATTGCAATTTGATACATATACATAGTACATTAAGCAAAATTCTTGAATTGCACAGAGCCCACATGGGGACTGTAAAAAAATATGTGAAGCGTTGCTGGAAACTACGCGTTTCGCTGTAAGTGCTTCCTCAGGCTCCAGCTGTTTCAAAGTATTCTTAATATATATAAACAATCTATAGAATAAATAATATACATGTTACTATATAATATACATATTAATTGAAATACATCCAAGATTCGTATCTATATCTTAATATACTCAAATTTTACTTTGTGCAGATCAAAAGTTAATACAGTAACTGATATAGATCGAATGATCAATGGTCTAGAAATTATTTTATTGCTAGGTCTCAAACAATTTATCATATTTTTATTTAAACCTGAAAAGTCTAGATTAGAAGATTCTAGTCTACAACTTAATTTGTCTATGTGTAGGACTATTCTTATATATAGTCTCACAGTATATCTAGACCTCTTTCGAGAAAAAAGGGGGAGGGAAAGGGTGAGAGGAAGAGGGGAAAAGGGATAATCAGGAAGCAGGGAGAGAAGGAAGGAGGGGATTTGTTTAATAAATAAACTTTTTTATCAATTTTAAATATGGACTGAACTTGGAAAGAATTTATTGACATATGTGGCACATTTAAATCCCCTTTGGTTCCACCCTTGCCTTACTCAGACAAGGCTGGAAACCTCCCCCCTTCTTGTACAACATTTCAAAATGTCTCACTTTCAACATTTGATATGTTATCTATATTACATTGTGACTAAAATATAAGTTTATGAGATTTGTAAATCAGTCCATTCCTTTTTTACTTACAATTTGTACAGTGTCCCAACTTTTTTGGAATTGGGTTTGTATATATATATATATATATATATATATATATATGAAAAAAAATATTTTTGCCTTATATATTATATTAGAGATCCTATGCACAATTACTCTATGACCTTATTTCCCTAATTCTAATTTAAGCATTTAAGCTACCTAAAACTTTGCCTTGTTTTTCAGGACTGCAAACGTCAAATTACTTTTTTTTTTAGCTTAGGAAATAACCTAGGGTTTTTTAGCCTGAGATGTTAGGCATACAGGAATAATAACAGAGAACAGGCCAGGACGACTAGAAGTGCTGAAGGCAATAATTCTACTCATAGATGAGGTGAAAAGAGAAGGTCAGGACTCATGACTAGCAGACAGCATGATCAAAAAGGCTTGCCCTAAGTGGCTGACGGTTCTATAATGGAAACTTTTTAAGATCAGAGTTAATGATACAGTACTGAATTTGGGTTATATTTACACATACACTTATTTTCTGTGTTTGTTGCCTCAACAATAACCCTAGTGGGGCCCCTTTCCCCTCTGGGGCCCCATAGCAGACAAGTGGACTATAGTTACACCGCTGATTTCAAGCCTATAATAGGTCTCCTCACCCTGTAATGCAGCCAATTAACAGGAAGGAGGAGGATTGGGCACATTCCCCATATAAAAAAAATACGTTCCCTGCCGTGGGGTGAGGATAGAACAGGGTTGTGACATAACATAGCAAAATGACTTGCTGCCTAGATGTGGGTGTGTGAGAATAAATAAAATGTAAGAGTCAGAAAAGGAGGACTGGGGGAAAAAATCAAATCTCCTGTGTGTTGCTTAAGCCTAGTACACATCATTTTTTTTTTCGATGTTAGGACAGCGATCCCCCCCACTAAGCTTTTGTGTTCTTACAGGGGGACACCCCCCCCCCCCCTGCTAGAACACTCTGTTCAGCGCTCTCAGAACACTGATCGGGAGCTGGTCAGTCGCTGGTTTTCCAGCATGCACATCCAACAGAAGCCAGCCAAACAGCCTGGCTTCTTTTGGACCAACTGCCATACACACAGGCCGAATGTCGGCCCGTTGTTATTGAATCAGCTGATGTTACCCGACCTTTGGCCCATGTGTACTAGGCTTTAGGTGTTTGTAAGCATCAAACATACAAATCCCCCCAAAAAAAAAAAATAATAATAATGTTTGCTTAACTGTACACTAGCAGTTATTGTTACCTTTAAACTAGTCCCCTTGTGAAGCAATGCACTTTTATGAATGACTGTGCCTCTGCTGAAAACACTCCTGATTTTGTTTTTCATAACACTGCAGTATCTCTGTTACTGCACACTGGATGTCTGGAATGTCATGAAATCTGCGTTCCTTGAAGGCATTTCTTAATTCTGGAAACAGCCAAAATTAGCAGGGTACCAAGTTGGGGAATAAGGTGAATGGTCAGGTTTTGGAATAGATTTCTGGGCCAGGACACTTAACGCATCATGTGCAGGAGCATTGTTGTGGTGAAGAATCCATTTGTCAGACCAGCGTTACAGTCTTTTCTTCCAATTCCTATTACCTTTTCAGAATTTCCTAGTAACAGTGTTGGTTGACTGTTGTACCATGTTCTATGAACTCATAGTGAACTATCTCCTTGTGACCAAAAAAAAACACACCAGCATGGTTCTGAACTGAGAACGAAATGCGCGCTTTCTTCGGGTGAGGTGAATTCTTTGTTTTTCACTGCATGTTCTGGCATTTTGTTTCCAGATCAGACTGGAAACATTATGGGGTTCATTTACTAAAACTGGAGAGTGCAAAATCTGGTGCAGCTGTGCATGGTAGCTAATCAGTTTCTAACTTCTGCTTGTTCACAAGTCCAGTATGTGGTGCACCTTTGCCCACAGATCTGGATTTACATGATTGCCACCCATGGGCGGGGCCAGGCGCTCCTTTGCATCCGCATCACACCACAGCGTCATCATGCTGGGCATGGTGGGAGGAGTATTTCAGGAAGCATCCCTGCTAGCTCATTTGATCGGTGGGGAAGCTGGGGCAAACACAAGCCTAGCTGAACCAGTACAGCAGGTGAGAACCAATTGGGGATGATTACTGCCAGATTGTGGCATTGTCTTCTTTATTACGTATTTGACACGATGTGTATATATAATTATATATAATTTCCATTAGATTCCTGTGGGGATTTCTCTCCTCTTTCTCCCTTCAGTGGTGTTCTATGAGCAGATCTGTGGCGTGAACACCTCCCCAGTGGGAGAGGCGTGTATTTGGGGACTGAGTAGTCTTCTGGCGGAACCAACTGATTGGTATTATTTTTTTATCGATTTCTTATTGATTATTTATTGATTTATTGATTTTTTATGGATCCTTTTTTGTCTCATATAGGCCACAATCTATCCCCTTTTGATGCTTCTGACCATTATCATCAGTATCAAAACCAGCACCCCCAATTTCTCTATAAGATGTATTTTGTTGTTACAAACTTAAATATCATCCAAGTTGTTAGGGGCATTGGGAGATGTTTAAATAGATTTTTCTATGGGAATACCTACTGATCATACTGTTTATAATAAAATAGGATCTGATTTCACCCTCCTGCGGACGGCATATGAATGCCTCGTCCCATAACCAACTGTTGTGTCCTTTTCTGAACTAGTTTGACTGTGGATTATCAGATTTTACTGCCAAAACAAGCTGCAATCTGGATGACTATTCACTCTCTTAATGTACAGTGGTAAGAATCCCCTTATAAATCTTCAATTCATACTGTTGTAATGTATTAATTTATGTAGTGTATCATATATACCACATGTATGATATTTAATTCTTGACATTTGGTATATTTACATACTCTAACATACAGTATCTCACAAAAGTGAGTAAAACCCTCACATTTTTGTAAATATTTTATTATATCTTTTTATGTGGCAACACTGAAGAAATTACACTTTGCTACAATGTAAAGTAGTGAGTGGTCAACTTGTATAACAGTGTAAATTTGCTTTCCCCTCAAAATAGCACAACACACAGCCATTCATGTCTAAACTGCTGGCAACAAAAGTGAGTATACCCCTAAGTGAAAATGTCCACATTGGGCCCAATTAGCCATTTTCCCTCCCCCCAATGTCATGTGACTCGTTAGTGTTACAAGGTCTCAGGTGTGAATGGGGAGCAGGTGTGTTAAATTTGGTGTTATCGCTCTCACTCTCTCATACTGGTTACTGGAAGTACAACATGGCCATGGCACCTTATGGCTAAGAACTCTCTAAGGATCTGAAAAAAAGAATTGTTGCTCTACATAAAGATGGCCCAGGCTATAAGAATAATGCCAAGACACTGAAACTGAGCTGCAGCACAGTGGCCAAGACCATACAGAGGTTTAACAGGACAGGTTCCACTCAGAACAGGCCTCGCTGTAGTCGACCAAAGAAGTTGAGTGCACATGCTCAGCATCATATCCAGAGGTTGTCTTTGGGAAATAGATGTATGAGTGCTCCAAAGGTTGAAGCGATGGGGGGTCAGCATGTCACTGCTCAGACCATACGCCGCACACTGCATCGAATTGGTCAGCATGGCTGTCGTCCCAGAAGCAAGCCTCTTCTAAAGATGATGCACAAGAAAGCCTGCAAACAGTTTGCTGAAGACAAGCAGACTAAGAACATTGATTACTGGAACCATGTCCTGTGGTCTGATGAGATCAAGATAAACGTATTTGGTTCAGATGGTGTCAAGCATGTGTGGCGGCAACCAGGTGAGGAGCACAAAGACAAGTGTGTCTTGCCTACAGTCAAGCATGGTGGTGGGAGTGTCATGGTCTGGGGCTGCATGAGTGCTGCCGGCACTGGGAGCTACAGTTAATTGAGGGAACCATGAATGCCAACATGTACTGTATATATTCCAACATGATAACGACCCCAAACACACCTCCAAGACAACCAAAGCCTTACTAAAGAAGCCGGGGGTAAAGGTGATGGACTGGCTAAGCATGTCTCCAGACCTAAACCCTATTGAGCATCTATGGGGCATCCTCAAACAGAAGGTGGAGGAGTGCAAGGTCTCTAACATCCACCAGCTCAGTGATGTCGTCGTGAAGGAGTGGAAAAGGACTCCAGTGGTGGCAACCTGTGAAGCTCTGGTGAACTCCATGCCCAAGAGGGTTAAGGCAGCCCTGGAAAAAAATGGTGGCCACACAAAATATTGACACTGGCCCCAATTTTGACATTTTAACTTAGGGGTGTACTCACTTTTGTTGCCAGCAGTTTAGACATTATTGGCTGTGTGTTGAGTTATTTTGAGGGGACAGCAAATTTACACTGTTATATAAGCTTTACACTCACTACTTTACATTGTAGCAAAGTGTCATTTCTTCAGTGTTGTCACATGAATAGATATAATAAAATATTTACAAAAATGCGAGGGGTGTATTTACTTTTGTGAGATACTGTATATGTTCTACACATTTGAATATTCAGATTGATCAAATTGATCTGAATTGACTAGAATCCTTCTACGTACATTGTTGATCATGCCTTGATTTATCTATTGACATAGGTGTGATAGTAAACATCCCCTGAGCAAGCCCAAGCCGAAGTCAAAACATTTCGGGATTATCACCATAGAAGTATCACTAACTGTTAACCACGCTGATTATTCTCCAGAATGCTATGATGGAGTGATTTTATATGAATATGTCTTCATATGTTTAGTCTCTAGATTTTTAACCAACGGAATAAAAGATGTTAAATTTTAACATATTTCTTTTGTAAGTAGTTTTTTTGCACCTTAACATCCCAGCTCCTGAGGGAGTGATTCTCTTGTGCTCTATGCCTACTAAAGTGATGCGGTGGCGGTGAGCCTTCCTCTGATAATTTCTTTCTTGTTCGTTGACTTCATTCCCATTGGTTGCTTGATTTTCTTTCAAATTTTGCTTCTAAGAACTGCCCAGGATCAAAGCATTGATGATCTTCTGGCAATAACTGTCTTCTGTGCCTTCTTATCAGTAACCAGGACATGAGGTGAAGAGAGGGGAAAACATCCAGGACCTGAAAAGATAAACAGAGAAAGACAGCAGGGAGATTCTGTACATTTTATTGTATTAATTCAGTTAAAACTGTGAACAATGGAAGACAATACTGAAAAAAAGGAAGTGGTCAGTTGTAGGAGGTGCAAAACATGTCTGGGGTGTGGCCTGGAAGGAGATTAGGCTGAGGCTGCCTACAATCTTTGATATTTCAGCAGGCCTTTTTCAAGCATATAAAATCAGCTGGTTAGGTGTACTTCAGCATAAAAGGTGTACCAAGATGGCCACCGGTCATGTGGTCCCCCCCGTAAGCATTACGTACTGTTGTGGGCGTGTACTTCGTCAGCGGGGTGCTTCCAATCTTTACATGAGGGTTGTGTGTGATGTGCAACTCTTGGGAGTTCTTTTCCTTACTCATTGACTTCAATGGAGCTGATACAATCTCTTTCCCTACCTTCACTCCTAGTGGCTGTAAACATTAAAAGGACCTAATAGAGCCTGAAGCTCTAGAATTTTTTCTTTTTTCGTTCAACCCAGCGGGCTAAACAAAAAAAAAACAGAAGGGCTCAGGAGGAGCCACTGTACTAACTATCCAATGTTAGTACAGAGATCTCCTCATTGAGCTATTGTGTTCTGACAAGCGGACTACCCCCCACCCCACTAGAACACACCAGCCAGCACTCTCAGCCATTGACTGAGAGTGCTGATCGGATGCCGATTGGCAGACCTTTATCGGTCATGCCCCTTCAACAGAAGCCAGACATTCAGCCGGCTTCTGTCGGACCAGCTGCCGTACACAGGGTCTGAATATCAGACAGTTTCTATTGAACCGGCCTATACCGCTCAATATTTGGCCCGTGTGTACAGGACTTTAAGCCTATCCTATAGTTCTCCAATCTGGACACAGGGAACAACTGAAAACAGCCTGCACACAGTGACACTAATCTGCATGCCAACTGACAGTCCATCTACAGAGAACACAAGGGCATAGAAACACCATGCACTCTCATGCAGATTAGCAGCAAACTTACAACTGAGTTTACAATAGTGTCACCTGTGATTTTTTTGCTTATTACACAGAAGCCCAACTTCATTTTTTGAGAAATATATTTAACCACTTAAGCCCCGGAAGATTTTACCCCCTTCCTGACCAGGCCCTATTTTGCGATTCGGCACTGCATGAGTTTAACAGACAATTGTCTGTTGTCGTGTGACACTGTACCCAAATGAAATTGATGTCCTTTTTTTACCTTAAACATAGCTTTCTTTTGGTGGTTTTTGATCACATGTGTGATTTTTACTTTTTGCGCTATAAACAAAAAAAGAGCGACAATTTTGAAAAATAACAATATTTTTTATATGAAATTCCCCCCAAAAAATGTAAAACTCAAAATTTTTTAACATTTTTGGCCAATTTGTTTTCTGCTACATATGTTTGGTAAAAAAAATCGCAATAAGCGTATTTTGATTGGTTTGCGCAAAAGTTATTGCGTTTACTAACTAAGGGAAAGAGTTTTGTCATTTTTGGTGGGTTTTTTTTAACGAGTAATGGCGGCGATCTGTGATTTTTTTTTGCGGGACTGCGACATTGCAGAGGACGGATTGGACCCTTGACTGACATTTTTGACACTTGTGGGGGTACCAGTGACATTACTACAGTAATCAGTGCTATACATATGCAATGTTACTGTAAAAATGACACTGGCAGGGAAGGGGTTAACTTTATTGGAGAGGCAGGGTTAAATGTGTCCTTAGGGGCGTGTTTCTAACTGTAAAGGGTGTGGCTTTTCGTGTAACCACAGAGATATACTATCCTACATAGCAGGACCGTATGATCTCTGCAGTTACACAGGGGAGAATGACAGGCGGCTTTGTTTACATTAGCCGCCTGCCTTTCTCCCTCTGCACTGGACGATCGCGAGTGACCGGCGGACATCGGGTCCGCCGGTAACACGCGCGGACTTGTTAGGGAACGAGTGGGGGCGGGAGCGCGCCTCTGGCGGCCCGCGCTCGCCCCCTAGAGGCTCACAGGCAAGCGACGTAGCCCTACGTCACTTTGCCTGTACGGGGCTGACCGCCGCAGTAAATAGTGGTGCGGCGGTCAGCAAGCGGTTAAAGGATAGAGCCACTTTAGTACTAATCCATTAATGCACCAACATCCCTATATAATATGCAAATAAGACCAACTATGAAGTATCATGGGACTTTTAGGGTGTGTTTCTTATTTCATTGAGATAATAATGATTATCATAACACAGATTATCATTTAAAAAGGGAAATTTTATTTTCCAAAAAAAACTTTTATTAAATAAATGTTAAAATGCATAAGAAAAAACACACATGGAACATACAAAATTCATGCCTTTCCAACAGGCGAAGTGTGAGGCATGATTTCTCGAAACGCTAAATTATTTTGACTGGTTTCGCCGAAAAGCAGGCTTCCTCAGAAAATTTTAGCGCAAGACACTGACTCTTCTGCAGATGGAGCAATTATGGAGAAACGATGTTGTAAGTGGGCTTCAGGATCTGAACACATGAACGTCCAGCAGCAAAGCAGGTGTAGCCACTAATGGTCTCCCGCAGAGGGAAGTATTCCAGGAGGGAGAAAAAAAGGGCTAGCAAGCTCAGAAAGGACAAATGAAGGTAAAGAAGACTAATAAACAAAATTATATGTTTTCATAAAGGTTTATACACAATCCCACAGTGATCACAGGGATCCCTCAATCTCCAAGACCATCAGGGGGAATTCAACGGTTGCATATATTGTACTCAGATGTTGTATGCCATTAAAAATATTTAAAATAAGAATAGCTAAACATGGCCCCAAATGAATGCGGCCACCTCCCAAATGGGCAAGATAGTTGTCCCAAACACCCCTATCAGTAAGGGGATGGAATAGTCAAAGTATACAAAGTCCACCTGTTATTCATACAGAGGTAAAGGTAGAGCATGTCCTATCCAGACCGCAAGTTAAGGGCAACTTCATTTTATGTTTATCTTTCCAAAAATGCAGAACAGTGCACCAAAATATGTACAAAAGTAATATTTACAAAAGGCAACACAGAAACTGACTTATAGAGATATTGTCTATTTGCTATAACATAAAAATGGGAGCAAAATATAAGTAAACTTTACAGTTTGAGTAGCATCTATTTTATCCTATTGTTAGGAGCACATCAGGTAAAGCCAGTAACTGAGCAAGCAACAAGCTCCAGACAAACGACACTGTTCAGGGTCACTTAATTTATAGGGGTGGAGATGTGGGACAGACTCTTCCTACTAATGCCTCGTACACACGCATCGATTATTGGCCGTGAATTTTCGGCCAACGTCCAATCGGCCGATTTTCGGCTTCTTAGTATGATGCTTCCGACAGCCGACTCCGACTTTTCGCCGAAAAAAATCTGGTGTGCAGGCTATAAAATTTTTGTTGGCCGTCAACACAACGGACGATTTTCCATCAGTCAGTACAGATTTCGGCAGACAAAAATCTGATGAGCAAGACTGGGCATGCTCAGAGAAGAAAAAACACACGGAAAGTAAACCAGCACATGACGTCACTTCTGAAGTAGATTTTTGTTGGCCGAAAAAATTTGTGTGCAGTCTAGGCACATTCCAACCAACAAAATACCACTCTGGACAAAAGTCGGACGATCGGTCGGCCGATAATCGTTGCGTGTGTACGAGGCATTAGACTCCTCACCTTTGGTGGTGGTACCCTGCTGGGGTTCATTCTGAAATGGCCATAGATTATGATGGATGGGTCAGGTTTAGAGTTTACAATTCTAAAGCATTATCCTGATCACAGTCCAAACACAAAATAAATACTGTGTTCCAAAATAAATACTTCTATCCCTTTAGTCAGTCCTTAGATGAGTCTATAAGGCCATTTTGTATGTGCCACCCATAATCCATGAATCCATAGAATCAGAAGGGAAAAAATCCCATCTCCTCATGATTATTATTGTCGATTTTATGAGAGATGAAACATATTCCCTCTGATCTTTGTCAAATGACATATGATTCCAGACAGTTCAGCGCCTCAAGGTTGACTGACTTTTTTTCTCTTTTCTAATTTGCAATCAGAAAGTCTTGGAGCATTCTTTTGATGGCTTGCGAAGTGATTACTTTTATTTGTAATGGCAAGCCCACGGAATCCTGTCAGAGACTCATTAGCAGTGGGGTGTTAATTCTTCAGATGTACAGGTCTAAGTTGCCTGTGCAGATATTGTTACTCTCATACAAATCTCCACATCCTAAATGAACCCTCTGCACACTGCTATATGCCCTCTCCAGCAAACTATGCAATGAAAAACATTGGTTTTTAGCTCACACAAATTGGAATACATGTTTAAGCTGGCCAACTGTGTACTGAAGTAATCCCTTTCATGGCCAGTCCTACACTGCTCTGCCACTGCAAAGGCTACGGTGGACACCATGCCAACCTGGGGCATAGAGACACAAGGTGGGGGAGAGCCACTAGGTTCAGGTCTGGTTACTGACCTGCATTGCAACAAAAACAAGATATACTGTACCTGTGCTCAAATCCCAATAGCTTGTAGCAGTACATCTATACAGTATAATCTATCAGGTGCTAAAGGCGTGTGACCACATGTTAACACTACAAATTCTAAATTAACTTTTTTTTTTTTCTTAGATCATTGGGTCCCAAAACTTACCAGGCTGCTGTTTTGGTGTTACAGTGAACTTTATTATTTTTTATTTTCCCACACGAATTTGAAGGGCTTGTATGTGTGGCACTTAAAAAGCCTAACAAAAATATTGTATTTTAAAAAGCTAACTCGTTTTCTGTTTCCTTGAGATAAAAGGTTTGTTTTAGAGAGATGCAGTAAATGACATTTTGAAACATTATAGCAACTCTTTCCCCAGAGTGTCACTTTCACTCAAAGGCAACCAAGTAAAAGATAAGGCTTCTACTTTTCTTTTCACTGACCTGCTTGTTAAAACAGTGCTGCTTTGCTTCTCTACTGGCCACAGCAGGTATATGACTGGGTGAATCAGATAATCCATACCCCCATCACACCCTGTTCTTTCTCCAGTTATCTTGTATGTCCTACAGTTGCACAGGTTTAGTATTTTTGGGATGAGGCTAACCCTATGTCTATCAGATGTACCTCTTTACCTATTATATCTTGACACAAGTAGGATATTTGCACTGTGTGTGTATTTGATTATGAACAGCTTGTATAGTAATGCATCAGTGCAAATCTCATTGCTATTACTGCCTGCTACACTAAGTTCCTGTTCACACCTGAGCCTTTTTTAGCTCGTAAAACGCTTATCTCTGAAGTCTCAAAACTCCCAACAAGCAAAATCCCATTCATTTCAATGGCCCCTGTTCACAAATGAGCGTTTTGTTGCCTGAAGCAAAAAAACTGAAGCTCAAAAAAGTACATGAGCTTATTTTTGGCAGATTACAAGCGGTTTTTTTAGATGTCAATGCCTGCCTCCAAAGACCTGCAAAAAACGCCTGAAAAAACGCCTGAAAAACACCCAAAAAAAAGCCCAAACAAATGCCTCAAAATGATACGTTCAGGTGTGAATGGAGCCTAAAAAAAAAAAAAAACGTACACAAAGCAGAACTAATCTACATGAACTATTTAGAATCATTATGCTGCCAGCATTAGTAAACTGATAGAAAGATATAGTATACTGTAAAACCTTGGATTGCGAGCATAATTCGTTCCGGAAACATGCTTGTAATCCAAAGCACTCGTATATCAAAGCGAATTTCCCCATAAGAAATGATGGAAACTCAGATGATTCGTTCCGCAAGTCCTTCAGTTTATAGTCTATATACAAAGATTATAGCAATGTGATAGGTTGTGTAACCATAAAATGTCCATCCACAATATGCAGCCTTTCCAAGGGGATTAGAAGCAAAATCTAGCAGAGCTACAGAATATAAGAGAGATGAGAGGTGCCTCTAAGTGTAGCAATATAGTTACATTTAATGAAGGTTCAACATTTAGCACCTCACATGGTTGATGATTAAAATAGGCACACCTAAGTATGCAGGAATCTGGGGTAAAGCTGTCCACATAGACCATCTTCTGAACCACCGACTCTCACCACTGTCCGTCTGCAATCGTGACCGGGAAGAATAGTCTGCAGTAGAGTGATCTGAAAGTGAGGCTTTGAATCACTCGTGGAGTGCAGCGTGGAAGGGATGATGAAGATGGCTGTGCAGAGGATGGTCTATGTGGACAGCTTTACCCCAGATTCCTGCATACTTAGGTGTGCCTGTTTTAATCATCAACCATGTGAGTTGCTAAATATTGAACCTTCATTAAATGTAACCATATTGCTACACTTTAGAGGCTCCTCTCTTCTTTTTTTATACATGACACTACTTGTATATCAAGACATCGCTTGTATATCAAGTCAAAATTTATTTAAAAAATGTGCTTGTCTTGCAAAGCGCTCTCAAACCAAGTTACTCTCAAACCAAGGTTTTACTGTATTTACTTTTTTGAAACTTGTGTTTGTTTCTTAAAGTGGAGTTCCACCCACATTTTCTACTTTGCATCATCCTTTTCAATCCAGCAAGTTGGAACAACATTGGCATTTTTTTTTTTTGAGCTTTCTTTTCAGGGCGTATTCTTTTTTCGTCCTGTACAGGGCAACACAGCGAGGTACATCGTATCCTGCGGTGCCCTGGCTCCTGGGAGATGTGTGTCATCATTCCCAGGAGTTAACAACCTGATGGGACCTTCCTCCGACACCACCGTTGTGATGGTAACCATATACAATTGTGCGCCATGTCTCGGGTTTAAAGCGGAGTTCCACCCAAAAGTGGAACTTCCGCTTTAGGGAGTCCTGACCCCCCGACATGCCACATTTGGCATGTCATTTTTTGGGGGGGGGGAGCGGGTACCTAGTTATGACAGGTACCCGCTCCCACTTCCGCTCGGAGCGCCGCGGCGCCCTGAGCGGAAGTTCTCCTCTCCCCCTCCCTCCCTGCAATCTTCTGGGACATGTCAGAGGTCCCAGAAGATTGCCGGCCAATCACGGCGCGCAGCGCGACTCGCGCATGCGCAGTGGGTACCCGGCTGTGAAGCCGCAAACTGTAACAGCCGGGTGCCCACAGCAGTGATGCCGGCGCCGAGGGAGAGGATCGAGGCTTCCGGCGGCCGCATCGCTGGACCGCTGGACAGGTGAGTAAATGGCTGGAACTCCGCTTTAATGCACATGCGTGAGATTGGGAGGTGCATGCTGGGTAACCAGCAGCACCTTATCCCGGAAGACTCCATTAGTGGGCTTCACATGCCCACAATTAAGATGGGAGCGTGCAGCCAAAGGATTATAAAGGTTCCTTTTTAAAAAAAAATACTATAATAATACAATGACTTTGCATATATTTAGCTTTTTAAAAACGTAGTACTACGAACGTCCCAGTTCTCTTAAAAAAAATAAAAATAAAAATTACAGCTGGAACACTGCTTTAAGTTGCTTCCTAGTTTCTGGCCTAGGCCAAAATGATGTCATTGCCGGGAGCCATGATAGGAGTTTTCATGACCATTTTGTTTTTCATCTGGAGGAGGAGTTTTCTCAGTGAAGCACTCCCACTTGCCTGCATGCCCGCACTAAGGGCAGTTGGATTCCAGGAAATAAATGCTACATGAATCATCTGCCTTTGCTGAAGATGGCCATGGTTAGAAATGATAGGGCATGTTTTTCAAGGTGATTTATCAACAAAATAAAATATGAAGACATGGATGGGTGAGTTTGCTGTGAATAATAAAAAAAAAAATGAATAGTGCTTTCAGTTTAGCTCTGATACAGTTAAGTTCCTCTTTAAAGAAGATTCCTAATAGAGTTACACTAATTGTTTAGCCTCCAGCCCCCTCTCCCAGGCTTATTTTCACTTGTTCCTACTTCATTGAGATCTTAGATGTGTGGCCTCCTCAATGCTGCACTGTCCCCTGTCAACATTTTCCCCTTGGGGCCCATGTGTGAATATCAATTTTCACTGAGTCCTATGGGGAGACTTTACTCCATTGCGAAAAAGCAGTTACACTTTAAACTAGAAAATAACATGCATTTTCTCCTAAACTTTCTTTTTCTCCTGTTTATAGACATTTTCAGGTACACAGAAGGTCTCAAAGTAGTCAGTAAAGAAGACTTTAGATTGTCTTCCAAAAAGTTTAATTGTAGGGGTAAACATTAGCTATGGTATATAAATCATCTACATTTGATTTAACAACAGTGGGGTTAATTTACTAAAGGCAAATAGTCTGTGCACTGCAAGTGCAGCTGCGCTAGATCTAAGGGGAAGCTCTGAAATGAGGGGAAGCTCTGCTGATTTCTATCAAGTTTTCCATGAGTTATAGAAGACCAGTAAGTGGAGATTCTAATATAGCTTTACATTCCACAGAATTAGCTCTACTTTGTGTCTTAAAGCGGAGTTCCGGGCACAAAATCGATATTTTTTTTTTGTGCCCGTCCACTTGTTCCCTTCACCTGAAAAGGAATTGGATAGTTAGGTTTTTCTTTTTTTTAAAACTCACCTTGTAATTGAAGATCGAATATACTCACCTAGTCTTCACTTCCTCCCTCAGCGCCGCGGCTCCGCCGTCACTTCCTGGCTTGCACTGATTCCTGGGAGCTGAACGTCATCGCTCCCAGGAATCAATGCGACGGCACCGGCCCCGCTCGTCACTTCCGGGCGACGAGAGGGGCTGGTGCAGGCGCATTCTGGGAGAAGAAGATGCGGAAGAAGACGCCGAAGAGGACCGCGCCGGCTTCAGCTGCCCACAAGAGAGATGGAAACGCTGTGGAAGAAATATTTATAAGTAAGTATTTCTTCTAAAAGGTAAGTGCGAACCGGGACAGATCAGAGGCTAGCCATTGTGGAATGTACTAGCCCTGACTGTCCCGGGGGTATGTTTATTGAAAAATCATTTCTGTGCCCGGAACTCCGCTTTAACCACTTGCCGACTGCCGCACGACTATTTACTACGGTGGTCAGCCCCTCACAGGCAAAGCGACATAGGACTATGTCGCTAGCCTGTGAGGCTCTAGGGAGCGAGCGCGCGGCTCGGGAGGCGCGCTCCCACTCCCACTCACTCACGGACCCCCCCCCCCCGCGTGTGCCCGGTGGACCCGATGTCCGTTACAGCGGGAGAAAGGAGGGCGGCTTATGTAAACAAAGCCGCCTGTCATTCTTCCCTGTGTAAGAATGGAGATCATACGGTTCTACTATGTAGGACCGTTGATCTCTGTTCTTACACCTCAAGCCACATCCAATCACAGTTAGAAGCACGCCCCTAGGGACACACTTAACCCCTCCCTCTCAAAAAAGTTAACCCCTTCACTGCCAGTGTCATTTTTACAGAAACAGTGCATATGTATAGCACTGATTACTGTAGTAATGTCCCTGGTAACCCCAAAAGTGTAAAAAATGTCAGTCAAGGGTCCGATCTGTCCGCCGCAATGTAGCAGTCCCGCAAAAAAAATCGCAGATCACCGCCATTACTCGTTAAAAAAAAAACAACAAAAATGACAAAAATCTTTCCCTTAGTTAGTAAATGTAATAACATTTGTGCAAACCAATCAAAATACGCTTTTTGCGAGTTCTTTTACCAAACATATGTAGCATAAAACAAATTGGCCAAAAATGTTAAAAAATTTAGATTTTTACATTTTTTTGGGGGAATTTCATATAAATTCCAAAAAATCGCACAGGTGATCAAATACCACCAAAAGAAAGCTCTGTTTGTGGGAAAAAAGGACGTCAATTTCGTTTAGGTACAGCGTCGCACGACCACGCAATTGTCCATTAAAGTCACGCAGTGCAGAATCGCAAAATAGGCCCTGGTCAGGAAGGGGGTAAAATCTTCCGGGGCTTAAGTGGTTAAAGTGTATTACCACTTTTGCAGTAAAACTGGACAAAACCCCACTTCATGTTTGTTATGTGTTCCCATTTACACAGCACACCAAAAAAAAAAACTTTTTGCCATTTAGATGTGTCCTTGGAGAAAGTGTCATGGCAGACTGCAAGCATTTCTGAAGTTCAGGGTTAGTCTGTCAGAAAGGCAAAAGACATAGCTGAGTTCCCTCTCATTAACATATAATGCAAGAATCCTAGCTTTTTATTTAAAGGGATTGTAAAATCTCGTGTTTTTCTTCTTTTTTTTTTTTTTAAATAACAAACATGTTATACTTAACTGCTCTGTGCAGTGGTTTTGCACAGAGCAGCCCGGGTCCTCCTCATCTTGGGTCCCTCTTCGCTGCTCCTGGCCTCTCCCTCCTGTCGAGTGCCCCCACAGCAAGCAGTATGCTTTAGGGGCACCCAATCTGAGCCGCTGCTCCGTGTGTCCATTCAGAAACAGAGCTGCCATTTGGCTCCACCCCCTCTATCCCCTAAATTGGCTAACTGTCTTTGATTGTTGTGTTTCAGCCAATCAGGAGGGAGAGTCCCGTGAGGCTGAGGGACTCGTGAACATCATTGGGTAGAGATGGGGCTCAGGTAAGCATTAGAGGGGCTAAGGGGGGCTGCTGCACACAGAAGGCTTTTTTAATGTTAGAATGCATTAACCACTTTAAGACCCGAAGGATTTGCCCCTTTAATGACCAGGCCCTATTTTGCGATTTGGCACTGCATTACTGTAACGGTCAATTGTGTAGTTGTGCGATGTTGTACCCAAATAAAATTGATGTCCTTTCCCACCCCCACAAATAGAGCTTTCTTTTGGTAGTATTTGATTACCTGTGTGATTTTTATTTTTTGGGCTATAAACAAAAAAAGAGCGACAATTTTGAAACAAAACAATATTTTTCACATTCTGCTATATAACATTCTCAAAAAAAAAAAAAAATGTAAAAATCAAACTTTAACATTTTAGGCCAATTTGTTTTCTGCTACATATTTTTGGTTAAAAAAAAATTGCAATAAGCGCATTTTGATTGGTTTGCGCAAAAGTTATCGCATCTACTAACTAGAGGAAAGATTTATGTCATTTTTATTTTTTTACTAGTAATGGCGGCAATATGCGATTTTATGCAGGACTGTGACATTGCGGCGGACAGATCGGACCCCTAACTGACATTGTTGACACTTTTGGGGATACCAGTGACATTACTACAGTAATCAGTTCTAAAAATATGCACTGTTACTGTAATAATGACACTGGCAGGGATGGGGTTAACAGTATAGGTGATTAATGGGTTAAATGTGACCCTAGGGGAGTGATTCTAACTGTGGGGGGCGTGGCTTCTGAGATGACGATAGAGGCATGTGATCCTATATACAAACCCGATTCCAAAAAAGTTGGGACACTACAAATTTTGAATATATAGTAAGCAATGTAGCGCTAATCCTAGAGGCAACTCAAAACGACTGAGTGTATAGAGTCTGTGAAAAGTCCCAAAGTAACAGATGGGTTAAACTGTGAATCACAAATTATCAGATGGGATAAACTGTGAATCCAGGAAACCGCCACCAGACACCCTGTTCACACTGTCTCTTACCGAATGAAGATGATCCCCATGACAGGGATCCTAAAACGCCCAAATCTTAGATATAGCCCAAGGGGATCCTCCACGCACAGTGAGTCTGATCTCTGTTCTTTCAATAACAGTATTCAGCAGAGTTGCCTTCGCTTTGTAGACCCCGGAGTCCCCTCCCCTATAGTCAGGTTCCTTATTGTCAGCGCTCCATTTGTTTTATCAATAGATGTTCTATCAACAGCGCGCTCATAAATCTCTACCGAGGACTCCAGCACAAGCACCGCCAATGTGCGCTCATTCAATTCCCAGATTATCTGGCACAGGGGGCTGATCGGCCTACTGACTGTGCTAGGGGCCCTACTGGGAGCCAGGGCTCAGCAACAAGAAATAAAATTGGTGGGAAGTGATGTCACTCTGGTGCCGCAATATAGCGGAGAGCTCCAAGAGATAACCTGGGAATTGAATGAGCGCACATTGGCGGTGCTTGTGCTGGAGTCCTCGGTAGAGATTTATGAGCGCGCTGTTGATAGAACATCTATTGATAAAACAAATGGAGCACTGACAATAAGGAACCTGACTATAGGGGACTCTGGGGTCTACAAAGCGAAGGCGACTCTGCTGAATACTGTTATTGAAAGAACAGAGATCAGACTCGCTGTGCGTGGAGGATCCCCTTGGGCTATATCTAAGATTTGGGCGTTTTAGGATCCCTGTCATGGGGATCATCTTCATTCGGTAAGAGACAGTGTGAACAGGGTGTCTGGTGGTGGTTTCCTGGATTCACAGTTTAACCCATCTGATAATTTGTGATTCACGGTTTAACCCATCTGTTAATTTGGGACTTTTCACAGACTCTATACACTCAGTCGTTTTGAGTTGCCTCTAGGATTAGCGCTACATTGCTTACTATATTTTACTTTTGATCTGTTATAATTCCAGATTCTGTGTGGCTGCTTTCCATTTGATTTTATTGTGATTACAGTTTAATCATTAATTAGCGCAGCAATATACCCTTAAATTGTGAATAAAAACAGAATGCAATGATGTGGAAGTTTCAAATTTCAATATTTTATTCAGAATACAACATAGATGACATATCAAATGTTTAAACTGAGAAAATTTATCATTTTAAGGGAAAAATAAACAGATTTAAAATTTGATGGCATCAACACATTTCAAAAAAGTTGGGACAAGGCCATGTTTACCACTTGTGTGGCATCCCCTCTTCATTTTATAACAGTCTGCAAACGTCTGAGGACTGAGGAGACAAGTTGCCCAAGTTCAGGAATAGGAATGTTGTCCCATTCTTGTCTAATACAGGTTTTTAGTTGCTCAACTGTCTTAGGTCTTCTTTGTTGCATCTTCCTCTTTACGAAGCGCCAAATTTTTCTATGGGTGAAAGATCTGGACTGCAGGCTGGCCATTTCAGTACCTGGATCCTTCTTCTACGCAGCCATGATGTTGTAATTGATGCAGTATTTGGTCTGGCATTGTCATGTTGGAAAAGGCAAGGTCTTCCCTGCAAGAGACAACATCTGGATGGGAGCATATGTTGTTCTAGAACTTGGATATACTTTTCAACATTGATGGTGCCTTTCCAGATGTGTAAGCTGCCCATGCCACACGCACTCATGCAACCCCATACCATCAGAGATGCAGGCTTCTGAACTAAGCTCTGAGAACAACTTGGGTTGTCCTTGTCCTCTTTAGTCCGGATGACATGGTGTCCCAGTTTTCCAAAAAGAACTTCAAATTCTGATTCGTCTGACCACAGAACAGTTTTCCACTTTGCCACAGTCCATTTTAAATGAGCCTTGGCCCAGAGAAAACGCCTGCGCTTCTGGATCATGTTTAGATATGGCTTCTATTTTGGCCTATAGAGTTTTAGCTGGCAATGGCGAATGGCACGGTGGATTGTGTTCACCGATAATGTTTTCCGGAAGTATTCCTGAGCCCATGTTGTGATTTCCATTACAGTAGCATTCCTGTATGTGATGCAGTGCCGTCTAAGGGCCAGAAGGTCACCGCCATCCAGTATGGTTTTATGGCCTTGACCCTTACGCACAGAGATTGTTCCAGATTCTCTGAATCTTTGGATGATATTATGCACTGTAGATGATGATAACTTCAAACTCTTTGCAATTTTTCTCTGAGAAACTCCTTTCTGATATTGCTCCACTATTTTTCGTGGCAGCATTGGGGGAATTGGTGATCCTCTGCACATCTTGACTTCTGAGGGACACTGCCACTCTGAGAGGCTCTTTTTATACCCAGTCATGTTGCCAATTGACGGAATAAGTTGCAAATTGGTCATCCAGCTGTTCCTTTAACATTTAACTTTTCCGGCCTCTTATTGCTACCTGTCCCAACTTTTTTGGAATGTGTAGCTCTCATGAAATCCAAAATGAGCCAATATTTGGCATGACATTTCAAAATGTCTCATTTTCAACATTTGATATGTTATCTATATTATATTGTGAATAAAACATAAGTTTATGAGATTTGTAAATTATTTCATTCCTTTTTTACTCACAATTTGTACAGTGTCCCAACTTTTTTGGAATTGGGTTTGTAGAAGGATCACATGAGCTCTGTGATCATTTCAGGGAGAAGGACAGTCGGCTGTGTTTACAACAGCTGACAGTCCTTCTCTCGCAGCGGGGAGAGATCGCGAGTGTCAGGCGGCAATCGGAGCCACCTGACACACGCATCGGCTTCCCCGCTGACGATCGCCGGGCGGCGCGCGCTTGACCCCTAACTGCCACCTGGTGACCAACGTACCGATACGTGGTTTTGCCTGTAGGAGCCACTCTGCCCCCGTATATATATAAAGTAAGCGGTCGGCAAGTGGTTAAAGAGGTTGTAAACCTTAAAAAAAAAAAAAATAAATAAAAAAAATAAATGCTTGATGTCACTGGCTGCATGCAAAGTAAATATATCCTAAATGGTGCATGTTGAAATATTTACAGTACCCATGGGTAAAGCCTTATCATAGGCTTACCAATTGGTACAAGTTACAGAGGAGGGTTTACTTCCTCTTTAAAATAAAAAAAATAAAAAATCTTCTGCCTTTACAACTCCTTTAAACCATTGTTAGGACAGACAGTGTTTAAATCAAATTTACAACTGATGAGATCTTTCAGCACAGTACAAGCAGGGTTAGTTATGTCAAACACAGCTCCCCAGCACCCTCATAAACAAAAAGTAGGATTTTTTTCATTGCTGTAGTTACCAGAATTACCATCTAAAATAGTAGGCAGAATTTTTAAAATATTTTTTAAAGTTAGCTATGTGAATGATAACATGTAACAAATACACTCACTGCCTGGCCAAAAAAAAAAAAAAAAGTCGCCACCAAAAAAAAAAGGTCACACTCTAATATTTTATTGGCTTTGATTACAGCATGCTTCCCTGTGGCATTGTTTCAGTAAGCTTCTGCAAAGTCACAAGATTTATTTCAATCTTGTATTGATGATGGGAGAGTTGGAACCTGTGCAAAGCCGTCTCCAGCACATCCCAAAGATTCTCAATGGGGTTAAGTTCTGGACTCTGTGATGGCAGCCAATCCATGTGTGAAAATGATGTCTCATGCTCCCTGAACCACTCTTTCACAATTTGAGCCCGATGAATCCTGGCATTGTCATCTTGGAATATGCCCGTACCATCAGGAAATAAAAAATCCATTGATGGAATAACCTGGTCATTCAGTATATTCAGGTAGTCAGCTTACCTCATTCCAATAGGATAGGTACTGCATGGTTACTTTAAGCGAAGTTCCGGCCTATTTTGTAACTTTAGTGATTCCTGGAGTGTTCGCTATGCTGATCAACAATTGGGCATTCTCAATTTATTTTGGGGGTCCCTTACCTTATTTTCAGGGCATTTTTGATTGTACTTCCTCCTTCTCCCCCCTCTGTGGCCACGGCCACCGACATCACTTCTGCCTTTGCATTGCATCCTGGGAGCTGTTTGTCATCACTCCCAGGAGGCTGGAATCAGGAAGAACTCCCAGAACACTCCCTGGAATCAGGAAGAAGGACACAGCAGATTACACTTCGGCTTCAGATGCCCACATCCAAGATGGCCACGCTCAGACAGCGTTTTTAAAAGTAAGATTTTGACTAAAATCCAATACTGTACACCTTGTAAGTATGAGAATAGCGGTTCTGTAAAGGGCGATGGATTGGTATTATAGGGGTATTTTTAGTTACATATGGTATTTGAGGCCGGAACTCCACTTTAGTTAGCTGCTTATTTAATTTTTTTTTGGCCAGGCATTGTAAAAAGTAGGGTTATCCCAATCTGGCTGCAAACGTGGAAATACCCATTAAGGCGAGCTGAGTTTCATTGGAGGTTTTGTGAAACATGTTGCTTTCTCTGGTTGTCCACGAAAAACAAGAGTTAAAAACCTGACTGTTTTTTTCCCCCACTCAGACCTCACACCACTGAATTGTCTGTTTTAAAAGAATGTTCATTGCGATTAAGCTTTAAACAGGAGCTCAGACTATCCAATTATTATTCCAAGGTACATGAATCCTTCTGCTGTCACTTTTTCTTGTGTGGTTAAAAAGCAATCATGTAATTGGTTACTGTAAGCTACACAACAAGTATTGCTTTGTACTAGTCTGGAGGTATGCCCCTTAACAGTTACACACTTTGTTTGCACATCACTTTCAAGAATCTCTGGCTACACTAAAAGTAAGCACAATAAAGCACATGCCCCTTCCCCTGATTTCTCTGTCAATATCAATGGCATTACTATCAGCCCTTCCCTGCATGCCAAGGTCTTAGGTGTTGTCCTGGACTCTGAACTCTCCTTCAAACCCCACATCCAATCGCTGTCCAAATCTTGCCGTCTCAGCCTCCGCAACATCTCCAAAATATGCCCCTTTCTAACCAAAGACACAACAAAGCTCTTAGTTCACTCCCTGGTCATCTCGCGCCTCGACTACTGCAATTCCCTTCTCGTTGGCATAACTCTACACAGGCTATCACCCCTTCAATCCATCATGAATGCTGCCGCTAGACTCATCCACCTTACCAATCGCTCAGTGTCCGCTGCTCCTCTCTGTCAAGCCCTCCACTGGCTTCCGCTCACCCAACTAATTAAATTCAAAATACTTACAACATCTTACAAAGCAATCCACAGCTTAGCCCCTAGCTACATCACTAGCCTAGTCTCAAAATACCAACCTAATCGCTCTCTTCATTCCTCTCAAAACCTCCTGCTCTCTAGCTCCCTCGTCACCTCCTCCAATGCTCGTCTCCAGGACTTTTCCAGAGCCTCTCCAATCCTATGGAACTCCTTACCCTTATCTGTCTGATTATCTCCTACTCTATTAGCTTTTAGGTGATCTCTGAAAACCCTCCTTTTCAGAGAAGCCTATCCTACCCACACCTAACAAATGTACCTCCATTTTCTCCATCAGCCCATCCCCCACGGTTATTGCCTTTTGTTTCACTTGACCCTCCCTTCTAGATTGTAAGCTCTAACGAGCAGGGCCCTCTAGTTCCTCCTGTTTTGAATTGTATTGTAACTGTATTGTCTTCCCTCACATTGTAAAGCGCTGCACGCAAACTGTTGGCGCTATATAAATCCTGTATAATTATAATAATAATAATAAATAAAATGTACCTGTTCTATGGCCTAGTAAACTGATGTGCTACACTTTTCAGTATATTATCTAAGCCAGTGTTTCTCAACCTTTTTTCAGTCAAGGCACCCTTTTATATTTCTGCACAATCTCGAGGCGCCCCATTCTAAAATGTAAAAAACTAAACTAATAGTTTTACATATCACAGCAGCATTCATACTTATGGGTCACCCAAAATGAAAGTGTTTTATTTCCCCACCTTTCCACACTGGTACCAATAAGTATTCTACTGTTTGTCATCTCTGTCAGTTATTCTCCCTCACTTAGCTAAAATGACCCCAGTCCTGACAGAGAGGGACAGGGAGGAATAAACAAGAATGCTGTGCCGATGTCTGATGTACTCCATATCAACCCATGACATAATCGGTTGTTAGGATGCCAGTCAATGACCCACAGGGTGCCCAAGGTTGTATTGCTACGCAATAAAACCTGGGGTTTTGAGTGACAAAAACGCAAACATTATTCACTTACTGAGTTGACAATTTTTGAGCAATTTATGGCATTTTTTAGGCATTATCTCAAGGCACCCCTGAAGAACTCAGAAGGCATCCCAGGGTGCCATGACACCCTGGTTGAAAAAGACTGATCTAAGCCCATACAACAGATGCCTATACTTGTTATGGATAACAGCTGTACTATATGCTTATTTCGTTACTGGCAAACATCTTAGATAAATATTGTACCATTGCTCTCTTTATAAACCTCAATTTCTTAAAGGATAAATAAATACAGCCAAATCCCACTTGGCTGTACTTCTCCTATGGATCACAGGAATGTAGTTCATTCTGCACTCCTGTGACCAATTTTTAGCAGACAGCAGAGTCACAGAGTCAGTTTAGGCTTAAGCAAGATCACAAACATATGGACAGGATCTGTCCATATGCTTGGACCAGCAACCGGCTCAGTCTCTCAGCGAGCTGCTGAAAAGCTGAGACGGCTACCCCTCCACAGCCCAGCACTCCAGTGAGGGGGGGGGGGGCAGAGCAGAGAGCTGGTGGCTGACAGTCACCAGCTCTCTGCTCAGGGAGCTATGATAATTGAGTGATCAGTGGTGTTTGATCGATCAGTTCTCAGTGTTAGAGCTGGTGGGGGACCGATCCAAATCGATGAAAAATGATTCCCATACTTCAGTTTTAAAGCATTACTCTAGAAATGACAAGAAAAACTTCGCTTGATGTGCGGGGAGGCTTCACTGCTAGGGTTTTCTTTTTTTTTTACTTTTTTAATTTCAGGATGCCAATTAAAGTCTTGTTAATTCTACTGGATAAAGAATAAGGTATAACACTACCTTAGTCATTTTTCTGGCAGGGTCCCTCCATCTTTGCGATTGATCCCCTGCAGCCTCCTCTATAATGTGCCCTGGACTACAGTCTAGTGATTCTGCACTACATCAAGGTAGAGCAGAGAAGAACACCAGAGCCTGCTGGAAGAAGGAGCAAGACAAGTATTACACATCATTTATTAACACTGAAAGTTAAAGGATAAGTTTACCTTTTGGGAAAAAATAATAAATGCACATACAGTAAAACCTTGGATTGCGAGCATAATTCGTTCCGGAAGCATGCTTGTAATCCAAAGCACTCTTATATCAAAGCAAATTTCCCCATAAGAAATAATGGAAACTCAGATTATTCGTTCTACAACCATTTATTCATAAATCCTTCAATTTATAGTCCATATAAAAAGATTATAGCATTGCGATATGTTATATAACCATAAAATGTCCATCCACAAATAGCCGCTTCCACAAGGGGATTGGAAGCAAAATCCAGCAGGAGCTACAGGGTAGCAATATGGATACATTTAATGAAGGTACAACATTTTGCAACTCACATGGTTGATGAATAAAACAGGCACATCCAAGTATGAAGGCATCCGGGGTAAAGCTGTCCACATAGACCGTCCTCTGCACCGCCGGCTGCTAGTCTGTAATCCTGACCGGGAAGATCACCCTGCAGTAAAGCGATCTGAAAGCGAGGGGCAGCATGGAAAGGATGACGTAGATGACGGTGCGGAGGATGGTCCTATGTGGACAGCTTTACCACTGATGCCTGCATCCTTAGATGTGCCTGTTCCAATCATCAACCATGTGAATTGCTAAATGTTGTACCTTCATTAAATAACCATATTGCTACACTTAGAGGCGCCTCTCTTCTCTTTTATACTCAGCTGTGACTTGAGGCTACTTGTATATCAAGACATCGCTTCTATATCAAGTCAAAATTTATTTGAAAATTTTGCTTGTCTTGCAAAGCGCTCTTAAACCAAGTTACTCTCAAACCAAGGTTTTACTGTATTTTTGCAAGAAAAAAAATATGAATGAATTACTTTTTTCCCTAAGGAGCCTAGACAGTATTGCACCCGTGATCAGTGGATCAGGAGTGCAATGCCAGTTTCCTGCAGAGAAGCCCTGCAGCTTTAAGCCTGTACCTCAATACAGGCTAACTGTTTGCAAGGGCCCGTGAATGAACTCCAAAGGGACTCATCACTGACCTCACAGTCCATTCAGAACTACAAGCTGTCAGCTGCAGTGGATGATGGTAGTTGTAGTTTGTGCATTCACAGGAGACTATGAATGAATGATGCGGCAGTGTGGGTGAAGATCCTCTGCTTGCTGTCACAGAGGGGGGGGGGGGTGAGAGCCTGCAGCGGCTGGAACATGTTACAAGTTCCGTCCTATATGTGGGTGGAACATGTAGCATGTAGCGTGTTCCAATGTTCCAAAAGGTCAACTTATCCTTTAGCAAGCATTTGAAGTGGTTGTAAACCTTTACATATAACAAGTAAAGTGATACACAAAGATGAAACAAATCCTAATACACAAATTGTACCGGTGTATCTGCAGTCTTCTCTTCTCTACAGACGTTCAAAGTTCCGAATTTATAAAGCTTGTCTGAGTTAACAGAAAAAAGGGGGCAGGGAGCTGAAATTACACTCTGAATAGTTCAGTGAGGGGAGCTCTGAGATCTGATTGGAGGGAAAGGACACCCCTTAAACAGCACACAGGAACAGAGCTGAGGCTGTCAATCAGCTGGAGCTCCTTCCCCTGTCACCTTTTTACCTCTTGGCGTCAGGAAAACTTTTCAGAAGTGATTCATGCAAAGGAACAAAACAGCAGACAGAAATGACATTTGGGGCTCTTAATTGTTCATATTTCATGTCTGAGTTTTACAACCCCTTTAACTCTTGCAGTGGGGCTGGGAGATGTGACAGTAGTTTTTTGTAATACCTAAAGTTGGACATCACTGTTTAATTTTAGCTGTTACAATGTGCATTTCTAGCTATAGTATTGGCAGCACAATGGTTACTGGGAAAGGACACAGAAAATGTGTTAGAGGCAATCTAACAAGGTATTTTGGATTGAGAATGTAAAATGTCTTCCTAGAGAACATTTCTCTCCAGGTTCCATCTGGTTTCAAAGGGCTGTCATTTCGATAAAATTGCATTTTCTGATTTAAATCCAAATGAGACTGTGTGATCCCAGAGGTGGTGCACTTAAATTCTAATGGCTCCCAAGGCTGCATCAGACATGACTGATAAGTTTATATATCCTTCCAATGGGTTTACTCTTACATTTTTGTAAGCTGCAGATATTCAAGGCGTGGATTACTCACTAATAAACTAATTTAGAATCCTCCATTTCTGTGAACTTTTACTCGGTCTTCATATTTGCTGCTGTGCCAAGCATGTCTAAAGAATAAGTCACAAGGCATTAAAAATCCATGCCGTGATTGAATATAAGACAAAAGTAGTAGGCATAATCAACATTTGTTTTCTGCAATTTTAAATTGCCTAGCTAGAAAGCTGTGCGCATATATTTTCCCGGCTAAAAAACTTGCTGTGTATTACACAGTGATCAATGGAATCTCTATCCCTGCTAACACCACTGAAGGATAAGCTGTATAACACAGTCACATCAACACCACCCCTCTCAGGCATATTTATAGAGGGATTTAAATGGCGCTGTGAAAAAAAACAAAACACAGCTGATACTGAATTCGATAGAAAACAATATACGGCTTTGTTTTGCTTTGAGATGTTTTAACTCCTATCCGCAGGTCAGATAAAAGGTATAAATTAGGACAGCACCATAAACCAAATATATTGGATAAGATGTTTTGCAGTAATGTGGTGTCATCTTCTTACAACCCCTTAATCTTATTTATTTTATGATTTTCAGTGTTTCTTTTTCACTTCAAAGCCAAAGTGGACTGGCTGAACATAATAATATTTCTATATTTTTATCACACACACACACACATGCACGTGCACAAACACATGCACGCATGTACGCACGCACGTGTACAAACACACTTATCATAGGGCTCTGCAGACTCTTAAAATGACTTGACCGAAGGGTAAGAATGAGGGAAAAGAACTGTAACCTCTCCTCCCATCCCTCAGCTCCCTCTTTCTCCTTCTGCAATATACTGAGATTGAACACAGCAGGATGAGGGTCCAAGCACACTGGGCCAAAAAAATGCTGCTTCAACAGGAGTTGTGAGTTTGTCTGTAGAAGTAGCTCAATGTTATCCTATGTGTCCATGCATGTTAGGACGATTGCAGACATATTTTAAAGTGTTACTAAACTCAGGACCCTGCATTCACAATATCTGGTCTCCCACAGTACATAGAACATGGAAATGCAAGTATTTTAGTAAATATAAACTGCTAAATACCTTTCTTACCAGCAGTAGAGATGAGCTTCGAGTTAGGCTCCATGTACACGGGACGCTGGAAATGGACGTTTAGGAGCAGTTGGGCGTTTTTTTCAGAAGTCCCTGAACGCAGCTCCATGTTATCTTATCTGTCCATGTACACATGGTAGTTTACAGTCATTTGCAGGCAGTTGCGTTCAGGGACTTTTTTTAGAACGCAATTATATTGCGTTCGAACGTGTGTTTCCCGACGTTTCAAACGCAGAAACGCGGCCGAACGTGACTAAACGTGACTGAACGTGATGAACCTACGTTCAGCCACGTTATACGTTTTTTTTCTTCCATTCAAAATCAATGGTTCCCTATGGGAGCCTATTGATTTGAATGGAAGCCGCACCGCAAGTCGGATCCGACTTGCGGCGCGACCTGCACTGTGAGAATCTTGAGGGGGAACTCCACGCCAAAAATGGGAAAAAAAAACTGCGTGGGGTTCCCCCCCAGGTTCCAAACCAGGCCCTTCGGGTCCGGCATGAAATTTGAGGGTAGCCCCACGCCGAAAAAACGGCGTGGGGTCCCCCCCAAAATCCATACTAGACCCTTATCCGAGCATGCAGCCCGGCAGGCCAGGAAAGGGGAGGGGACGAGCGAGCGGCCCCACCCCCCCTGGACCACACCAGGCCACATGCCCTCAACATGGGGGGGGTGTTGATGCTTTGGGGCAGGGGGAGCTCTGCACCCCCCACCTCAAAGCACCCTGCCCCCATGTTGATGAGGACAAGGGCCTCATCCCCACAACCCTGGCCGGTGGTTGTGGGGGTCTGCGGGCAGGGGGCTGATCGGAATCTGGAAGCCCCCTTTAACAAGGGGGGCCCCCAGATCCCGGACCCCCTCCCTGTGTGAATGGGTATTGGGGTACACTGTACCCCTACCCATTCACCCCATAAAAGATAGTGTATGTAAATAATGACAGGAGACGTTTTGGAAAGTTTATTAAAAATCTTCATCCGGCTCTTCGGGGTCTTCTCCTCTCCGGGGGTCTTCTGCTCTTTTGCTGTCCGCCCTTCTGCTATCCTCTCTTCTTGTTTTCTCCTCTCCGGGGGTCTTCTGCTGTCTTCTCTCCGTGGGGTCTCCTGCTCTTTTGCTGTCCGCCCTTCTGATGTCCTCTCTTCTTGTCTTCTCCTCTCCGGTCTTCTGCTCTTGTGCTGTCGGCTGTCGGCTCTCCTTCTTCCTCCGGTCCTCCTCCGACGACGTCTCCAGCGATTATGCCGGCCTCTGGTCTCTGCAGCTTATTATATAGCCATTAGGGGCGTGGCCGCCAGATGACGTCACATGTGACACAAGGGGCGTGGTCTCCCGATGACGTCATCTGGCGGCCACGCCCCTAATGGCTATATAATAAGCTGCAGAGACCAGAGGCCGGCATAATCGCTGGAGACGTCGTCGGAGGAGGACCGGAGGAAGAAGGAGAGCCGACAGCCGACAGCCGACAGCACAAGAGCAGAAGACCGGAGAGGAGAAGACAAGTAGAGGGGACATCAGAAGGGCGGACAGCAAAAGAGCAGAAGACCCCCGGAGAGGAGAGGACAGCAGAAGGGCGGACAGCAAAAGAGCAGAAGACCCCACGGAGAGAAGACAGCAGAAGACCCCCGGAGAGGAGAAAACAAGAAGAGAGGATAGCAGAAGGGCGGACAGCAAAAGAGCAGAAGACCCCCGGAGAGGAGAAGACCCCGAAGAGCCGGATGAAGATTTTTAATAAACTTTCCAAAACGTCTCCTGTCATTATTTACATACACTATCTTTTATGGGGTGAATGGGTAGGGGGTACAGTGTACCCCAATACCCATTCACACAGGGAGGGGGTCCGGGATCTGGGGGCCCCCCTTGTTAAAGGGGGCTTCCAGATTCCGATCAGCCCCCTGCCCGCAGACCCCCACAACCACCGGCCAGGGTTGTGGGGATGAGGCCCTTGTCCTCATCAACATGGGGGCAGGGTGCTTTGAGGTGGGGGGTGCAGAGCTCCCCCTGCCCCAAAGCACCAACACCCCCCCATGTTGAGGGCATGTGGCCTGGTGTGGTCCAGGGGGGGTGGGGCCGCTCGCTCGTCCCCTCCCCTTTCCTGGCCTGCCGGGCTGCATGCTCGGATAAGGGTCTGGTATGGATTTTGGGGGGGACCCCACGCCGTTTTTTCGGCGTGGGGCTACCCTCAAATTCCATGCCGGACCCGAAGGGCCTGGTTTGGAACCTGGGGGGGAACCCCACGCAATTTTTTTCCCATTTTTGGGTGGAGTTCCCCCTCAAGATTCTCACAGTGCAGGTCGCGCCGCAAGTCGGATCATCCTGATCTGACTTGCGGTGCGCCTTCCATTCAAATCAATAGGCTCCCATAGGGAACCATTGATTTTGAATGGAGGCAGAAAAACGCTGCTAAAAGCAACGTGGCCAAACGTGCAATAACGCAAATGGAAAAAGCTACTGAAAGCACGTTTAACAGCTGCTTTTTCCCGACGTCAGAAATAGCTTTGCAGGACGTTTTTTCTAACGTCCCGTGTACATGGAGCCTTAGAGTTGAACATTGACTGCTCGCTTGTTTGTCGAATGACGAACAAATGGGCTACTTTGCGGGAACTTCGAGTTCCCGCATTATCATGGACTCTTACCTCTGAGTTCCAATAAATAAATTACTGGCTGGCCAGGGGTATCAAACTCACAGCTCTCTCATTGCAAGCCTGGCATTCTACCACCTATGCCACCATTAAGCCTGCTTAAGCAGGATACACTCTCCCTAACTTTTATCTCATCCACTGTGTAGGGTGAGATAGGAGTTAGTTAGTTAGTTAGTTAGTTAGTTAGTTAGTTAGTTAGTTAGTAAGGCAGGGAAAGTGTTTAACCTAAGCGTACTTGACAGTGGCGTAGCTGGTAGAATACCAGGTTTGCAATTTGTGATGGTTGTGGATTTGAATCCCTTGGCCAGCGGGTGATTTATAAGTGGAATTTTATAATTAATAATACATTACTAGCAGGGCGGGATTTTTGCTTTTTACAGTTTTTTGAGTTCAGATAGTGTATACCACAAAGGTTTATATATATATATATATATGTATATATATATATACAGTGCCTTGCGAAAGTATTCGGCCCCCTTGAACTTTTCAACCTTTTGCCACATTTCAGGCTTCAAACATAAAGATATAAAACTGTTATTTTTTTTTGTAAAAATCAACAACAAGTGGGACGCAATCATGAAGTGGAACAAAATGTATTGGATATTTCAAACTTTTTTAACAAATAAAAAACTGAAAAATTGGGCATGCCAAATTATTCAGCCCCCTTAAGTTAATACTTTGTAGCTCCACCTTTTGCTGCGATTACAGCTGTAAGTCGCTTGGGGTATGTCTCTATCAGTTTTGCACATCGAGAGACTGAAATTTTTGCCCATTCCTCCTTGCAAAACAGCTCGAGCTCAGTGAGGTTGGATGGAGAGCGTTTGTGAACAGCAGTTTTCAGTTCTTTCCACATATTCTCGATTGGATTCAGGTCTGGACTTTGACTTGGCCATTCTAACACCTGGATATGTTTATTTGTGAACCATTCCATTGTAGATTTTGCTTTATGTTTTAAATCATTGTCTTGTTGGAAGACAAATCTCCGTCCCAGTCTCAGGTCTTTTGCAGACTCCATCAGATTTTCTTCCAGAATGGTCCTGTATTTGGCTCCATCCATCTTCCCATCAATTTTAACCATCTTCCCTGTCCCTGCTGAAGAAAAGCAGGCCCAAACCATGATGCTGCCCCCACCATGTTTGACAGTGGGGATGGTGTGGTCAGGGTGATGAGCTGTGTTGCTTTTACGCCAAACATAACGTTTTGCATTGTTGACGATTTTGGTTTCATCTGACCAGAGCACCTTCTTCCACATGTTTGGTGTGTCTCCCAGGTGGCCTGTGGCAAACTTTAAATGACAGTTTTTATGGATATCTTTAAGAAATGGCTTTCTTCTTGCCACTCTTCCATAAAGGCAAGATTTGTGCAGTATACGACTGATTGTCGTCCTATGGACAGAGTCTCCCACCTCAGCTGTAGATCTCTGCAGTTCATCCAGAGTGATCATGGGCCTCTTGGCTGCATCTCTGATCAGTCTTCTCCTTGTATGAGCTGAAAGTTTAGAGGAACGGCCAGGTCTTCGTAGATTTGCAGAGGTCTGATACTCCTTCCATTTCAATATTATCGCTTGCACAGTGCTCCTTGGGATGTTTAAAGCTTGGGAAATCTTTTTGTATCCAAATCCAGCTTTAAACTTCTCCACAACAGTATTTCAGACCTGCCTGGTGTGTTCCTTGTCCTTCATGATGCTTTAAACAGACCTCTGAGACTATCGCAGTGCAGGTGCATTTATACGGAGACTTGATTACACACAGGTGGATTCTATTTATCATCATTAGGTCAACATTGGATCATTTAGAGATCCTCACTGAACTTCTGGAGAGAGTTTGCTGCACTGAAAGTAAAGGGGCTGAATAATTTTGCCCGCCCAATTTTTCAGTTTTTTATTTGTTAAAAAAGATAATGAAATATCCAATAAATTTTGTTCCACTTCATGATTGTGTCCCACTTGTTGTTGATTCTTCACAAAAAAATTACAGTTTTATATCTTTATGTTTGAAGCCTGAAATGTGGCAAAAGGTCGAAAAGTTCAAGGGGGCCGAATACTTTCGCAAGGCACTGTATGCCGGCTAGGATGGGGGAGGCGGCAAGCAAGCACCCCCCTCCTGAACCATACCAGGCCACATGCCCTCAACATGGGGGGGTGGGTGCTCCCCCAAAGCACCTTGCCCCCATGTTGATGGGGACAGGGTTCTCTTCCCCACAACCCTGGGCTGTGGTTGTGGGGTTCTGCGGGTGGGAGGCTTATTGGAATCTGGAAGCCCCCTTTAACAAGGGAACCCCCAGATCCTGCCCCCCCATGTGAATGGATATCGGGTACATCATTCCCCTACCTATTCATCAAAAAAGTGTACAAAAAAAGACAAAAGCCAGTTTTGGAAAAGTCTTTTATTAAAAAATAAAAAAAAAAAGGTGTCCCCCGATGATCAGTCGCCCGTCCGCCGCAAAATTTAAAAAAAAGAAGAAGCCCCGCGTAATGAGCTGTTTTGATTTTGACAGCTCTTTTATAGTGACCTGACGTCACAAGCCGCCGCACAATGCACTGCTCAGGTGCAGTGAATAAATGACATGACGTCAGTAATTAATTTTTTTGGCAACAGGCATGTTAAAACAGGAGGTGGTTAAGACACAGAGGTGATAGGGTGACCTTGCCCATGTGCCTTACAACCCCCTTCCTTACCACTGCTGCTTCAACAACACCTCTCACCCCCCCTCCCAAAACAGCAGCCCCTTCACTACCACACCAACTGCATGCACCACTCACAACCCCTATATCACCACAGCACCTATCACAAACCCATACCCTCTCTCTCACAACATCACTTATTCCAACCCACACAGCATCTACTACATACCTCCTGAGTAGGGTTGCCATCTCATCCCTTGAATCCAGGACACATATTAATTACACAGGTTCTGAGGCTAATATAATGCACATAAGGCACCAAGTGAGTTTAATTACCACCTTAATCAGCCACAGAACCTGTGTAATTAATGTGTGTCCTGGTTTAAAGGGATGAGGTGGCAACCCTACTCCTGAGTCCCCCTATTACCAGAGCACCTGTCACAATCCCCTTCTCACCATAGTACATGTGACACCATCACACCCTTTACTGCCTCTAACCACTATGTCTTCCACAGGCAATCCACTACTGCCCCTTCCCAAACTCCTGCTGAACCCTTAACCACCAAGCCTGCCTGTAAACATCCCATTCCCTGCTCTCACCACCATGCCTCATACCCTCTTAGACTTGAGATTAGTTAGAACATCTCCGACATCTCCCATTCTAGAATGGGCAAACCTTTGATATTTACAAAAATAAAGAAAAGATTGACAAATTTTTTCATAATTTGGAAAGTTGACTTGCCAGCAAACAACTGTTTTTATGGTGCATAAATGATCTTGGGGAAATAATAATCAGCTGTGTTGGAAAATTTCAGCTGATTACTGCTATTTCACACTTGAGATAAGCTGTTGCACCTATTCCCCTTGTACCTACATCAGCAAAAGCCTGAATGCTTGAGCATACTCAGTGTGAATGTTTATTTGCCAGTTTGAACATAAAAATCTTCAGGCTCTCGGGTGATTTCTGCACATCTGACTACTCTCTAAAGGAATTCAATAAAGCAGCTGTGCCACTTTTTGAACTTTAATCCCTCTTGTTAACCACTTACACCGCCCACTGTGTATTTACGTCGGTACTTTGACGTTAAATACCGGGGTTATGGCTAAACGGTGGGCGGTCTGCTTTAATATAAGGGTGGTCCCAGCAGCAGCATTGCTGCGGGATCACCCTTATGGTCAGCGGAAGAGGTGTGTGTCGCCCCCACCGCTTCCCGGTCGTTTTCCCAGCTTACTGGACCCGTCAGTAGCGGGGAAAACGATCCGGTCCGCTGTCCCCTCAGGCAGTAAGTCGATTGAGGGCAAGTTGGCCCTCACTCAACTCTATGGTCTTGGAGGACCAGAGCGACGCCATACTTCACTTAATAGCAACAGATTTAAAGAGCCCATTTTCTTTCTTTTTTCGTGAAGATGTGAAATCTGGTGTCTTTTTGACCGCATAACTCACTTTAAAGAGGTCCTGCCATGCTTATTTTCTATTACAAGGGATGTTTACATTCCTTATCATAGGAATAAAAGTGATCAAAATTAAAAAAAAAAAAAAAAACTGTGTAAAAAAAAAAAAAAAAGATAAAGTAATTAGGAAAAACGTAAATCGCTCCATCCCCGTTAGCTTGCGCGCAGAATTGAACGAATACGCAAGTCGCGCCCACATATGTAAAGGGTGTTCAAACCACACATGTGAGGTAACGCCGCAATCTTTAGAGAAAGAACAATAATTTGAGCCCTAGACCTCCTCTGTAACTCTAAACTGGTAACCTGTAGATATTTTTAAAATGTTGCCTACGGGGATTTTTAAGTACCAATGCCATTCCACGAGCGTGCGCAATCTTGAAGTATGACATGTTGGGTATATATTTACTGTATTTAGTCCAACACTATCTTTCACATTATAGAAAAAAATTGGGCTAACTTTACTATTTTCTTATTTTTTAATTAAAAAAATGTCCATTTTATTCTCTAGGGTCTCTGTTAGGAAAAAAAAAAAAAATATATATATATATATATATATATATATATATATATATATACAATGTTTGGGGGTTCTAAGTAATTTTCTAGCAAAAAAAAAATGATTTTAACTTGTAAACAACATGTGTCAGAAAAAAGCCTGGTCCAGAAGTGTATTGCATCAAATTCATAAAGCATATGCAACACTTTTGGTTCTGACAGCGACTCCTGCACAAACTTGCTCTACTACTGAACTGTTCCCAGGTACTGATAAAAAAATACTCACATCAGCAACCAGAAATGAAGCAGAAACACTGAAAAAAAGTGTAACTAAAGGCAAAACGTTTTTTTTGCATTTTGGATAGAGTAAGGGATGGTTATTACCACTGTCAGTTTTTTTTTATGCCATCTGTGTCGTATTGGGGAAATTTCCCTTAATTTCCCATTCCATAACCAAAACAGGCAGTGAGAGGAAATCTCTCCAAACTGAGGAAATCCAGATCTATCCCAGCTTGTCTGCAGGGAAACATAAGCAAGAGGAGCTTCTAGTCCTCTGCTGCTGGTCACATGTTAAGCCTTTGGAATACATAGTAAAAATAAATAATATAAAAAAACTGTTTTAAGTTGTCATACAAATATGTATTTGAAATTAAATCTTAATATTATTTAATGGAATAACATTGTGGATTTCTGCCAGTAACAGGCTGTGTCACCTCCATCCATCCTGTATCTAGGAATAAGAGGGAGGTGAATACCCCTCTACAGGGAGGTGAATTCGCAGCCTTCCCGCATTGCACAAGTGTGAACCGGGACTAACTGTGAGCCTAGGGGAGTGTTTATTAACTGTATTGGGGATGGGGTTGTGAAATTACCATAGAGACCTGTGATCCTTTGTAGAAGGATCACAGACGTTCTGTGATAATTTCAGAGAGAAGAACAGTCAGCTGTGTTTACAACAGCTGACCGTCCTTCTCTCTCAGCGGGGAGCCCCGTGGATCGGCATCCCTGCTGCCTATTGGGGGGGGGGCGGGAGCGCCCCCCCAGCACCCTGCACACGACCGATGTAGAGCTACATTGGTTTGCGCAGGAGAGCCAGCCTGCCGCAGTAAAACTGTGGCCGGCGGTCGGGAAGCAGTTAAAAACATTATCTCAAAAGGAAAAGAAAATTGTTGCTGTGACAGTTTAAAAGGTGTTAGCTGTTCAGCCCTAATATGTTAGGCAAGTCTATCTAAATCTGCTAGTGCATCTGTAGTGCTCACCCTGAATAAGCTGTTAAACTGTATTTTTTTGTCATGCACCAGTGATAACCCACCTTTTCCTGGACCCGAGAATAATGACACACCTTGACGGGGAATATGTTTTTTTTTTTAAGGCAAAGCCCTAAAAATAGATGGATTAATTAACAGTCTACAATACAGGAATGCATAAGCAAAAAAGAAAACTGTCGCTGTTAAAAAGGTGTTAGTTGTTTGGCTTTAATTTATTAGGCAAGTCGATCTAAATCTGCTAGTGCATCTGTAACGTTTACCCCTGACGGAGTCGCTAAATTGTATTGGGTCCTTTCTGCCCTGTGATGACCCCTATTTCATGGACCCAAGAATACCAACACACCTTGTTAGTGTAATTTTTTTGTGTTTTTAAAGGCAAAGCTCTAGAAAGAAATGTGTTAATTATCAACAGTCTATAATACAGCAATGCAGGCACTTTGTTAAGCAACACAATTCACAGGGTGTCACTGTTTGTTCACCACATACACCTGGGAGGCAACAACTGCAGAAACATGCACTAGGCGGGCACTGGTGAGTGATATTGGCTTGTAATGCAGATCAATTACAATCCAAAACAGTACAGCAATACAAATGGCATTCCCAATAGCAATACAGCCTACCTACTACCTAGTGCAGAGATGCCCTGTCTAACCACTGGCCAGTGGGACTATGTAGAGAGTCTGCCGAGGATGGGGCAAGTTATTAACATAAAAAGTGTATGGGGACCCGGGTACTGCCCTGGGGGACATGTATCGTTGCAAAAAAACATTTTTTAAAGGAGCAGTGATTTTATTGATGCTTAAAGTGAAACTAAAAAAAATGAAAAATTCCTTTAACTATTGTGCCGGGGGGGGGGGGGGGTCCCCTTAGACTGTCTTTAGTGTAGCGCATCTGTACAATGTATAGAGCCTGCTGCAGCAATACTGACATTTCTAAAGGAAACAATATATTTTAAACTTGCTCGTGGCTGTAATGTATTGCCTGCTCCCGGCAATACTGATTAAAAAAAAAGAAAAATGATGTAGGTTTCCCCCCAAAATCCCTACTAGACCCTTATCTGAGCATGCAGCCCAGCAGGTCAGGAAAGGGGGGGGGGAGAGTGAGCGCCCCCTCCCTCCTGAACCATACCAAACAAACTATACCAGGCCACATGCCCTCAACATGGGGGGAGGGTGCTTTGGAGCACCCCCCAAAGCACTTTGTCCCCATATTGATGGGAACAAGGGCCTTTTTTACAGACAACCCTGGGCTGTGGTTGTCAGGGTCTGCGAGGGGCTTAACAGGATCTGGAAGCCCCCAGATCCCGCCCCCACCTATGTGAATGGGTATTGCATACATAGTCACGTGACATCAAAAGGGGCGGTGCCACTGGGTGAACTAGCCGGGTGGCTCCACCCCTTGCCTATAAGGGAAATGTCAAAGCACAGATTGGGCAGACGGCAGGAGGCCACCCAAGAGGCAGAGCTTTTTTAATTTTTTTCTCTATTTTTCGGGTCTGGCAGGCTTCTTGATTGACGATGGATTTACATCGAGTGACACTATCTTTTTATTTTCATAATAAAGGACTTGTCAAAAACTGTTTGACACTTTTTGGGTGAATGGGTATGGGTACTATGTACCCGATACCGATTCACATGGGGGGGTTGGAATCTGGGGGCCCCCCTTTGTTTTTTTTTTACATTCTGGCGGGAAGTTCCCCTTAAAATCTACACCAGACCAGAAGGGCCTGGTATGGATTTTGGGGGTAACCCCACGCCGTTTTTTTTTTTTAATGCTGTCACAGAGTTCCCCTGAAATGCCATACCAGACTCAAAGGGTCCCCTCAAGCTGTTTTTACCTAATTTTTTTGTAATTTAGATTTTTTTACAATTATTTTTTTTAATTCAGCTCTCAGCAGAGAAGCCTTAACAACCTTTTGACTGTGCTCAGCGGGCAAACATCCTGCTATGTACCGAGAAAGTTCTGGTGCTAGGCGAGTATCTGAATGGGTGATGTTCTATAGGCCCTTTGGGTCTGGTATGGAATTTATGCTAAAATAAAAAAAGAAAACGGAATAGGGTCCTCCCCAAAAATCCATACCAGACATTTACCAGAACATGCAGCCTAGCAGGTCAGGAAAGGGGGGGGCAAGCGAGCACCCCCCCTCCTGAATCATACCAGGTGACCTAGTCAGGTGGCCCGACCCTTGCCTATATAAGAACTGTCAAAGCGCAGATCGGGCAGATGGCAGGAGGCCTTCCAAGAGGCAGAGCATTTTTAATTTTTTTTATTTTTTGGGTCCGGCAGGCTTCGTGATTGACGAGGGATTTACATCAAGGGACACTATCTTCAGGGACTTGTCAAAAACTGTTTGTGGTTCTTACTTTTTGACACTTTTTTTGTGAATAGGTACAGGTACTATGTACCCAATACCGATTCACATGGTAGGGTCGGGATCTGGATCCCAAATGTAGCGAATAAGCATGCCTCCATTTCTGTTGAGCAGCATTCTTCTGGCTCTGAGGAAGGGGGTTCGCCCCTGAAACGCGTCAGCCTAGCCACAGCTGCCCCATGCGACCATCTGCATGCTTATTCGCTACATTTGGGACCTTGGCTACCTTGGAGACTGTACATGATATGTTGATGTGTGATTAATCACACCAGTTTTGTGAGTATTCTGTATACTTTTTTAACATTTTAATAAATGGTTTTAATGGTAATGCACTAGGTCGGTGCGCCCTCTTTTCTTTTTTTTTTTTCATTTTTCCCAGTTGGTTTTGGATACCCTTGATCCTGAAGGGGGCAGCAAGACCGGTAGCTCTTTTAACATCTGAGTTTGAAGTGTACCTCTCTCTACTTCGACAGACTCTACTTAAGCGCAGGAGATTTTGGTTCTATACCTACATTGTGCTGTGATTGGCCAAAGCATACAGGTCAGGTGCATGCTTTGGCCAATCATCAGCAAATAATGCACTGTGAGATCGCAATGCATTATGGAATGCTTATCAGCTGGCGAACTTCCTGCCGAGCACCCCGTTTGTCCGTGTGTTCAGTGAACACATGAACACCCGATTGTTCGAGGCTAACTTACGTTTGACTTGAATATCGAGCCAATCCCTAGTGCTCAGTAAAGTAAACAAGATGGTGGCTGGAGGCCTCTCACCACTGATTACTCTTATTCTGGTCTTGAGTGGTCCCTCAGTGGCTAGCGATGGGGCCCTTTTGTTAAAATGCTCAGTAAACTTAACAAGATGGTGGTTGGAGGCCTCTCACCACTGATGACACTGATTATGTTCCTGACCAGTCCCTCAATGGCTGGCGATGGCCCTTGTGTTAAAGTGCTCAGCAAAGTAATCAAGATGGTGGCTGGAGGCCTCTCACCACTGATGACTCGGATTCTGGTCCTGGTGAAAGGGTCCTCCCTCTCACGCCAGCTCTCTGCAGCTGTACCAGGCGATAATGACTAAAACACAAAAGTAAAATGGCTATTACACTCTGGAACAGTAGCATAGCCCTTCTTCCCTCAGTGCAGCCAGCACCTCTTAGCAGACCAAAAGCCTACAGCCTGATCCTGCGCACCTCTTCTGGCAGAACAGATTCTCTGATAGCAGTTACATGGTCAACAGTCCAGTCCCTCAATCTGCCTGAGCTTTAAGTAGCAAAATCCTCATGCAGCTTTCCTCCTTTAGCACAGTTCAGTAACTGACAGTCTATATGTGTTCCTGAGCTCACTTGAACACAGCCCAGGCAATAGTCCAGTCCAACTCTTTGCTCGCATAAGCACAACAGAAATTGTATGTAGCAGCAGTCTGTGAGCCCTTGGTCCTGTTCTCCCCTTGCAACACACTCAAGGGTGCATGTGCTCTCCTTGTTGGTCCCACAGCACTCTAAAGGGTCCCAGATCCATCAAATCAAATCCCACATGGATCTTCTGCTTCTCCCAGTGGTTGGAGTGGCTAAGAATGGGCAGAAGCCAATTGGAAGTCCGCCTTCCCCAGGGTTGCTAGGGGTAAGTACTCTTCAACTGTAGTAGCAACCAATCAGGGGACACTCTAGCCAACTCTCTCCCTGCAGCTATAACTGGAGAGAAGAGAAAAGAAAAGTCCTTTCTGCTGTTCATTTTGTCAGCTCTGCTGAGCAGAATTTAAATTATCCAGCCCAGTGCTACACATCTAGATTTAGATAGGCTTTAGGATGATGTACAAGATGAGGGTATTAGAAACCTAAAAGTGATACTAAAGTCTTGTTTTTTTTTTTTTTTTTTGTTAAAAACAACAAACATGTTATTCTTACCTGCTCTGTGCAGTGGTTTTACACACAGCAGCCCAGATCCTTCTCTTCTCGGGTCCCTCTCTGGCGCTCCTGGCCCCTCCCTCCTGTTGAGTGCCCCCACAGCAAGCAGCTAGATATGGGGGCACCCAGGCCAAGCCTTAGCTCTGTGTGTCTATTCAGACACGGTGGCACAATGGGTCCTGGCCCCACCCACTCTCTCTCCTCATTGGCTCACTGAATTTGATCGACAGTAGTGGGAGCCAATGGTGCCATGCTGCTGTCTCAGCCAATGAGGAGGAAGGGTCCTAGGTAGCCGAGACACTCCTGCAGCATCGCTGGATCAAGATGGGCTCAGGTAAGTATTAGAGTGGCTGAGAGGGGCTGCTGCTTTTTGTTTTTGTTTGTTTATTTTCTGTTTTTGTTATTTTATTAGGGGAAAATAACTTGAATGAGGAACCATGGAACACGGTTGGTGCGGGAAACCTCAATGATGTTCATGACATCTTGCGGAACATAAGAAATGCCCAATCCCCACTCCAGAGCAGTCCTTTTCTGCACTTCCCTCTGAAACCAGGAGAACCTGGGGAGCTAGAGCTAGAGGT